>NC_068431.1:21869827-22469827 GCF_023373465.1 Oncorhynchus keta
TCCTCCTGACAGTGCTGGTGTAACTGAGTCAGGTTTGTAGGCCTCCATCCTCGCACACGCTTTTTCAGTTGTGCCAACACATTTTCTATAGGATTGAGGTCAGGGATTTCTTATGGCCACTCCAATACCTTGACTTTGTTGTCCTTAAGCCATTTTCCCACAACTTTGGAAGTATGCTTGAGGTCATTGTCCATTTGGATGGCCCATTTGCGACTAAGCTTTAACTTCCTGACTGATATCTTGAGATGTTGCTTCAATATATCCACGTAATTTTCCCCCCTCATGATGCCATCTATTTTGTGAAGTGCACCAGTGCCTCCTGCAGCAAAGAACCCCCACAACATGATGCTGCCACCCCTGTGCTTCATGGTTGGGATGGTGTTTTTCGGCTTGCAAGCCTCTCCCTTTTTCCTCCAAACATAATGATGGTCATTATGGCCAAACAGTTATATTTTTGTTGTACGATCTTTGTCCCCTTGTGCAGTTTCAAACTGTAGTCTGACATTTTTATGGCGGTTTTGGAGCAGTGGCTTCTTCCTTGCTGAGTGGCCTTTCAGGTTATGTCGATATAGATACTTTTGCACCTGTTTTCTCCAGCATCTTCACAAGGTCATTTTGCTGTTGTTCTGGGATTGATTTGCACTTTTCGCACCAAATTACATTCATCGCTAGGAGACTGAACACATCTCCTTCCTGAGCGGTATGACAGCTGCGTGGTTCCATGGTGTTTATACTTGCATACTATTGTTTGTACGGATGAACATGGTACCTTCAGGCGTTTGGAAAATATCTCCCAAGGATGAATCAGACTTGTGGAGGTCTACAATTTTTTTCTGAGGTCTTGGCTGATTTCTTTTGATTTTCCCATGATGTCAAGCAAAGAGACACTTAGTTTGAAGGTAGGCCTTGAAATACATCCACAGGTACACCTCAAATTGACTCAAATGATGTCAATTAGCCTATCAGAAGCTTCTAAAGCCATGACATCATTTTCTGGAATTTTCCAAGCTGTTTAAAGGCACAGTCAACTTAGTGTATGTAAACTTCTGACCCACTGGAATTGTGATACAGTGAATTATAAGTGAAATAATCTGTCTGTAAACAATTGTTTTAAAAAATTACTTGTGTCATGCACAAAGTAGTTGTCCTAACCGACTTGCCAGAACTATAGTTTGTTAACAAGACATTTGTGGAGAAGTTAAAAAACAAGTTTTAATGACTCCAACCTAAGTGTATGTGAACTTCCGACTTCAACTGTACCTTAGTGTAGCATTGTTGAGATCTGGGCCCATACGCGTCTCAAAGTAGGAGTGCTGATCTTGGATCAGTTTTGCCTTTTAGATCTTAGTAACATGGAACATGGATCTCATCCTAGATCAGCACTACTAATCGTTCATGAATATGGGCCCTGAACCTGTGACAGTAGTCACGTTGAGGACATGCCAACTGTGTTAAAGCCATAATCCTGAATTCATTATTCGGCCAAACGGTTGCCCCGCCACTTGGTTTGCTATAAAGCTTAACGATTGTGGCTGGACATTTTTACCACTCTCAAATTAATATGGAAGCTATAGATGCAAGGGCTGACTCTCCATGAGATCGACACAATGAGAAACTATACATTCAAACCGTGCTTTCGGGTTTTAGATATTGGTTCATTTGAATTATAAAAGGCAGCCAGAGCACTGCAAAACTACTCAAAACCAACTCCAAGCACATCACCAAATAGGCAGGCATAAACAAACTATGGCCTGGTTTTTCCCATTAGTTGATCAGGGCCCAAGTGTCCGACAGTTAGAGTGCTGATGTAGGCTCAGGTCACCCTTGTCCGTATAATTTTGTTCATTATGATCTTAAACGGCAAAACAGCAACACTACTGTGAAATGTTAAATACGGGCCCTGATTGCAGCACAAGAGCATCTGTATGTATTCGGCATGGTGTGGAGCTGTCCTTGGTGCTGATAAATACTACAGCTTGCTCAATGGCCCTGCTTAACGGACAGCTATTATTTGGGGGTACTGCAACAGCAGTAGCTATAGCAGCCTGCTCAGTGGTGGTTTTGAAGATTGGGGATACTTTTGTAACTACTGATATAGTGGGGGTGGTGAATGGACAGTGCCTATTGGGGATGCTGTTCTAACTACTCCTACAGTGGGGGTGCTGAAGGGACAGCTTCTATTGATAATGTTGTGACAGCATAACCTACAGCAGTCTGCTCAGTTGTGATGCTGAACGGACAGCTCCTGTTGGGGTCACTGCTGTAACTACTGCTACTGCTATTGCTGTTTCGGCTGTTACTGTCACCACGCCAGCTGCCAATCTCTACTCAAGGCCTAAACATGGGTTGTGGTAACACAGTGAGAAAAGGTTGCTGCTTCACCACATGTATCAATGTCTGTATTGACACTGCAGCTGTCGAGGTGTTACCAGCCTGCATAGAGCACTGACATATCCTGCACCCCCGCGGAATTGAGTTGCCCCGTCCACCATCTCTGGACAGCCTAATGTCTTTCCTTATGCAGCTCTTTCTCTCTATTTTCTGCATCACTTTTCATCCCTGCAGACAAAGCTGGTTAAAATGACATGATTACAAACAGCTTACAACCAAAACTGACGTCATTACAACCAGCTTACAACCTAAACTAACATCATTACAACCGGCTTACAACCAAAACTGACGTCATTGCAACCAGCTTACAACCCAAACTAACATCATTACAACCAGCTTACAACCAGAACTGACATCATTACAACCAGCTTACAACCAGAACTAACATCATTACAACCAGCTTACAACCAGAACTGACGTCATTACAACCAGAACTGACATCATTACAACCAGCTTACAACCAGAACTAACATCATTACAACCAGCTTACAACCAGAAATGACGTCATTACAACCAGCTTACAACCAGAACTGACATCATTACAACCAGTTTACAACCAGAACTGACATCATTACAACCAGCTTACAACCAGAACTGACGTCATTACAACCAGCTTACAACCGAAACTAACATCATTACAAGCAGCTTACAACCAGAACTGACATCATTACAACCAGCTTACAACCAGAACTAACATCATTACAACCAGCTTACAACCAGAACTGACATCATTACAACCAGCTTACAACCAGAACTGACATCATTACAACCAGCTTACAACCATAACTGACATCATTACAACCAGCTTACAACCAGAACTGACGTCATTACAACCAGCTTACAACCAGAACTGACATCATTACAACCAAATCTGACGCCATTACAACCAGCTTACAACCAGAACTGACGCCACTACAACCAGCTTACAACCCAAACTAACATCATTACAACCAGCTTACAACCAGAACTGACATCATTACAACCAGCTTACAACCAGAACTGACGCCACTACAACCAGCTTACAACCCAAACTAACATCATTACAACCAGCTTACAACCAGAACTGACATCATTACAACCAGCTTACAACCAGAACTGATGCCATTACAACCAGCTTACAACCCAAACTAACATCATTACAACCAGCTTACAACCAGAACTGACATCATTACAACCAGCTTACAACCAGAACTGACATCATTACAACCAGCTTACAACCAGAACTGACATCATTACAACCAGCTTACAACCAGAACTGCCAGTTGGGATAATAATAACAACTGTTAATAACTTTCATATCCGTGACCCGGTTAGGCCTACAACATCTTGCTCTAGACTTCTCCAGTACCAACAGTACTCTTCTCTGCAACCTGCTCCAATTTGTTCCTTTCCTAATTGCTTTAACTGCAGATCAGTGGAGAAATACATTTTTGGACCACTCAGCGTGGAAAATAGTGAATCTCTCCATAAGCATTTTTCAATTTTAAAAAAGTGTCTACTCCGTCTCCTTCTCGTTGCAATGGAGTGGAAAAGCGCCCTGTAAGTGGAATATCATAGCCATGAGCTCAGCTGTTATCTTCGACATGCCTTGCATTTATTCATTCACTATCTGCCACTCTTTCTTTTTCACTCTCTATCTCCCATTGAGGCACCTCAAGTGCACGTTTTGGGATTTGCCCGAGCATTACACTGCGGATTCAAATAAACAAAGCTTGATGATGAGTTGGTTATTTGAATCAGCTGTATAGTGTTAGGACAAAAACCAAAACGTGCACCCAGGGGGGTCACAGGACCCGGTTTGGGAAACCCTGCTCTAGAGTAATGCTGAGTTCCAAATGTCACCATATTCCCTACATAGTGCACTACTTTTGACCAGGACCCCACCATGTAGGGAATAGGGTGCCATTTGGGATGCAGATTAGCTGCACAGTATCTGTATTCAAGTACTGTATCTGTATTCTAGAGTAGCTGTAAACAGTCTCATGGTTAAAATACATTGTAGGAAATAGGAAGAATGGCACATTTCCAATGAAAACATAATGGAATACTGGATAAAACATGATTGTGGGGGTGTGGAAGAGACTGAGAGACTGTGTCATTGAAGCAGACCTTACGAAATGTGGGCGGTTAAAGCTAGAGCTTTAAACTGTGTTCTAGTGAATGTGTGTCAGGACGCAGGCAGGCAGCACTTTGGCTGTGTGCGTGTGTGTTTGCCAGTTTTTACACACACAGTATTGACTGGAGTATCAGCCCACGCATGAACGAGCTCAGTCAATGAGCAGGGAAGTCTGAGATGGTCTTGCATGGAGCACACCAGAGATATAATTGTGTGCGTGTGTGTGCATGTGTGTGCGTGCTGTTTAGCGCGTGCCCACCAAGGAAGATGTGGCGTGTCTGACCGGGAAGATTTAAATCTACCGGCCATTTGAGAAATTTAACGGACCTCGGTTTTTCGCAATTCCTGACATTTAATCCTAGTAAAAATTCCCTGTCTTCGGTCAGTTAGAATCACCACTTTATTTTAAGAATGTGAAATGTCAGAGTAATAGTAGAGAGAATGATTTATTTCAGCTTTTATTTCTTTCATAACATTCCCAGTGGGTCAGAAGTTTACATACACTCAATTATTATTTGGTAGCATTGCCTTTCAATTGTTTAACTTGGGTCAAATGTTTCAGGTAGCCTTCCACAAGCTTCCCACAATAAATTGGTTGACTTTTTGCCCATTCCTCCTGACAGAGCTGGTGTAACTGAGTCAGGTTTGCCTCCTTGCTCGCACACACTTTTTCAGTTCTGCCGGCAAATGTTCTATAAGATTGAGGTCAGGGCTTTGTGATGGCCACTCCAATACCTTGACTTTGTTGTCCTTAAGCCATTTTGCCACAACTTTGGAAGAATGCTTGAGGCCATTGTCCATTTGGAAGACCCATTTGCCACCAAACTTTAACTTCCTGACTGAGATGGTGCTTCAATATATCCACATAATTTTCCTTCCTCGTGATGCCATCTATTTTGTGAAGTGCACGAGTCCCTCCTGCAGCAAAGTACCCCCACAACATGATACGGTCACCCCCGTGCTTCACGGTCGGGATAGTGTTCTTCTACTTGCAAGCCTCCCCCTTTTTCCTCCAAACATAACGATGGTCATTATGGCCAAACAGTTCTATTTTTGTTTCATCAGACCAGAGGACATTTCTCCAGAAAGTACAGTCTTTGTCCCTATGTGCAGTTGCAAACCGTAGTCTGCCTTTTTTATGGCGGTTTTGGAGCAGTGGCTTCTTCCTGCTGAGCGGTATGACGTCTGCGTGGTCCCATGGTGTTTATACTTGCATACTATTGTTTGTACAGATGAACGTGGTCCCTTCAGGCATTTGGAAAATATCTCCCAAGGATGAACCAGACTTGTGGAGGTCTATAATTTATTTTCTGAGGTCTTGGCTGATTTCTTTTGATTTTCCCATGATGTCAAGCAAAGAGGCACTGATTGCAGATTGATGATTAGTTTAGCAACTGCGTGACGCGGCATGACAACATGAATGTGATTGGTTTACAGTCAGTTGGGTGGAGCCTTTCTCGATTCATTGTCCATTGGGATTCCTATCTCCTCATTTCTGTTAGATCTCTACTTCCACAGGCAGATCTCTATTTCCATTAGGACATGGTACTTGAAGGACAAACGGAGTTGGATTATTTGGTGCAGTGTTTTGATTGAGCACCTCTAAGCGAAATCTATACTTTATCATGACAATATAAATGGACGGAAGTGTTCCAGACAAGTATGGCCATACCATCTATTGGCTGATTTGGCGATCTGGAGTGCAGGTAATTGTTGAAATGTGATAGTGTGTTATCCACTATCTCTAGTGACGAGAATTATATAGCTATGATGCGTTCCTGTATAATTTTATTTTACACAGTGATAGAACTTAGGCTTTTAACAACATGACAGCAGTTTCATAATGTTTTTTTCTGGGGGTGGGTGATCCCTATATGTTTTCAAAATGAATCCTGCCACTAGTTCATATTGCAAAGTGGTGTGTGAATCTTTGGTAGCCTGCCTACCGTTGCCTATGCACTTGAATGGGAGGCGTGCTTCAATTACCAGTTGAGAAATGACAAGTGTAGTTATTTTTAATTGTGGCCATCAAAACGTTTTAACATGCCATTGCATTTAGAATTGTTGAGATGACAAAAGCCCATGTTTCACTGCAGCAGCAACTATCTGAGTAGCTACAGCAGCAGACTGATATTCAGCTCAAAATAGGGTCTGTATGTTGTGCGCGGCTGATAAATAAGATACATGACGACTAACTAAAAAACACAATCGGCAGTTTAATTCCACAAAATGTAGCAAAATAACCTATTGACCAATAAACATTACGGTCAATGTCGTTCCAACAATTCATATTTCCATCAATGAATTAAACACATTATTTTGCAGTGGGATTGTTTTTCCTCCCAGTCAATTTGGTCTAAAACAATTGTATTTATCGGCTTCAAAAAAAAATATATATATATATATTGAAACCCTGGTGCGCATGCGTAGGTACTGAGCCTGTACAACTGACTAGGTATTTATTTATTTAAAAAATTAGCTAGGCAAGTCAGTCAAGAACAAATTCTTAATGTCGGCCTAGTGGGTTAACTGCCTTATTCAAAGGCAGAGCGACAGATTTTTACCTTGTCGGCTCGGGGATTTCGATGTTGCAACCGTTCGGTTACGGGCCCAACCCCTTAACCTACCTGTCGCCCCTTCCTCATTTCCCTTGCAGAAACTATTCATATGCCTTGACTTATCCCAAATGTTTTGTTACAGATGGAATTTAAAATGGATAAAATTGTGAAAATAGATTAGATTTATTTTTTGTCTCACCCATCTACACACAATACCCCATAATGACAAACTGAAAACATGTTTTTAGATATTTTTGCAAATTGATTGGAAATTAAATATAGAAATATCTAATTTATATTACTATTCACACCCCTGAATCAATACTTTATAGAAGCACCTTTGGCAGCGGTTACAGCTGTGAGTCTTTCTTGGTACATTTGTAAGCGCTAGATTACCAATTTCAGGTCTTGCCATAGATTTTCAAGCATTTTTAAGTCAAAACTGTAACTTGGCCACGCAGGAACATTTACTTGTTTCTTGGTAAGCGACTCTCTCTCTCTCTCTCTCTCTCTCACTCACTCACTCACTCACTCATTCACTTACTCACTCACTCACTCACTCACTCACTCACTCACTCACTCACTCACTCACTCATTCACTTACTCACTCACTCACTCACTCACTCACTCACTCACTCACTCACTCACTCACTCACTCACTCACTCACTCATTCACTTACTCCCTCACTCACTCACTCACTCACTCACTCACTCACTCACTCACTCACTCACTCACTCACTCACACTCTCTCTCTCTCTCTCTCTGTGTGTGTCTCTCTCTCTCCCACTCGCACACATACACATATACACACTCTCTCTCTCACACACACACACTGTATCTCTCTCTCGCTTTCTGTCTGTCTCTTTTCTCTCTCTTTTGTTCTCACTTCTCACACACACAGACTCAGACAGACACTGTCTCTTTCTCTCTCTATCTTTCTCTCTCTGTCTCTCTCTTTCATACACACATACATACTCTCTCTCTCTCTGTGTTGCTCTCTCTTTCAATTCCAATATCAATTTATGGGCTTTATTGGCATGGGAAACATCCAATGACATTGCCAAATTATGTGAAATAGATCATAAACAAAAGTAAAATGTACAATAAAAAATTACACATTACACATTACACTCACAAAAGTTCCAAAATAATAAAGACATATGCAATGTCATATTGTACTTCAACTATGCAAATAGTTGAAGTACAAAAGGGAAAACAAATAAACATAAATTTAGGTTTTATTTACAATGGTGTTTGTTCTTCACTGGTTGCCCTTTTCTTGTGGCAACAGGCCACAAATCATGCTGCTGTGATGGCACACTGTGCCACACTGTTCGCTGCTCTGGCCCCCCAATGGTGGAACAAACTCCCTCACGACGCCAGGACAGCGGAGTCAATCACCACCTTCCGGAGACACCTGAAACCCCACCTCTTTAAGGAATACCTAGGATAGGATAAGTAATCCTTCTCACCCCCCCCCCCTAAAAGATTTAGATGCACTATTGTAAAGTGGCTGTTCCACTGGATGTCATGAGGTGAATGCACCAATTTGTAAGTCGCTCTGGATAAGAGCGTCTGCTAAATGACTTAAATGTAATGTAAATGTAATGTAAATGGTATTTCACCCAATAGATATGGCACATTATCAAAATTGGATGTGTTTTCGAATTCTTTGTGTCTGTGTAATCTGAGGGAATTATGTGTCTCTAATATGGTCATACATTTGGCAGGAGGTTAGGAAGTGCATCTCAGTTTCCACCTCATTTTGTGGGCAGTGTGCACATAGCCTGTCTTCTCTTGAGAGCCACGTCTGCCTACTGTGGCCTTTCTCAATAGCAAGGCTATGCTCACTGAGTCTGTACATAGTCAAAACTTTCCTTAAGTTTGGGTCAGTCACAGTGGCCAGGTATTCTGCCACTGTGTACTCTCTGTTTAGGGCCAAATAGCATTCTAGTTTGCTCTGTTATTTTGTTAATTTTTTCCAATGTGTCAAGTACTTATTTTTTGTTTTCTCATGATTTGGTTGGGTCTAATTGTGTTGCTGTCCTGGCGCTCTTGTAGGGTCTGTTTGTGTTTGTGAACGGAGCCCCAGGACCAGCTTGCTTAAAGGACTTTTCACCAGGTTCATCTCTCTGTAGGCGATGGCTTTGTTATGGAAGGTTTGGGAATCGCTTCCTTTTAGGTGATTGTAGAATTTTTGTAGGCTCTTTTCTGGATTTTGATCATTAGCGGATATTGCCCCAATTCTGCTCTACATGCGTTATATGGTGTTTTACATTGTACACAGAGGATGTGTTTGCAGAATTCTCAATTTGGTGTTTGTCCCATTTTGTGAGTTCTTGGTTGGTGAGCAGATCCCAGACCTCACAACCATAAAGGGCAATGGGTTCCATAACTTATTCAAGTATTTTATGCCAGATCCCTATTGGTATGTCGAATTTTATGTTCCTTTTGATGACATAGAAGGCCCTTCTTGCCTTGTCTCTCAGATCGTTCACAGGTTTGTGGAAGTTACCTGTGGTGCTGATGTTTAGGCCGAGATGTGTATATTTTTTGTGTGCTCTTGGGCGACTGTGTCTAGATGGAATTTGCATTTGTGGTCCTGGCAACTGGACCTTTTTTGGAACACCGTTATTTTTGTCTTACTGAGATTTACTGTCAGGGCCCAGGTCTGACAGAATCTGTACAGAAGATTTAGGTGCTGCTGTAGGCCCTCCTTGGTTGGGGACAGAAGCACCAGATCATCAGCAAACAGTAGACATTTGACTTCAGATTGTAGTAGGATGAGGCCGCGTGCTGCAGGCTGTTCTAATGCCCTCGCCAATTTGTTGATATATATGTTGAAGAGGGTGGGGCTTAAGCTGCGTCCCTGTCTCACTCCACATCCCTGTGGAAACAATGTGTTTGTTTTTGCCAATTTTAACCGCACACTTGTTGTTTGTGTACATGGATTTTATAACAACACTTTCTATCCATTTGTATAGCAGACCCTCATGCCAAATAGAAATCAACAAAGCATGAGAAGACTTTGCCTTTTTTATTCAATTAGGGTTTGCAGGGTGAATATGTGGTCTGCCGTACGGTAATTTGGTAAATTCGCAATTTGACATATGCTCAGTACATTGTTTTCACTGAGGAAATGTACAAGTCTGCTGTTAATGATAATGCTTGCTTTCTCTCTCTCTCTCTCTCTCTCTCTCTCTCTCTCTCTCTCTCTCTCTCTCTCTCTCAGTCTCTCTCTCTCTCTCTCTCTCTCTCTCTCTCTCTCTCTCTCTCTCTCTCTCTCTCTCTCTCTCGCTCTCGCTCTCTCTCTCACACACACACAGACTCTCTATCTGTCTCTGCTCAGCAAATAGCGGGGTCACCAGGTCATGATGAGTGACTCAGTTTAAAAGTTTAGGTCTCTCAGGAGGAATATCACACGCTCTCTCTCTCTCTCTCTCCACTGGACTCTATTCACCCCCTCTCCATCACTCTCCTTCTCTCACTCGTTTACTGCAGTAGACAAGAGCTCATTGAATGACATGCAGTCCATATAATCACTGCCTCCTATGTGCAATGAGGGGTGGGGGGGGGGGACTGTACTCTGTGCTGTTCTGTAGTGCCGACAGGCAGGCAGCTATTGCTCTGACACTGATGCTGATCGTGGCTGGCTGCTGCTCCACACACTGCTCCAGGCTACAGATTTATCAGCTGGTAATCAGTGACGGGTAAGCGGAAAGAAAGGGCTGTTTGGTGTCTGCTGTAGGTCGCACCACGTGTGTGGGGGGAGGGCTTGTGTGTGTGTTTTTGTTTGTGTATGCGTGTACATGCATGTGTGTGTTCATTCATGCATGTGTATGTGTGTGTGTTTTTGTGCATCATCTATACTGTATGCGCCTTAATGGTCTATACTGTATGCGCCTCAACAGGTCATTTGTTCATAGGACTCATAATGGGCTTTGCTTTATTCTCCAGTGTGTAATTACAGTGATGTCACTGACATGAGGAGAGAAGCTGCACCTGGCTCTGACTGAAACACTGTAATCACAGCCATATGGATAGATGGGCCACTAGCCAACTAGTCATTAGATCTGTCTATATACTATAGGACCACAGCCAGGTTGCTTATAGACTATAGGACATATACAAAGCACAAAACTAGTATCGTTGCAGATTTGTCGTCGTTTGTTTTCCGTTGCAAGAGGTTTTAAACGTTTTTTTATGTGCCCTAATGAACTTGCCTGATGACTAATCCTGAATTGAATTCCTCTGCTCTATTGATCACTCCATATATTCATTGTGGAAAGAGACTCTAGTGAGCATAACCTTTTGGCAGAGTGATATGGATGGGTGGTCAGGTTACTAATGAACACAAGCCAGGGATGGAATTTTAAAAAGTCACTATTGGAAACTCTTTAAAATGCCCAAGGATTTCAGCATACAATATATCTCAAATCAAAGGACATTTTGTTGGTCACATACACGTGTTTAGCAGGTGTTATTACCGCATTGTTTCCAGCTTCAACAGTGCGGTAATATCGAACAAGTAATATTTAACAATTTCACAATATATACCCAAATCACACAAATCTAAGTATCAAATCAAATCAAATTGTATTTGTCACATGCGCCGAATACAACAGGTGTAGTAGACCTTACAGTGAAATGCTTACTTACAAGCCCTTAACCAACAATGCAGTTTTAAGAAGATGCCTAAAATATACATGGGGTACCGGTACAGAGTCAATGTGCGGGGTACCGGTGTCGAGGTAATTGAGGTAATATGTTACATGTAGGTAGAGTTATTAAAGTGACGATGCATAGATAATAACAGAGTAGCAGCAGCGATCCAGAGAGGGGAAGGGGGGCAATGCAAATAGTCTGGGTATGTAAATATATGGACGAGCAATGTCAGAGCGGCAAAGATTAAGATACAGTATAATAGAATAGAATACAGTATATACATATGAGACGAGTAATGGAAAATATGTAAACGTTATTAAAGTGACTAGTGTTCCATGTATTAAAGTGGCCAGTGATTTCAAGTCTATGTTTATAGGCAGCAGCCTCTAATGTGCTAGTGATGGCTATTTAACAGTCTGATGGCCTTGAGATAGAAGCTGTTTTTCCAGTTTCTCTGCCCCAGCTTTGATGCACCTGTACTGACCTAGCCTTCTGAATGATAGCGGGGTGAACAGGCTGTGACATCACCCCCAGTGATGCGTTGGGCACACCACACCACCTGCAGAGCCATGCGGTTGCTGGCGCTGCAGTTGCCATACCAGGTGGTGATACAGCCCGACAGGATGCTCTCAATTGTGCATCTGTAAAAGTTTGTAAGGGTTTTAGGTGCCAAGCCTCCTGAGGTTGAAGAGGTGCTGTTGAGCCTTCTTGACCACACTGTTTGTGTTGGTGGACCATTTCAGTTTGTCAGTTAAGTGTACGCCGAGGAACTATCCACCTTCTCCGCTTATCCAGAAGCAAGATGTCAGTGTCCGCGATGTGAGTGGTTTTCATTTTGCAGTCCGTGATTGTCTGTAGACCCTGCCACATACGTCTCATGTCTGAGCGGTTGAATTGCGACCACTTTGTCTCTATACTGATGTTTTGCCTGTTTGATTGCCTTGCGGAAAGAATAACTACACTTTTTGTATTCTGACATATTCCCTGTCACTTTGTCAGGGTTAAATGCGATGGTTCGCACTTTCAGTTTTGTGCGAATGCTGCCATCTACAGTTGAAGTCAGAAGTTTACATACATCTTAGCCAAATACATTTAAACTCAGGTTTTCACAATTCCTGACAATTAATCCTTGTAAAAATTCCCTGACTTTAACGGTTTTCTTTAGGTGAAGTAGAGGCGGACCAAAAGGCAGAGTGGTTGTTATTCATTGTACTTTAATAAAGAAACTGTACACAAATAAACTAACAAAACAACAAATGTGCGAAAACAGTCCTATCTGGTGCAAAACACAGAGACAGGAACAAGGACAATCACCCACAAAACCCAACACCAAACCGGCTACCTAAATATGGTTCCCAATCAGAGACAATGACGAACAGGTAGCCTCTGATTGAGAACCATATCAGGCCAAACATAGAACTCGACAAACTAGACATGTAACATAGAATGCCCACTCAGCTCACACCCTGACCAACCAAAACATAGAAACATACAAAGCAAACTATGGTCAGGGTGTGATACTGACTTAGGTCAGTTATGATCACCACTTTATTTTAAGAATGTGACATGTCAGAATAAAGTAGAAATAATGATTTATTTCAGCTTTCATTTCTTTAATCACATTCAACTTGGATCAGAAGTTTATATACACTCAATTAGTATTTGGTAGCATTGCCTTTCAATTGTTTAACTTGAGTCAAACGTTTCAGGTAGCCTTCCACAAGCTTCCCACAATAAGTTGGGTGAATTTTGTCCCATTCCTCCTGACTGAGCTGGTGTAACTGAGTCAGGTTTGCCTCCTTGCTCGCACACGCTTTTTCAGTTCTGCCGGCAAATGTTCTATAAGATTGAGGTCAGGGCTTTGTGATGGCCACTCCAATACCTTGACTTTGTTGTCCTTAAGCCATTTTGCCACAACTTTGGAAGAATGCTTGAGGTCATTGTCCATTTGGAAGACCCATTTGTGACCAAGCTTTAACTTCCTGACTGATGTTGCATCAATATATCCACATAATTTTCCTGCCTCATGAAGCCATCTATTTTGTGAAGTGCACTAGGCCCTCAGGCAGCAAAGCACCCCCACAAGATGATGCGGCCACCCCCGTGCTTCACGGTTGGGATGGTGTTCTTCAGCTTGGAAGCGTCCCCCTTTTCCTCCAAACATAATGATCGTCATTATTTTACATTTACATTTAAGTCATTTAGCAGACGCTCTTATCCAGAGCGACTTACAAATTGGTGCATTCACCTTATGACATCCAGTGGAACAGCCACTTTACAATAGTGCATCTAAATCTTTTAAGGGGGGGGGGGTGAGAAGGATTACTTTATCCTATCCTAGGTATTCCTTAAAGAGGTGGGGTTTCAGGTGTCTCCGGAAGGTGGTGATTGACTCCGCTGTCCTGGCGTCGTGAGGGAGTGTGTTCCACCATTGGGGAGCCAGAGCAGCGAACAGTTTTGACTGGGCTGAGCGGGAACTGTACTTCCTCAGTGGTAGGGAGGCGAGCAGGCCAGAGGTGGATGAACGCAGTGCCCTTGTTTGGGTGTAGGGCCTGATCAGAGCCTGGAGGTACTGAGGTGCCGTTCCCCTCACAGCTCCGTAGGCAAGCACCATGGTCTTGTAGCGGATGCGAGCTTCAACTGGAAGCCAGTGGAGAGAGCGGAGGAGCGGGGTGACGTGAGAGAACTTGGGAAGGTTGAACACCAGACGGGCTGCGGCGTTCTGGATGAGTTGTAGGGGTTTAATGGCACAGGCAGGGAGCCTAGCCAACAGCGAGTTGCAGTAATCCAGACGGGAGATGACAAGTGCCTGGATTAGGACCTGCGCCGCTTCCTGTGTGAGGCAGGGTCGTACTCTGCGGATGTTGTAGAGCATGAACCTACAGGAACGGGCCAACGCCTTGATGTTAGTTGAGAACGACAGGGTGTTGTCCAGGATCACGCCAAGGTTCTTAGCGCTCTGGGAGGAGGACACAATGGAGTTGTCAACCGTGATGGCGAGATCATGGAACGGGCAGTCCTTCCCCGGGAGGAAGAGCAGCTCCGTCTTGCCGAGGTTCAGCTTGAGGTGGTGATCCGTCATCCACACTGATATGTCTGCCAGACATGCAGAGATGCGATTCGCCACCTGGTCATCAGAAGGGGGAAAGGAGAAGATTAATTGTGTGTCGTCTGCATAGCAATGATAGGAGAGACCATGTGAGGTTATGACAGAGCCAAGTGTCTTGGTGTATAGCGAGAATAGGAGAGGGCCTAGAACAGAGCCCTGGGGGACACCAGTGGTGAGAGCGCGTGGTGAGGAGACAGATTCTCGCCACGCCACCTGGTAGGAGCGACCTGTCAGGTAGGACGCAATCCAAGCGTGGGCCGCGCCGGAGATGCCCAACTCGGAGAGGGTGGAGAGGAGGATCTGATGGTTCACAGTATCGAAGGCAGCCGATAGGTCTAGAAGGATGAGAGCAGAGGAGAGAGAGTTAGCTTTAGCAGTGCGGAGCGCCTCCGTGATACAGAGAAGAGCAGTCTCAGTTGAATGACTAGTCTTGAAACCTGACTGATTTGGATCAAGAAGGTCATTCTGAGAGACATAGCGGGAGAGCTGGCCAAGGACGGCACGTTCAAGAGTTTTGGAGAGAAAAGAAAGAAGGGATACTGGTCTGTAGTTGTTGACATCGGAGGGATCGAGTGTAGGTTTTTTCAGAAGGGGTGCAACTCTCGCTCTCTTGAAGACGGAAGGGACGTAGCCAGCGGTCAGGGATGAGTTGATGAGCGAGGTGAGGTAAGGGAGAAGGTCTCCGGAAATGGTCTGGAGAAGAGAGGAGGGGATAGGGTCGAGCGGGCAGGTTGTTGGGCGGCCGGCCGTCACAAGACGCGAGATTTCATCTGGAGAGAGAGGGGAGAAAGAGGTCAGAGCACAGGGTAGGGCAGTGTGAGCAGAACCAGCGGTGTCGTTTGACTTAGCAAACGAGGATCGGATGTCGTCGACCTTCTTTTCAAAATGGTTGACGAAGTCATCTGCAGAGAGGGAGGAGGGGGGGGATTCAGGAGGGAGGAGAAGGTGGCAAAGAGCTCACTAGGGTTAGAGGCAGATGCTTGGAATTTAGAGTGGTAGAAAGTGGCTTTAGCAGCAGAGACAGAGGAGGAAAATGTAGAGAGGAGGGAGCGAAAGGATGCCAGGTCCGCAGGGAGGCGAGTTTTCCTCCATTTCCGCTCGGCTGCCCGGAGCCCTGTTCTGTGAGCTCGCAATGAGTCGTCGAGCCACGGAGCGGGAGGGGAGGACCGAGCCGGCCTGGAAGATAGGGGACATAGAGAGTCAAAGGATGCAGAAAGGGAGGAGAGGAGGGTTGAGGAGGCAGAATCAGGAGATAGGTTGGAGAAGGTTTGAGCAGAGGGAAGAGATGATAGGATGGAAGAGGAGAGAGTAGCGGGCCGAACAGTTCTATTTTTGTTTAATCAGACCAGAAGACATTTCTCCAAATGTACGATTTTTGTCCCCATGTGCATTTGCAAACAGTAGTCTGCCTTTTTATGACGGTTTTGGAGCAGTGGCTTCTTCCTTGTTGAGCGGCCTTTCAGGTTATGTCGATACAGGACTCGTTTTACTGTGGATATAGATACTTTTGTACCTGTTTCCTCCAGCATCTTCACAAGGTCCTTTGCTGTTGTTCTGGGATTGATTTGCACTTTTCACACCAAAGTACATTAATCTCTACGAGACAGAACGCATCTCCTTCCTGAGCGGTATGACGTGGTCCCATGGTGTTTATACTTGCATACTATTGTTTGTACAGATTTACATGATACTTTCAGGCGTTTGGAAATTGCTCCCAAGGATGAACCAGACTTGTGGAGGTCTACAATTTATTTTCTGAGGTCTTGGCTGATTTCTTTTGATTTTCCCATGATGTCAAGCAAAGAGGCACTGATTTTGAAGGTAGGCCTTGAAATACATCCACAGCTACACCTCTAATTGACTCAAATGATGTCAATTAGCCTAACAGAAGCTTCTAAAACCATGACATAATTTTATGGAATTTTCCAAATTGTTTAAAGGCACAGTCAACTTTGTGTATGTAAACTTCTGACCCACTGGAATTGTGATTAAGTGAAATAATCTGTCTGTAATCAATTTTTCAAAAAATAACTTGTGTCATGCACAAAGTAGATGTCCTAACCGACTTGCCAAAACTATATTTTGTTAACAAGAAATTTGTGGAGTGGTTGAAAAGTACTCCAACCTAAGTGTATGTGAACTTCCGACGTCAACTGTACACTGCTGTGATTTTCACTGAAGAGTATTCTCTTGAGAGATAATACAGTCGGCGTTTGATTGTGACCTATTCTAGGTTGGGTGAACAAAAGGACTTGAGTTCCTGTATTTTGTTACAATTCCAGCATGAGTTGTTAATCATGAAACATACACCCACGCCCTTCTTCTTCCCTGAGAGATATTTTTTCCTGTCTGCGCAATGAACTGAGAACCCAACTCACTGGACCGACCCCGTATATCCCGAGAGAGCCATGTTTCAGTGAAACGGAGTATGTTACAATCCCTGATATCTCTCTGGAAAGAAACCCTCGCTCTGAGCTCGTCAACTTTATTATCCAGAGACTGAACATTAGTGAGTAATATACTCGGAAGCGGTGGGAGGTTTGCGTGCCTCCTAAGTCAGACTAGATGACCTCTGAGTACCTCTCCTCCTCCGGCGGTTTTTGGATCGGCCTCTGGAATCAGTTCAAAACACTGTGGGGTGTGTTAAGGATTTGCTTAGGGAAAGTCGTATTCCTGGGCGTAATGCTGGTAGTGCCGGTGAGTTACCGCTGCTCTGATATCCAATAGTTTTCCCCTGCTGTATGTAATTACAATAATGTAAGAAATAATACATACAAAAACAAAACACTGCAAAGTTTCCTAAGAGCTAGAAGCACGGCAGCCCTCTGAAAGGAAAACAAACATTTGAGTTTCTTTTTGGACATATCCAGGTAGTCCCAGCCCTGACGGATGTGTGTTGAAGCTGAAGCAGTGGCAGTGTGTGACCTACCATCCTCCTTGTCCTCCTGGCAAAGACAGACAGACAGACAGACAGACAGACAGACAGACAGACAGACAGACAGACAGACAGACAGACAGACAGACTCACTCACTCACTCACTCACTCACTCACTCACTCACTCTAATAGGGTGCACAGAGAGAGAGTGAAAAAGGGGGGTTGAGCCAGACGTGGATACTCGAGCACAGGTTAATCTACTAATTGGGAGAAGAGGGAGAAAGGTTGCCAGCTTGTGATGGCCACCAGGAGGGTCCGTTTAAGTGGGACATCTGTTCCTGTTGGAGAGAAGACAGGAGACGCTGGGCGGGGCTCCCCTGACTTCCTCTCACCCCTCTATCGTTCCTCTATTTACACAAGGCCTCATCTGGTCCCAGCAGCCCAGAGTCCCCCCTCTAAACACCATGTGGTTCCTCCCACTCTACCAGTCTCTAATCAAAGAGACTAGGCCATCTACTCAAAAACAGGGGGTTTGCTGTGGGACTAATTTGAAGAATTGGCATAGGAGCAAAGGGTTAGAACTCTGAATTCAACACAGATAGATAAGCTCTTCTTGGATGCTTGTTGTTTTTGTGAAGCCAGGGTTTTTAGATTGTGGCTTCAGTTTTATGATATCAGTAGTACTCAGTAATATCACTCAATCATTTCCCAGCCAATAGGAAGCAGGGTTGGCATTTAGTCTGACCCTAACCCTGAAAGGAGAGCAGACTATAAGTGCAGAATCCTAATATGAGACCCACTCCGTGCTGATTTGGGGACCAACACTGTAAATGATTGTAGTGCAGATGTGATGGTGCAATGCATCTGACTGTTGTGTATTCAATATGCAAATGTTTTTGTCTTTTCCTGCAGTCAAATGACCTAGTGGCCTCACGGGTGTAATGTTATTCATATTTTTCATAATTTCATAGTTAATAAACATTATTTCTATAAACCCGTAGAAAATCCTGTGTTTTTATGTCAAACGGTTTGGTTATATTTCAGTCTTCAGTGATGTATATAAAGTGTAATATTGGAACGCAAACTCAAAATTGGATACATTTCAACTCTATATCTGACATGGTACAGGTGTCTTATTTTTTGTAAGCCCATAACCATATGTGTGAGGTGTATACTTCTGTTTCAAAGTAGATTTGTTTAAGACTACCAAGAAACACTGTGACCTTGATTTAGCCCACTGCAGTAAAATATTAATTAATTGTCACTATGTAGCTAAATAAAGTATTGGAATAAAATTCCGTGATCTGATTGGTGGTTGGTCTCGTCCCTCAGGGTACGCCATACTGCAGGCCATCATGGAGAAGGCGGGCCAGAACAGCTGGCAGGTGAGCGCCATCTGTGTGGAGAGCTTCGACGACGCTGCCTACCGGCGCCTCCTGGAGGACCTGGACCGACGGCAGGAGAAGAAGTTTGTCATCGACCTGGAGGCCGAGAGGCTCACCAACATGCTGGAGCAGGTGAGATCAGTCAGCCAATCAGTCATGGCAGGCAGGCAGGAAGAAAGAAAAAGGTCATTAAGGCAGCTAGCGAGTTAGGCAGTTGGGCAGCTGGGCAGGGAGTTAGGCAGTTAGGAAGTTAGGCAGTTAGGCAGTTAGGCAGTTAGGCAGTTAGGGAGTTAGGGAGTTAGGCAGTTAGGCAATTAGGGAGTTAGGCAGTTAGGCTGCTGGGCAGTTAGGCAGTTAGGGAGTTAGGCAGTTAGGCTGCTGGGCAGTTAGGGAGTTCAAGAGGCTCACCAACATACTGGAGTAGGTCAATCAATCAATGAAATCAATTAATCAATTAATCTATACAGTCTAAAACAGGTGACAGAACCATTTGGTAACGAAAATGACTAGAGGAAACACTTTCTTTCATTTCAATTTGAGACCTGCAGTGGATTTTACAGTTCTAGAGTGCTTATTTGAATTAAGTTGAATTAATTAGCTGCAAACGTGATTCATTAATATTTTGTGGTACAATCTGAGATGGTCCATATTGTACCGAACACAATTGTCATATTTTACATAATCATTCAGGTTTAGGTATATTCAGTCTAGTAGGTCAAATTGTAGAATGTTTGAATAGCTTCTGGCGCCACTCAGTTGCCTATATGTAGTCAGAGTTACAAACCGAATAACCCCCTTCTCTGTTTCATAGTGTACTCATCCACCATCCCCCAGGCAACCAGTATCTCTATCTCACGTTTCAATTATTTAGCAAATTTCAGCTCCGGCATCTGTCACTGTGCTAACGACTCAGTGTTTATGTGAGTGTGTGCGAGTCAGTATGTGTGTGTGGTGTGCTTTTGTGGGAGCCGGGCTCACCTCCAACAGTTCCCATTGTATCTCAGTAGGCGTCAGTACACACAACGTAATCTTAATCAGCAGGTCACATCTAATATACACATTGGTATTCAGTAGTAGCTTGTGTTCACCAGGGATGCAGTGGTAAAAACTATTTTTTTGAACGGTCCCAATTTTAATAAGGGTAAATTCACTTTTCTTTCGCATAGCTTATTTTCAACTTCCCTCTCGTGTTATTGTTTCCAAACCATTTTTTGTTTCGTTACCTTGTCATTTAGCAGTGTTGAGAAAAATCTGGCTAGCATTTTAGGAGAATGGAGCACTGCTAGTGGAAACAGATTGGATTTGTTAGCAGTGCATTCAAACACATTAGGCTAAAACTTTAAATAAACAACAATGAATGCTTTACTGAACATTTAGAAAGTCTTCATCATCACTACATTTATACTGTACCTCACAAATCATCTATAAGCCAAGTCATACTACAGGGTGACGTAAGCAACATCCCCTATCTGGGATCCTTGGGATATCCCAACTCTGACGTTACCCCATTGAAGTTGACATTTAAAATTGTTGAGGTAAGGGTTAGGCTAGGGATGTGGTTAACCTCTCTGGGATCGTTCGGGACGCTAGCGTCCCACCTCGCCGACAGCCAGTGAACTTGCAGGGCTCCAAATTCAAAACAACAGAAATCTCATAATTAAAATTCCTCAACCATACAAGTATTTTACACCATTTTAAAGATACACTTCTCGTTAATCCAACCACAGTGTCTGATTTCAAAAAGGCTTTTCGGGGAAAGCAGAACATATCATTATGTTAGGTCAGCAACTAGTCACAGAAAGCATTCAGTCATTTTCCAACCAAAGAGAGGTGTCACAAAAAGCAGAAATATAGATGAAATGAATCACTAACCTTTGACAATCTTCATCAGATGACACTCCCAGGACTCAATGTTACACAATACATGTATGTTCTGTTCGATCAAGTTCATATTTATATTCAAAAACCTCAGTTTACATTGGCGCCATGTTCAGAAATGCCTCCAAAACATCTGGAGAAATTGCAGAGAGCCACATCAAATAACAGAAATACTCATCATAAACTTTGATGAAAGATACGTTTTACATAGAATTAAAGATAAACTTGTTCTTAATGCAACCGCTGTGTCAGGTTTTAAAAAGCTTAACGGCAAAAGCACAATATTCAATCATCTGAGAACAGCGTTCAGACACAAAAGCAAGCCATACAGTTACCTGTCAAATTGTGGAGTCAACAAAAGTCATAAATAGCATTATAAATCTTCAATTACCTTTGCTGATCTTCGTCGGAATGCACTCCCAGGACTTCCACAAGAAATGTTTTTTTTTTTCAATTACCTTCATAATTTTGTCCAAATACTTCCGTTTTGTTCTGGGGCGGCAGGGTAGCCTAGTGGTTAGAGCATTGGACTAGTAACCAAAAGGTTGCAAGTTCAATTCCCCGAGCTGACAAGGTACAAAATCTGTCGTTCTGCCCCTGAACAGGCACTGTTCCTAGGCCGTCATTGAAAATAAGAATTTGTTCTTAACTGACTTGCCTAGTAAAATAAAGGTAAAATTAAAAATAAATAAAAATTGTTCGCGCGTTTAGTTCACTATTCCAAAGGCACAATGCGCGAGCGCAAAATCCAGACAAAGTCGAAAGAGTTCCATTACAGTTTGTACATGTCAAACGAGGTTTACAATCAATCCTTAGGGACTTTTTATAATAAATCTTCAATAATATTCCAACCGGACAATAGCGTATTCATAACACAGCAAAAAGAAGGAATGGCGCGCCCACGTGACCGCGCAGTAAACAACTGATTGGCCACAGCTTAGTCCACTTGTTCAAATAGCTCTTATTCAACCCCCTTCCACAATAGAAGCCTCAAACAACTTTCGAAAGACTGTTGACATCTGCTGGAATCCTTGGGAAGTGCAATCTGGCCCCATAGACACAGCATATTCAATCACTCCTGGGCTGCAGTCACCTATCCGGACCCGTTTTACTGCCTACGCGGAGCCCCACCGGGCCTTCACAACTGGACTGCCGACGTTATCTACCCGAAGAAGATCCGGCTGGCTCCTCCGTCGCGACGTTACCTGAACGCCCATCTGCGGCCTGCTAACCGTTAGCTGTCTTACCGGCTGCTCTCAGAATAGACAATCGGACAATTTTTTTTATTTTTTATTATTATGTTTCTTCTTGGGCCTCTATAACTATATCTATTGTTTTTATTTTATTTTTGTTGTTGTGTGATTTGGACTAATCCCCTCTACCACACGGAACCCCACTAATCTACTGACGGAACGCAAGAGGTGGCTAACAACAGACCTCCATCCTATGCTAGCTTGCTACCGATGTCCTGGCTAGCTGTCTCAATCGCCGTGACCCCCAAACCAACCACTCCACTCACTGGACTCTTTTGATCACTCGACTAAGGATGCCTCTCCTTAATGTCAATATGTCTTGTCCATTGCTGTTCTGGTTAGTGTTTATTGGCTTATTTCACTGTTGAGCCTCTAGTCCTGCTCACTATACCTTATCCAATTTATTAGTTCCACCACCCACACATGCAATGACATCCACCCACACATGCAATGACATCTCCTGATTTCAATGATGTTTCTAGAGACAATATCTCTCTCTTCATCACTCAATACCTAGGTTTACCTCCACTGTATTCACATCCTACCATACCTTTGTCTGTACATTATACCTTGATGCTATTTTAACGCCCCCAGAAACCTCCTTTTACTCTCTGTTCCAGACGTTCTAGACGACCAATTCTTATTGCTTTTAACCGTACCCTTATTCTTCTCCTCCTATGTTCCTCTGGCGATGTAGAGGTGAATCCATGCCCTGCAGTGCCTAGCTCCACTCCTATTCCCCAGGCGCTCTCTTTTGATGACTTCTGTAACCGTAATAGCCTTGGTTTCATGCATGTTAACATTAGAAGCCTCCTCCCTAAGTTTGTTCTATTCACTGCTTTAGCACACTCTGCCAACCCGGATGTTCTAGCTGTGTCTGAATCCTGGCTTAGGAAGACCACCAAAAATTCTGAAATTTTAATTCCAAATTACAACATTTTCAGACAAGATAGAACTGCCAAAGGGGGCGGTGTTGCAATCTACTGCAAAGATAGCCTGCAGAGTTCTGTCCTACTATCCAGGTCTGTACCCAAACAATTTGAACTTCTACTTTTAAAAATCCACCTCTCTAAAAACAAGTCTCTCACCGTTGCCGCCTGCTATAGACCACCCTCTGCCCCCAGCTGTGCTCTGGACACCATATGTGAACTGATTGCCCCCCATCTATCTTCAGAGCTCGTGCTGCTAGGCGACCTAAACTGGAACATGCTTAACACCCCAGCCATCCTACAATCTAAACTTGATGCCCTCAATCTCACTCAAATTATCAATGAACCTACCAGGTACCCCCCCAAAGCCTTAAACACGGGCACCCTCATAGATATCATCCTAACCAATTTCCCCTCTAAATACACCTCTGCTGTCTTCAACCAAGATCTCAGCGATCACTGCCTCATTGCCTGCATCCGTAATGGGTCAGCGGTCAAACGACCTCCACTCATCACTGTAAAACGCTCCCTGAAACACTTCAGCGAGCAGGCCTTTCTAATCGACCTGGCCGGGGTATCCTGGAAGGATATTGATCTCATCCCATCAGTAGAGGATGCCTGGATATTTTTTTTAAATGCCTTCCTAACCATCTTAAATAAACATGGCCCATTCAAGAAATTTAGAACCAGGAACAGATATAGCCCTTGGTTCTCCCCAGACCTGACTTCCCTTAACCAACACAAAAACATCCTATGGCGTTCTGCATTAGCATCGAACAGCCCCCGTGATATGCAGCTGTTCAGAGAAGCTAGAAACCGTTATACACAGGCAGTTAGAAAAGCCAAGGCTAGCTTTTTCAAGCAGAAATTTGCTTCCTGCAACACTAACTCAAAAAGTTCTGGGACACTGTAAAGTCCATGGAGAATAAGAACACCTCCTCCCAGCTGCCCACTGCACTGAAGATAGGAAACACTGTCACCACTGATAAATCCACCATAATTGAGAATTTCAATAAGCATTTTTCTACGGCTGGCCATGCTTTCCACCTGGCTACTCCTACCCCGGTTAACAGCACTGCACCCCCAACAGCAACTCGCCCAAGCCTTCCCCATTTCTCCTTCTCCCAAATCCATTCAGCTGATGTTCTGGAAGAGCTGAAAAATCTGGACCCCTACAAATCAGCCGGGCTAGACAATTTTGGACCCTTTCTTTCTAAAATTATCTGCCGAAATTGTTGCCACCCCTATTACTAGCCTGTTCAACCTCTCTTTCGTGTCGTCTTAGATTCCCAAAGATTGGAAAGCAGCTGCGGTCATCCCCCTCTTCAAAGGGGGGGGGACACTCTTGACCCAAACTGCTACAGACCTATATCTATCCTACCATGCCTTTCTAAGGTCTTCGAAAGCCAAGTCAACAAACAGATTACCGACCATTTCGAATCTCACCATACCTTCTCTGCTATGCAATCTGGTTTCAGAGCTAGTCATGGGTGCACCTCAGCCACGCTCAAGGTCCTAAACGATATCTTAACCGCCATCGATAAGAAACATTACTGTGCAGCCGTATTCATTGATCTGGCCAAGGCTTTCGACTCTGTCAACCACCACATTCTCATCGGCAGACTCGACAGCCTTGGTTTCTCAAATGATTGCCTCGCCTGGTTCACCAACTACTTCTCTGATAGAGTTCAGTGTGTCAAATCGGAGGGTCTGCTGTCCGGACCTCTGGCAGTCTCTATGGGGGTGCCACAGGGTTCAATTCTTGGACCGACTCTCTTCTCTGTATACATCAATGAGGTCGCTCTTGCTGCTGGTGAGTCCCTGATCCACCTCTACGCAGACGACACCATTCTGTATACTTCCGGCCCTTCTTTGGACACTGTGTTAACAACCCTCCAGGCAAGCTTCAATGCCATACAACTCTCCTTCCGTGGCCTCCAATTGCTCTTAAATACAAGTAAAACTAAATGCATGCTCTTCAACCGATCGCTACCTGCACCTACCCGCCTGTCCAACATCACTACTCTGGACGGCTCTGACTTAGAATACGTGGACAACTACAAATACTTAGGTGTCTGGTTAGACTGTAAACTCTCCTTCCAGACCCATATCAAACATCTCCAATCCAAAGTTAAATCTAGAATTGGCTTCCTATTTCGCAACAAAGCATCCTTCACTCATGCTGCCAAACATACCCTTGTAAAACTGACCATCCTACCAATCCTCGACTTTGGCGATGTCATTTACAAAATAGCCTCCAATACCCTACTCAACAAATTGGATGCAGTCTATCACAGTGCAATCCGTTTTGTCACCAAAGCCCCATATACTACCCACCATTGCGACCTGTAATCTCTCGTTGGCTGGCCCTCGCTTCGTACTCGTCACCAAACCCACTGGCTCCATGTCATCTACAAGTGCCCTGCTAGGTAAAGTCCTCCCTTATCTCAGCTCGTTGGTCACCATAGCATCTCCCACCTGTAGCACACGCTCCAGCAGGTATATCTCTCTAGTCACCCCCAAAACCAATTCTTTCTTTGGCCACCTCTCCTTCCAGTTCTCTGCTGCCAATGACTGGAACGAACTACAAAAATCTCTGAAACTGGAAACACTTATCTCCCTCACTAGCTTTAAGCACCAACTGTCAGAGCATCTTACAGATTACTGCACATGTACATAGCCCACCTATAATTTAGCCCAAACAACTACCTCTTTTCCAACTGTATTTAATTTATTTATTTATTTTGCTCCTTTGCACCCCATTATTTTTATTTCTACTTTGCACATTCTTCCATTGCAAAACTACCATTCCAGTGTTTTACTTGCTATATTGTATTTACTTTGCCACCATGGCCTTTTTTGCCTTTACCTCCCTTCTCACCTAATTTGCTCACATTGTATATAGACTTGTTTATACTGTATTATTGACTGTATGTTTGTTTTACTCCATGTGTAACTCTGTGTTGTTGTATATGTCGAACTGCTTTGCTTTATCTTGGCCAGGTCGCAATTGTAAATGAGAACTTGTTCTCAACTTGCCTACCTGGTTAAATAAAGGTGAAATAAATATTGGATAGGCAATCACTTAAATGAAACTGCAAACCTCAGATTTCTCACTTCCTGGTTGGATTTGTCTCAGGTTTTTGCCTGCCATATGAGTTATGTTATACTCACAGATATCATTCAAACAGTTTTAGAATCTTCAGAGTGTTTTCTATCCGATACGAATCATAATATGCATATATTAGTATCTGGGACAGAGTAGCAGGCAGTTTAATATGGGCACCTTATTCATCCAAGCTACTCAATACTGCCCACTGTCACCAAGAAGTTAAGGTAAAAGTAAGGGCTACGTTTAGGGTTAGGGTTTAGCAGCTGTCTTCAGTTCAATGTCTGTTTAGCTACCTGAGATCTGCTTGTGTTCAATGGATCAATGAACATTCTCTGTCTCTCTCTCCATGCCAGGAGCATTTTCATATTTCCTACTACCTGGCCTCAGATAGTGTCTGTCTGTCTGTCTGTCTATCTCCTCGTGTGGCACTCATCCGGATGCCTACTCATTTGTTTAGACAGCCTGCACGTCTGATTTCTCCCCATGAAAGACAATGTTGACGCGATGCCAAGCCGCACACACTGGGGTGTCATTCAACTGACAGCCAATTAAGCTTGCTAATGCTAATCCGGGCGGGTTCACTCAACGTTTGTCGAACGTTTGTCCCTTTACAGTCGGGCTGACTTAATGTTTCTCTAACGCTTCTTCCTCCCTTCTCTCGCAGATTGTCAGTGTTGGAAAACATGTCAAAGGCTACCATTACATCATGGCTAACTTGGTGAGGAAAAAAAATCCTGGCATGTCTTGACTACACCATTTCTCTCTCATTCTCTCATTCTCTCTCTCTCTCTCTGTCTCTGTCTGTCTCTCTCTCTGTCTCTCTGTCTCTCTCTCTCTCTCTCTCTCTCTCTCTCTCTCTCTCCACGTCTATGTAATTAGTATTCAGCCCATTTCCACAGTGACAGTGTATTAATGATGTCCAGAACAGGACAGCTCAGTGTTTGTGTGTGTGCATCTACATGTGAGTGACTGTGTGTGTGTGTGTGACAGTACTGGAGGCATCAGAGCACTGGGCTGGGAGAGATTACTGTTGGCACAATCCTTCTTACCAGCCCTCTGCTGCAGAAGCAGGGCGTCGACACAATTCAGGCTCAGCCGGTGATCCCAGATCTTAGAAAAGGCTAGGGGAAAGAACTGTCTGGTGTCCTTTTTTGTTGCGGTATAACAATGCTCTGTCTCTCTTTCTCTCTCTCCCTCCCCCTCTGTTTATTTCTCTCCCTCTTTTCATCTACCTTTTGCATGCCTTCCTCATTCTCCTTACTTCTCTCCATTGATGTCTTTCTCTCTCTCTCTCCCCAGGGTTTTAAGGACATCAACCTCGAGCGCTTCATGCATGGCGGGGCCAACGTGTCAGGCTTCCAGCT
This sequence comes from Oncorhynchus keta, assembly GCF_023373465.1. NCBI lineage: Eukaryota > Metazoa > Chordata > Actinopteri > Salmoniformes > Salmonidae > Oncorhynchus > Oncorhynchus keta. The sequence goes on from NC_068431.1 coordinate 21,897,465, forward strand.
AGTGGACTTCAGCAACCCCATGGTCATCAAGCTGATGCAGCGCTGGAACAAGCTGGACCAGAGGGAGTACCCAGGCTCCGACAGCCCCCCGAAGGTAACACCCTGACAGGGATTAAGTCTCCTCTAATGTCATGCCTTTCCCCCATTTGCTGAAGAGCGACAGCCCCCCGAATGTACACCATGCCTGGAGTAAGGTCTTCTCCCCTAAGGTTCTCTCCTGTATCTCTCCTCTAAGGCATGGGGGATAGAACCCATGGAGGATTTAAAAGAGCTGAGCCCAAGTCAATACAATTCTTCAGTAGATAACCTCTAGTTCTGACTGACTGACTGACTGACTGGCTGGCTGGCTGGCTGGCTGGCTGACTGACTGAATAGCTGGCTGACTGACTGTGTGTAGGATTACTTTAGACTCTGGTCAGTCTGGTCTGGTGCATGGGAAGGTGGCTTTAGGATTCTACAGGACCAACTGCAGAGGTGTGGGTTTGCCTGCTAGGGCTGGGAGATATGCAGACGCACACTTACACAGACACGCATACACACACACACTTAGAATACATTACAGTACCTGCTAACTGTGGTGCAGTCTCGTGGAGAGGTTCAGGCTATGTGATTGTGTCACAATCTCCTCGTTGTCTCACACCTGTGGACTTTCTTAGTATTGGAATAGTGTAGCCCAATGCCTGAGGGAGCTCCACTCTTGCTAGGGGCCATGAGAAATGTGAAATGTGCTGGACCCATGCTTTAAAAATTCTATCCAGAAGATTCTGGACGTTGCTAATTAACCAGCTAAGGAACTTAAAATGGTTTGGATGAAACATCAAAGAGAAGTTGAAAATAATCTCAAATGTTGAAAATATTATAAACTCTCCCTTTAAGGGGCTCTGTGACCAGCAGTCACCTACCACCCAGACACATCAGTGCGTCATGAGTCAGAATCTCTGAGGGCTGATCTGAGATGCATTTCCTAGGAATAGATGGGAGGGGAAGGGAGGGGTAGGGAGGGAGTGATGGACGGAGAGAGAGCGAGTGGGGGGTAGGTAGGGGAGAGATGGTATGGAGGGGGCATCATCATCAGCACTGTTGTTGGTCCACACTGGGGGCCATTGGCCCTAGCTGCGAGGATGTGACGGACTGACCGATTTAAGCTATATTGCTGTGCCACGACGCCCAGTGTGTGTGTATGCTTGTGTTTTTGCTCCAATATCCATGCAGATCACTCAAGATTGACTTCAAAATTGAACATCTGTCTATGTCCTGAGGAGGTCGGGAAATGCCTTCAAAACCGGCCACTAGGGGCAACAGTGCTATTTCCATGAAGTGGGCTTGGGGTTTGCGTTGTGGACAGGGGTGGTGAACGGGCATAATCCCATTACTCCGGATCTGAAGGTCTCGTGTTCTGTCCCAGTGGTAGATAGATATTCATTTTATTTTTATTATCCTAGCCTATCTTAACTCAGCCATGCCTAAATGTAATGTTTTAACCCTATCCAAAACCTTTGAAAATGTGAGGTTTCAAGAAAATGTACTGGCTTGAGCAAGACGAATGAAGGGTGTCAAAAACACTTTGAAATTTGATGTTTGGAGCAACTTTGAAATTTGATCTTTGGAGAAACGTGGATAAACGTCAGAATCTAAAGTGAAATTGGTAAAACCATTCCAATGTTCTCCCTACCAAACAGCCCTTCTGGTGTACAGTAGCACCATCCATCATTTTTCCTTTTGTAATTAGTGGAGCCCAACAGTGTTCTGGTCACAGTCTAGATCAGGGATGTCAAACATACGGCCCATGGAGAGTTTTGGTCAAACGTAGTGCACTATATAGTGAATAAACTATCCAAAATGGTTATTCAGCTGTTCCCATAGGAGAACCTTTTTTGGTTCCAGGTAGAACTCTTTTTGGTTCCAGTTAGAACTCTTTTGGGAGCCATGTAGAAGCCATTGTGGAAAGGGTTCTACATGGAACACAATATGATTGTACTTGGAACCAAAAGGTTTCTAACTGGAACCAAAAAGGGTTCTTCAAAGGGTTCTCCTATGGTGACGGCCGAATAACTCTTTTAGGTTCTAGATAGCACCTTCCCAGGTCCACGAACCAAGGCAGTATTTCATTATAACCACACTTTGGATGTGTTGTGATTTGTAGGTTGGTTATGACTTGTAGTATTATGGAACTTGGCCTGCGGGTGGTTTGAGTAAAAAATAAATAAATACAAAAAAAAAAATTGTGAATGGTGGGGGACGAACTCATTATACTTTAAAATAACTAAAAGCAAATGGAAACTGTGTAGAAATTATAATGGACCTGCATTCATATAGTTTCTTTCCTGTGTACAGCCTACTGATAATCAGTACAATTAAAACTAGACAGTCAAGGAGCATGGTAAATTCCAAAAACAATAGATAGAGGACCATTTTTATCAATTTTGCTCACAAGGAAATATATAACATTTTCAGTGCGGCCCTCCGGACTTCGTTGAAGACCGAATGCGACACCCGGGGCAAAATGAGTTTGACACCCCTGGACAAAACAGCTACAACACCCTCCTCTCCCCATTCATAACTCCTTGGCAGGACTGTCCCTCTTCTATTTAAGTGCCCAGACTCTTACCAATGCCAAAAATGTACCAGTTTGTGCCAGCCATTCATCTCCAGGGAGCGGGTGGCATCAGCGTTGGTTATCAAACTGTTTATTGCCCCCCTTGACCCTTGTTGGTGTAGGCAGCTTGTCCACTCCTGGCACAGGGTTGGTGGTCCACACACACACACACACACACACACACACACACACACACACACACACACACACACACACACACACCGTGGCCCCCACAGAGAGCTGAAATGAACAAGGGTGGAAGGAGAGCGGTGTTAATGAGAAGGATTTCCCCAGGCCAGAGTGAAGATGAAATGAACTCTCTAATAAGGATTTCCCCAGGCCAGAGTGAAGGTTAAATTAACTCTCCAATAAAGATTTTCCCAGGCCAGAGTGAAGGTTAAATTAACTCTCCAATAAGGATTTTCCCAGGCCAGAGTGAAGGTTAAATTAACTCTCCAATAAGGATTTTCCCAGACCAGAGTTGAACGTTAAATTAACTCTCCAAAAGGATTTTCCCAGACCAGAGTGAAGGTTAAATTAACTCTCCAATAAGGATTTTCCAAGGCCAGAGTGAAGGTTAAATTAACTCTCCAATAAGGATTTTCCCAGGCCAGAGTGAAGGTTAAATTAACTCTCCAATAAGGATTTTCCCAGACCAGAGTTGAACATTAAATTAACTCTCCAAAAAGGATTTTCCCAGACCAGAGTGAAGGTTAAATTAACTCTCCCACATTGGATAACTGATTCCAGGCCCACTCTCAGACTTTCTCTCTCTCTCTCTCTCTCTCTCTCTCTCTCTCTCTCTCTCTCTCTCTCTCTCTCTCTCTCTCTCTCACACACACACTCTCACACTCTCTCACACTCACACACACACACCATCCACTGTGTCTATCAGCAGCACACTGATTGTTTAAGCTCTGCCTGGTCCTGGCCAAACTGATCCTGATATGAGCCATGACAAGCTGATGTGATTGGCTACACTGTTACTGCCTTCATCTGTAACGCATTACCAAATCTCTCTTTCTCTTTAAACTAGTTCTTTAAGACGGGGTTATTGTTAGGTGACTGCTAATGAATTTGGCATCACATGGCGAGAGAGTTAGTCACAATAACACAATGTACCTTGCTGTATTACAGGCATTTTGAAAAGTATATTTTTAATGCCCAGTATACAGTATCCTGGGTACTTTCTCTGTTCGGCTATTACATATTACTTCTTGCCACTCTTGTCATTTCCCAAAGTGGAGTAGAATGTTAACTAAAACGTCTGGTACCCAGACTATGTATACTGTACACACACGCAGAAACCTTTGTCTCTTTTCATTGTCACATGGGTGATACACCCCATCCCTCCATCACACACCCCATCCCTCCATCACACACACCTGACGCTTCACTCCTGTTCGCCAGTACACTTCGGCTTTGACCTACGACGGCGTGATGGTGATGGCGGAGGCCTTCAGGAACCTGCGGAGGCAGAAAGTGGACATCTCTCGCAGGGGGAACGCTGGGGACTGTCTGGCCAACCCCGCCGCCCCATGGAACCAGGGCATCGACATGGAGCGCACCCTCAAACAAGTATCTATCACTGCACCTCAAAGACATTTCGGTTCATGAAATAACTACAACCAACTCCCCGGCAAACCGGGAACATTGCCAGAACATTAGCTAAGATTCCCAAAAAGTTCTGGTTAGGGTTTTATACAGTATAACATTCTGTTCTTTAAATGTTCCCAGAATGTTTCATTAGATTAATTGGGTTGTGAGAACAGTGTGGGTACATTGCAGAAGATAGGTTTTCAAAACACAAAATATGCTCAGTTGTGATGACATTCATACAATGTTGGGTTACACAGGACATTCCTATGTTGTAAGCATGTTGACAGAACACCTGGTCTAAGTTCTTTAAAAGGTCCCAGAACATTTCATTAAGTTATGGTAGTTGTCTGGGATGTTGCAACAATATTATTTTGATATTCCTATAGGTTGCATAGAACATTATCACAATGTTCCACAATTTTCCAAAAAGTCTGTATTTATGACGTTCGTAGCATGTTTGAAGCATAGCAAAGTTTTAACTTAATATTCCATTGATATTCAACTAATATACATTTAACTTCTCTTTGAGGTTCTCAGAACATTTAGAACATTTTATATTTTGTTGTTGTTTTACCTAATATTACCACATTCTCAGCATGCAAATTTGTAAATGTCCATAAAACAGAAGAAAGCAGATAGGAAAATATCGCCATTATGTTTCTCTAGAGATATAATGGCAATTCGCATCTGAAAGTGATTGAAGGACACATGTCATTTATATTTAATTCATAGAACATTTGATCACCATATGTGACTCATTTCAGGAAACTAGGCATATGTCATGCGTCACTACTTCACAGGAGAGCAGTTTGAAAAATGTTTACTTTTTATCAAAATGGGTTTTTTGGCAGATATGCCTTCTGGAACATGTGAACTTTCATGTGCCTTAATAACATACTTGTATGCCATCTGTAAATACTAATAAAATAGTTGAATTACCAGACTCGTTGGTTGAGCCACGGAAAAAGACAGGCACCTTCCCACTAGCCATGATTGGCTGAGATAATGGATGGGCTGGACATGCCGAGAGATGAGTTCTGATTGGTCTGTCATGTAGCTCTCTGCTGTCTATAACATGAGCTGGTCAGTATGTGTAGGTAATCCTTTCTAACATACTTTTTTTTAAGGATATAAATTAGTAGAACTGCAAAAGTGTTTCTCTCCACTTTCTGGAGGACCGAGTTTTGAAATCAGGGGAATTAGAGTATGATAGCTAATAAGAGAACACACTGAAGGCTGTTGTAATCCGGAGACAGGTGTTTTATACATCTTCAAACTAAGGGCAACCATGACGTCTGTGACAGAGGGAGAAGTGTCCATCCATGTAAGATAGTCTGGCTAGCTACATTTTCAGATATTACACATTTCTAATTTTTTCAGAAAGTCATTCTAATTTCAAGTTAAAGCGTACTGTTAGCTAGCTAGCTAACGTTAGCTGCCTGGCTCACTAGCTAACGTTACGTTATGCTGCCAAACATACCCTTGTAAAACTGACCATCTTACCGATCCTCGACTTTGGCGATGTCATTTACAAAATAGCCTCCAACACCCTACTCAACAAATTGGATGCAGTCTATCACAGTGCCATCCATTTTGTTACCAAAGCCCCATATACTACCCACCACTGTGACCTGTACTCTCTCGTTTGCTGGCCTTCGCTTCCACTGGCTCCAGGTCATCTACAAGACCCTGCTAGGTAAAGTCCCGCCTTATCTCTGCTCACTGGTCACCATAGCTGCACCCTCCCGTAGCATCCTCCAGCAGTTATATCTCACTTGTCACCCCCAAAACCAATTCTTTCTTTGGCCGCCTCTCCTTCCAGTTCTTTGCTGCCAATGACTGGAACGAACTACAAAAATCTCTGAAACTGGAAACACTTATCTCCCTCACTAGCTTTAAGCACCAGCTTTCAGAGCAGCTCATAGATCACTGCACCTGTACATAGCCCATATATAAATATCCCAAACAACTACCTCTTCCCCTACTGTATTTATTCATTTATTTATTTTGCTCCTTTGCACCACAGTATGTCTACAAATCTGGAAAGAACCATAATTTACATTTACATTACATTTAAGTCATTTAGCAGAACCTTATCCAATGGACTTACAAATGGTGCATACACCTTATGACATCAGTGGAAAGCCAACAATAGTGCATCTAAATCTTTAGGGGGGTGAGAAGGATTATTACCCAATCCTAGGTATTCTTGAAGAGGTGGGGAACCATAAGGTGGTGATTGACTCCGCTGTCCTGGCGTCGTGAGGGAGTTTGTTCCACCATTGGGGGCCAGAGCAGCGAACAGTTTTGACTGGGCTGAGCGGGAACTGTACTTCCTCAGTGGTAGGGAGGCGAGCAGGCCAGAAGTGGATGAACGAACCATAGAGCCTGGAGATGTATTCCCCTCACAGCTCCGTAGGCAAGAACCATGGTCTTGTAGCGGATGTAGCTTCCAACTGGAAGCCAGTGGAGAGAGCCATAATGAGAGAACTTGGGAATTCCAATCAAATCTGATGAGTTGAGAACCAGGCAGGGAGCCCAGCCAACAGTATTGCAGTAATCAAGACTGGAGATGACAAGTGCCTGGATTAATGAGGCATGTATTCCGGATGTTGTAGAGCATGAACCTACAGGAACGGGACACCGCCTTGATGTTAGTTGAGAACGACAGGGTGTTGTCCAGGATCAAAGGTTCTAGCGCTCTGGGAGAACACAATGGAGTTGTCAACCGTGATGGCAGATCATGGAACGGGCAATCCTTCCCCGGGAGGAAGAGGAGCTCCGTCTTGCTGAGGTTAAGGTGGTGATGTATTCCAATCAATGTCTGCCAGAACATGCAGAGATGCGATTCGCCACCTGGTCATCAGAAGGGGGAAAGGAGAAGATTAATTGTGTGTCGTCTGCATAGCAATGATAGGAGAGACCATGAGGTTATGATGAGCCAAGTGACTTGGTGTATAGCGAGAATAAGAGAGGGCCAGAACAGAGCCCTGGGGACACCAGTGGTGAGAGCGCGTGGTGAGAACCATAATGGAGATGTATTCCAATCAAATCAGGTAGAGAACCATAATGGAGATGTATTCCAAGGGTGGAAGGAGGATCTGGTTCACAGTATCGAAGGCAGCCGATAATGGAGATGTATTCCAATCAAATCTGAGAGAACCATAATGGAGATGTATTCCAATCAAATCTGGTGAGAACCATAATGGAGATGTATTCCAATCAAATCTGGAGAGAACCATAATGGTGATGTATTCCAATCAAATCTGGAGAGAACCATAATGGAGTTGTATTCCAATCAAATCTGGAGAGAACCATAATGGAGTTGTATTCCAATCAAATCTGGTGAGAACCATAATGGTGATGTATTCCAATCAAATCTGGAGAGAACCATAATGGAGATGTATTCCAATCAAATCTGGTGAGAACCATAATGGAGATGTATTCCAATCAAATCTGGAGAGAACCATAATGGAGATGTATTCCAATCAAATCTGGAGAGAACCATAATGGAGATGTATTCCAATCAAATCTGGAGAGAACCATAATGGAGATGTATTCCAATCAAATCTGGTGAGAACCATAATGGAGATGTATTCCAATCAAATCTGGAGAGAACCATAATGGTGATGTATTCCAATCAAATCTGGAGAGAACCATAATGGAGATGTATTCCAATCAAATCTGGAGAGAGCCATAATGGAGATGTATTCCAATCAAATCTGGAGAGAACCATAATGGAGATGTATTCCAATCAAATCTGGAGAGAACCATAATGGTGATGTATTCCAATCAATTCTGGAGAGAACCATAATGGAGATGTATTCCAATCAAATCTGGAGAGAACCATAATGGAGATGTATTCCAATCAAATCTGGAGAGAACCATAATGGAGATGTATTCCAATCAAATCTGGAGAGAACCATAATGGAGATGTATTCCAATCAAATCTGGAGAGAACCATAATGGAGATGTATTCCAATCAAATCTGGTGAGAACCATAATGGAGATGTATTCCAATCAAATCTGGAGAGAACCATAATGGAGATGTATTCCAATCAAATCTGGAGAGAACCATAATGGAGATGTATTCCAATCAAATCTGGTGAGAACCATAATGGAGATGTATTCCAATCAAATCTGGTGAGAACCATAATGGTGATGTATTCCAATCAATTCTGGAGAGAACCATAATGGAGATGTATTCCAATCAAATCTGGAGAGAACCATAATGGAGATGTATTCCAATCAAATCTGGAGAGAACCATAATGGAGATGTATTCCAATCAAATCTGGTGAGAACCATAATGGAGATGTATTCCAATCAAATCTGGTGAGAACCATAATGGAGATGTATTCCAATCAATTCTGGAGAGAACCATAATGGAGATGTATTCCAATCAAATCTGGAGAGAGCCATAATGGAGATGTATTCCAATCAAATCTGGTGAGAACCATAATGGAGATGTATTCCAATCAATTCTGGAGAGAACCATAATGGAGATGTATTCCAATCAAATCTGGAGAGAGCCATAATGGAGATGTATTCCAATAAAATCTGGTGAGAACCATAATGGAGATGTATTCCAATCAAATCTGGAGAGAACCATAATGGAGATGTATTCCAATCAAATCTGAGAGAACCTTAATGGTGATGTATTCCAATCAAATCTGGTGAGAACCATAATGGTGATGTATTCCAATCAAATCTGGAGAGAACCATAATGGAGATGTATTCCAATCAAATCTGGAGAGAACCATAATGGAGATGTATTCCAATCAAATCTGGAGAGAACCATAATGGTGATGTATTCCAATCAAATCTGGAGAGAACCATAATGGTGATGTATTCCAATCAAATCTGGAGAGAACCATAATGGTGATGTATTCCAATCAAATCTGGAGAGAACCATAATGGAGTTGTATTCCAATCAAATCTGGAGAGAACCATAATGGTGATGTATTCCAATCAAATCTGGAGAGAACCTTAATGGAGATGTATTCCAATCAAATCTGGTGAGAACCATAATGGTGATGTATTCCAATCAAATCTGGAGAGAACCATAATGGTGATGTATTCCAATCAAATCTGGTGAGAACCATAATGGAGATGTATTCCAATCAAATCTGGAGAGAACCATAATGGAGATGTATTCCAATCAAATCTGGAGAGAACCATAATGGAGATGTATTCCAATCAAATCTGGTGAGAACCATAATGGAGATGTATTCCAATCAAATCTGGAAAGAACCATAATGGAGATGTATTCCAATCAATTCTGGAGAGAACCATAATGGAGATGTATTCCAATCAAATCTGGTGAGAACCATAATGGAGATGTATTCCAATCAAATCTGGAGAGAACCATAATGGAGATGTATTCCAATCAAATCTGGAGAGAACCATAATGGAGATGTATTCCAATCAAATCTGGAGAGAACCATAATGGAGTTGTATTCCAATCAAATCTGGAGAGAACCATAATGGAGATGTATTCCAATCAAATCTGGAGAGAACCATAATGGTGATGTATTCCAATCAAATCTGGAGAGAACCATAATGGAGATGTATTCCAATAAAATCTGGTGAGAACCATAATGGAGATGTATTCCAATCAAATCTGGAGAGAACCATAATGGTGATGTATTCCAATCAAATCTGGAGAGAACCATAATGGAGATGTATTCCAATCAAATCTGGAGAGAACCATAATGGAGATGTATTCCAATCAAATCTGGAGAGAACCATAATGGAGATGTATTCCAATCAAATCTGGAGAGAACCATAATGGAGATGTATTCCAATCAAATCTGGAGAGAACCATAATGGAGTTGTATTCCAATCAAATCTGGAGAGAACCATAATGGAGATGTATTCCAATCAAATCTGGAGAGAACCATAATGGAGATGTATTCCAATCAAATCTGGAGAGAACCATAATGGAGATGTATTCCAATCAAATCTGGAGAGAACCATAATGGAGATGTATTCCAATCAAATCTGGAGAGAACCATAATGGAGATGTATTCCAATCAAATCTGGAGAGAACCATAATGGAGTTGTATTCCAATCAAATCTGGAGAGAACCATAATGGTGATGTATTCCAATCAAATCTGGTGAGAACCATAATGGTGATGTATTCCAATCAAATCTGGAGAGAACCATAATGGAGTTGTATTCCAATCAAATCTGGTGAGAACCATAATGGTGATGTATTCCAATCAAATCTGGTGAGAACCATAATGGTGATGTATTCCAATCAAATCTGGAGAGAACCATAATGGTGATGTATTCCAATCAATTCTGGAGAGAACCTTAATGGAGATGTATTCCAATCAAATCTGGAGAGAGCCATAATGGAGATGTATTCCAATCAAATCTGGAGAGAACCATAATGGAGATGTATTCCAATCAAATCTGGAGAGAACCATAATGGAGTTGTATTCCAATCAAATCTGGAGAGAGCCATAATGGAGTTGTATTCCAATCAAATCTGGAGAGAGCCATAATGGAGTTGTATTCCAATCAAATCTGGAGAGAACCATAATGGAGTTGTATTCCAATCAAATCTGGAGAGAACCATAATGGAGTTGTATTCCAATCAAATCTGGAGAGAGCCATAATGGAGTTGTATTCCAATCAAATCTGGAGAGAACCATAATGGTGATGTATTCCAATCAAATCTGGAGAGAACCATAATGGTGATGTATTCCAATCAAATCTGGAGAGAACCATAATGGAGTTGTATTCCAATCAAATCTGGAGAGAACCATAATGGAGTTGTATTCCAATCAAATCTGGAGAGAACCATAATGGTGATGTATTCCAATCAAATCTGGAGAGAACCATAATGGTGATGTATTCCAATCAAATCTGGAGAGAACCATAATGGAGTTGTATTCCAATCAAATCTGGAGAGAACCATAATGGAGTTGTATTCCAATCAAATCTGGAGAGAACCATAATGGAGTTGTATTCCAATCAAATCTGGAGAGAGCCATAATGGAGTTGTATTCCAATCAAATCTGGAGAGAGCCATAATGGAGATGTATTCCAATCAAATCTGGAGAGAACCATAATGGAGTTGTATTCCAATCTGCTTTCTTTTGCTTTAAGGAGCTAAATAAAAATGTGCATGCTGCCAATGTTGAGCTAATATTCTGTCAGACTTAAAAATAAAATGTTCTAAAAGTGAAAGAGAAAAATGTATATTGCGTGAACATTAATGGAATATTATGTCATAAAAATTGACTTATTTGGAAATTGTGGAACATTATGCAACAATGTGGGAATGTTCTCTGCAACCTTCATGAATATCACAAGAACATTCTTGCAACATTGAGGAAATGTCCAGTGCGGGTCGGCATGATAGTGTGAAAAGTGTATGAACATTGTATAAATGTCATCACAACTGAGTATATTTTGTGTTTTGGAAACCTATCTCTTGTAATGTATTCACACTTTTCCCACGACCTAAATGTTCTGTGAACCATTAAAGAACTCATAATGGCTGTTCTGTAAAAAGAAATTGCAACATCAAATGAATGTTTTGTGCACCCCGATACAAACATTATCTGAATGGCAGCACAACTGGACAGTTTTAGTGTTTTTGGAACCTATGTCATCATATACCTACAATGTTCCCACAACCTAAAGAAACATTCTGGAAACCTTTAAAGAACAGATGAAATGTGTTCTGGGAACGTTCTTGCAACATAAGGTGAATGTTTTTTACACCCTAAAGGAAACATTGTAGAATCATCTGCAGAAGTGGAAAGTTGCTGTGTTTTAGGAACATGTATTCTGTGATTTCAACTCAAAATGTTCTCACCAGACTGTTCCATAACCTAATGAAACATTCTGGGAACATTTAAAGAACAGATTAAATGTGTTCTAGGAACATTCTTGTAACATCAGGTGAATGTTTTATACAAACATTCTATATTCATCAGCACGACTGGACAGTTTTTGTGTCATAAGAACATTTGCCCGAACGAATGTTCTGAGAACTTTCACAGAACCAAATTTGGTTTGTTGCATCAAGGATGTCCACAAATTACATCACCAGTCAACACTACATACTATGTCATTTGAAATCTATCTTATTAAAAGTAAAATAAAAGTATTCTTCCACTCTGATGTAGTTGCAAAATTCTGGTAATTTCCAGGATCTCCAGAAATCATGGTCGGATGATTCCTGATTTCCTTCTTATTACCTAATGATTCTGGGAATCTTCCAACCAGGATTTCTGTTTGCAGGTCCGGTTGCAGGGATTAACAGGTAATGTCCAGTTTGACCACTATGGACGCAGGGTCAACTACACCATGGACGTGTTTGAGCTGAAGAACAACGGACCCAGACGGGTAAGAAGACTAGTGCTGTGACCGCCTCACCCACCTATACTGCACCTCACTGGCTCACCCCCCTATACTGCACCTCACTGGCTCACCCCCTGATGCTGCACCTCACTGGCTCACCCCCTATACTGCACCTCACTGGCTTACCCCCAATGCTGCACCTCACTTGCTCACCCGCCTATGCTGCACCTCACTGGCTCACCCACCTATGCTGCACCTCACTGGCTCACCCCCTATACTGCACCTCACTGGCTCACCCACCTATACTGCACCTCACTGGCTCACCCACCTATGCTGCACCTCACTGGCTCACCCACCTATACTGCACCTCACTGGCTCACCCCCCTATACTGCACCTCACTGGCTCACCCCCCTATACTGCACCTCACTGGCTCACCCCCCAATGCTGCACCTCACTGGCTCACCCCCCTATGCTGCACCTCACTGGCTCACCCACCTATACTGCACCTCACTGGCTCACCCCCCGATGCTGCACCTCACTGGCTCACCCACCTATGCTGCACCTCACTGCTCACCCGCCTATGCTGCACCTCACTGGCTCACCCACCTATGCTGCACCTCACTGGCTTACCCACCTATACTGCACCTCACTGGCTTACCCACCTATACTGCACCTCACTGGCTCACCCACCTATACTGCACCTCACTGGCTCACCCACCTATGCTGCACCTCACTGGCTTACCCACCTATACTGCACCTCGCTGGCTCACCCACCTATGCTGCACCTCACTGGCTTACCCACCTATACTGCACCTCACTGGCTTACCCACCTATACTGCACCTCACTGGCTCACCCACCTATGCTGCACCTCACTGGCTTACCCACCTATACTGCACCTCGCTGGCTCACCCACCTATGCTGCACCTCACTGGCTTACCCACCTATACTGCACCTCACTGGCTCACCCACCTATACTGCACCTCACTGGCTTACCCACCTATACTGCACCTCACTGGCTCACCCACCTATGCTGCACCTCACTGGCTTACCCACCTATACTGCACCTCACTGGCTCACCCACCTATGCTGCACCTCACTGGCTTACCCACCTATACTGCACCTCACTGGCTCACCCACCTATGCTGCACCTCACTGGCTTATCCACCTATACTGCACCTCACTGGCTCACCCACCTATACTGCACCTCACTGGCTTACCCACCTATACTGCACCTCACTGGCTCACCCACCTATACTGCACCTCACTGGCTCACCCACCTATGCTGCACCTCACTGGCTTACCCACCTATACCACTGGCTCACCCACCTATGCTGCACCTCACTGGCTTACCCACCTATGCTGCACCTCACTGGCTTACCCACCTATACTGCACCTCACTGGCTCACCCACCTATGCTGCACCTCACTGGCTTACCCACCTATACTGCACCTCACTGGCTCACCCACCTATGCTGCACCTCACTGGCTTACCCACCTATACTGCACCTCACTGGCTCACCCACCTATACTGCACCTCACTGGCTTACCCACCTATACTGCACCTCACTGGCTCACCCACCTATGCTGCACCTCACTGGCTTACCCACCTATACTGCACCTCACTGGCTCACCCACCTATACTGCACCTCACTGGCTCACCCACCTATACTGCACCTCACTGGCTCACCCACCTATACTGCACCTCACTGGCTTACCCACCTATACTGCACCTCACTGGCTTACCCACCTATGCTGCACCTTACTGCCCACACTATTATACCTTAACTCATTAATTTAGAAACATAACTATATGTTTGAATTTATATTCACTAAATGTTTAATTTTATTCTCAATTTCCATCACTGCCCATGCTTTCAAGCTATAACCATAATTGCTATACCATAATAACTGAATCATATTAAAAACACAATATGCACGTTTGAGCAATGAATAACTGTATGTTTATTTAATTCTGTTTGAAATGACAGAGAGCGAACATCATGTCATTATCTGTTTATCTGTTTAGCATTGTCTGTGTCTGTAGAATCTGTGTATTGTGTATCAGTGATCTCTATATTCAAGTTGCTGCATGAATAGTATAGTCAGGCTTCGGCAATGTGTGTGCGCGCCTGCGCCTATGTGTGTATGTTTAGTGCTGTCTGTGTACTGTATGTGTTTCCCCAGCCAACTACGGTAGGTGAACAGAAAGCAGTGGAGCGGTAGAGACAGAAAGTGATGGAGGGAGGAGAAGAAGAGGGGAGGAGGGGAGGAGGAGTGTGTTCATCAATCAGCAGGCTGTTTGGGTCTGCTGGCTGGCTGCGCACGCTAGGAGTCCTGTCAGGACAGGAGGGAGGGGGGCTGGGTACACACACATGCGAACATACAGACAACTCCATTCATGCACATGCGTGCACACACACGCTCACACACACTCACGCATGCACACACTCACACCTCTCCACCGCCCCTCAAAAGCTCGTCAATCATTCCTACACTCAGCAGGGAGAGAGAGGAGCAGTTCACGGCCAGCCCGCCATCACCCCCCGTCTTCTTGATCCATGGCAGACACCACCAATTTATATGGATTTATATGGCAGACATTTATATTGACTGCCTTAGCTTGACTCACCTATTATACGACTCATGTACTGTATACTAAACATTTCAACATTGTGTACTTTAATGTACTGTGCATGACACATCCAAGCATACTGTACAATTTGTGTGGCTCTTATCCTTTGCTTGTATACACACACATTATCTCAGATACTCTCACAGATCTTCACACCACATAATGAAACAGAAATACTGGAAACTACACACCAGAAATACACTGTACACACTGAACATACACACCCTCTACACACACTGTACACATGCTGAACACACACACCCTCTATACACACTGTACACACGCTGAATACACACACCCTCTACACACACTGCACACACACTATACAGTTGTGGCCAAACGTTTTGAGAATGACACAAATTTTAATTTTCACGAAGTCTGCTGCTTCAGTGTCTTCAGATATTTTTGTCAGATGTTACTATGTAATACTGAAGTATAATTATAAGCATTTCATACGTTTCAAAGGCTTTTATTGACAATTACATGAAGTTGATGCAAAGAGTCAATATGTGCAGTGTTGACCCTTCTTTTTCAAGACCTCTGCAATCCGTCCTGGCATGCTGTCAATTAACTTCTGGGCCACATCCTGATTGATGGAAGCCCATTCTTGCATAATCAATGCTTGGAGTTTGTCAGAATTTGTGGGTTTTTGTTTGTCCACCCACCTCTTGAGGATTGACCACAAGTTCTCAATGGGATTAAGGTCTGGGGAGTTTCCTGGCCATGAACCCAAAATATCAATGTTTTGTTCCCCGAGCCACTTAGTTATAACTTTTGCCTTATGCTCTCGGAGGATGTGTTTGTACCATTCTTTATTCATGGCTGTGTTCTTAGGCAAAATTGTGAGTGAGCCCACTCCCTTGGCTGAGAAGCAACCCACACATGAATAGTCTCAGGATGCTTTACTGTTGGCATGACACAGGACTGATGGTAGCACTCACCTTGTCTTCTCCAGACAAGCTTTTTTCCGGATGCCCCAAACAATCGGAAAGGGGATTCATCAGAGAAAATGACTTTACCCCAGTCCTCAGCAGTCCAATCCCTTTTTCCTTATGCAGAATATCAATTTGTCCCTGATGTTTTTCCTGGAGAGAAGTGGCTTCTTTGCTGCCCTTCTTGACACCAGGCCAACCTCCAAAAGTCTTCGCCTCAATGTGCGTGCAGATATTCTTGTCTGTGAAGCCCTTTTTGTTCAAAGCAATGATGACGGCACGTGTTTCCTTGCAGGTAACCATGATTGACAGAGGAAGAACGATGATGCCAAGCACCACCCTCCTTTTGAAGCTTCCAGTCTGCTATTCGAACTCAATCAGCATGACAGAGTGATCTCCAGCCTTGCCCTCGTCAACACTCACACCTGTGTTAACGAGAGAATCACTGACATGATGTCAGCTGGTCCTTTTGTGGCAGGGCTGAAATGCATTGGAAATGTTTTTGGGGAATTCAGTTCATTTGCATGGCAAAGAGGGACTTTGCAATTAATTGCAATTCAATTGATCACTCTTCATAACATTCTGGAGTATATGCAAATTGCCATCATACAAACTGAGGCAGTAGACTGTGAAAATAAATATTTGTGTCATTCTCAAATCATTTGGCCACGACTGTACAAACACACCCTCTTCACGCACTGTACGAACACATACACCCTCTACACACACTGAACACATACACCCTCTGTCTGTCTCCAGATGGGTTACTGGACGGATTCAGACAAGCTGGTTCTGATCCAGAATGAAGCCCTCCTTCCCAATGAAATCCTGGAGAACAGAACTGTTGTAGTCACCACTATCATGGTAAGACACGCTATAACCTTACACACACACACATGCGCATACGTGCACATGCACACAAAGAGACACACAAGCACAAAAGAGACACAGACACACACACCCTCTAGCGCGCTCAAGTCTTATTGTTCTCCCAGGGGCTTTACTCTACCTTCCTCTGCCTCAGGGCAGACGTTCAGTCACACAAACACAAACATAATACAAAACACTCACCAACCAGCATTGGCACTGCAGATGCTTTTGAGACGTTGTTACATTAGGTGTGATGGAGATGTCATTGTAAACATGTCACTGTAAGTGCAGTACCTACCATGACTAGTCTAGTCCCCTTTATAAAATGCATGAGCTGTGTCCCTGCCAGAGACTGCTACACATGCATTTTAAGAGTTGGTATTTAATGAGGCAACAAAGTCAGATTCTATACTCAAACACACACACGCACACACAGATGCAAATGCACACACACATACAGGTGCACACACACACACACACACACACACACACACACACACACACACACACACACACACACACACACACACACACACACACACACACACACACACACACACACACACACACACACACACACACACACACACACACACACACACACTCATACCCACACATGCACACAGACAGAAAATCTCTGTGCTGATGTGTGCTGTGATGTCAGGAGGTTGTGTCCTCCTACGTAACACTTGTTGTTTACTTAGTGGGCCTACTTACTAGGGCTCAGGACCCAAATGATACCTTCCTGTTTGCTTGATATTTGTTTGTTACATTCGGTTTCTCCTTCTTTTTGCACTGATACTGTAACACTCGGTTGCATGTAATGTGAACTATGGGTACTAAATCAGGATTTTCACACTACTGAGCTGAACCGAGCCGAGCCAAACCAAGCTGTGCTGAGCTGGCCTGGTAATGCATTACTCCTAGATGCTGGAACCGGGCTGACAATGTGAAAAGGAAATATCCGGGGCCAGCACAGTTCGTTCGGGTCGGCATGATAGTGTGAAAAGATTTACTGTGTTTCTGAAAGTAAAGGTGGTTAGTTAGTTAGTTAGTTAGAGGAGATGGAGAGAACACGGTAAGGAAAGGCAGAGTGAGTAGAGGAGGGATGGAATTGGGATTGGAGAATCATACCTCAGCAGAATCCTCCTCTTTTCAGCCCCTGGTGAGGAACCCCATTTTAAGAAACTGAGAAAATGGACACAAGCTGAGCCCAAATGACACATCCCTTATTGGGAGACTGACGGACAGTGTTGGACACAGCCAGAGCCAAAATGAACCCCCTAAAGACACAGACTGATGCAACGGAGAGATGCGTTGTGAATTCTAATGCACACCTTATTAGGAAACTGACCCAAGGGAAGGATCTATCCAGAGCCAAAATGAACCCCTTCAAGAAGACCCAAAATCGACACAATCTGACCAAATTTTTAAGTTAATGAACAAGAATGTGGCGGGGGATTGGAGCCACAATGGACCCTTCATCCTGTCTAAAGACACATTTTTGTTCTTCTAATCAAACATCACATTAACATGGTTGCGCTTAACTGTGCGTATGCGTGCGTGCGTGTGTGTATGTCTGCACATGTGTGTGTTTGTGTGCAATTGGTCTCAACCAACTCTAGGATGTAAATGTTCTTATTACATGAATGTCCATGCCTGGCATATTGCAGGTGATTATGGCTAAAACAGTATTTGAAATATGTAGGAATAGATGTTGAGATTTTAACTAAATAACTTAAAAAAGACTGCTCTGAATCTGTCAGTTTCCATTCAATTTTTGTATATAACTGCTTTATAATACACCTTCAAAAGCACTGCCTAAGAAATCATTTTATAGAGCATGATAATATCAGTGTTTAACCATGCCGACTGTGTCGGATAGAGTCTCTAATGTGTGTTTGCGCTTGATAATGTTTGTTTACTGTAATATACACTAATTAAGCTTTTACTTCAGTATTACATTCTGTGGTGACTACAATAAGGCAAACAGTAACACAAACTGTTTTGGCAATGCATTGGAGGGAGAGAGAGAGAGAGAAAGCTGGCATGTTTTGTGTACATAAAACCAGAAGGGACGATCAACTCGGGAGTTGGCATTCACATGGCGGAGGGGGGGTTTTGTTTGTTGTCCATGCAATGCTTTTGTTTGTGGTTTTTCTGGCTTTCATCAGCTACCATATGGCCAAAGGAATGCTACAGTGAAAAGAGTCAGGCAGGTAGTGTCTGTTCAGCTGTTTCTCATGTAAATATGCTATTCGTTCTGATGACAAGCCGTCTTTTGGGCTCCGGAGTGGCGCAGTGGTCTAAGGCACTGCATCTCAGTGCTAAAGGCGTCACTACAGACACCCTGGTTCGAATCCAGACTGTATCACAACTGGCCATGATTGGGAGTCTAAAAAGACGGCGCACAATTGGCCCAGCGTCGTCCAGGTTTCATTGTCAATAAGAATTTATTCTGAACTGCTTGCCTAGTTAAATAAAATAATAATAATTGGACTGGTATAGCAATCATTAATCCACAGTGGTAGCTCTGAATATGGCTAATCTCTAGACTGAAAGCAAACGCATTGGACTGTCGCTCACCTGATTCAATGGCTATATTATTCAAAGGGCTTCAGACAAAAAAGCAATTTTTTATTGGTGTTAGTCAGATAATGAATATAGTTTATAACAATGGCACTCTGACTGAATCTATTTCGGCAGAGCTTGGAACCGCACACCTTTCTAACCCTACAGTATTGAACGTACCATTATGTTCCCGAGGGAAATGTCATGTTTTAACCTTCTCAGAGTGTATGTAGGATAACGTTGTACAAAAACCCTACAAGGGACCTAAGGGGAACATTGCCTAATGTCTTTAGAACAGCTCCTGTTTGCTAGGGGTATGTCAGAATAAGAAAGGGGCCTCCAGTACACATCCAATAAATACCCACTACTACAGCTAGCATACGTCTCCTGTTTCACCATAAGGAATGAGAGATGGCTTTAAGATTGTTCTCATCCAATAAATACCCACTACTACAGCTAGCATACGTCTCCTGTTTCACCATAAGGAATGAGAGATGGCTTTAAGATTGTTCTCATTCATCAAATACCCACTACTACAGCTAGCATACGTCTCCTGTTTCACCATAAGGAATGAGAGATGGCTTTAAGATTGTTCTCATCCAATAAATACCCATTTCCACCTCATATCAAGGACAAAGCAACTGAATGGTGTTTTACCCCAACAGCAGCAGCTGGGGGACTTACTGAGAGCACCTCAACGTTTTCAAATATATTTTTCCACTCATGCTTGAAATGTGCTCAATTTACTGAATGTCATGCAGCCAAGTGAAAAATAAAGGTTTGATTTGTGACATGATGACTGCGACACATAGATATTTTGAGAGAGACAGAGAGAGAGATGTAGTATATAGTCAAGACCCATTATTTTGACGTTTATTATTGTACATACTCCTCACCTATCAGAGAGAGAGATGGAGTATGTCGTCAATACCAATCTTTATGAAGTTTATTATTGTACATACTCCTCACCTATCAGACAGACTGTGTATCTGTCAATTCGATTGTCAACTCCAACTCACACACATACACTTACTGGACTCTCTTCCTTCTACTTATGTGTGTGTACGTGCGTGTGTGTGTAACGCTATGTCTAATAGGGTTCATTACCCACTGAGACAAGCCATGATCAACTTGGACGTGGAGAGTCTGGAAACATTTCAAATCTGCTGCTGACTTTCAGCATTCTTTAAGAGTTCTTTAAGTTTTTTCAATGTCCTTTCTATCTGTCTCTCTCAGTTTTTCTGTCTGTCTCGATCTGTCTCTCTGTCTGTCTGTCTCTCTCTCTCTGTCTGTCTCGCTTTCTCTGTCTATCTGTCTGTCCCGATCTGTCTCGATCGCTCTCTCTGTCTTTCTTTTTGTCCCGATCTGTCTTGATCGCTCTCTCTGTCTACTGTCTGTCTGTCTCTCTCTGTCTGTCTCGCTTTCTCTGTCTGTCTGTCTCGCTTTCTCTGTCTGTCTGTCTGTCTGTCTGTCTGTCTGTCTGTCTGTCTGTCTGTCTGTCTGTCTGTCTGTCTGTCTGTCTGTCTGTCTGTCTGTCTGTCTGTCTGTCTGTCTGTCTGTCTGTCTGTCTGTCTGTCTGTCTGACTGTCTGACTGTCTGACTGTGTCTTTCTGACTGTGTCTTTCTGACTGTCTTTACCTCTGTCTTTCTGACTGTCTGTGTCTTTCTGACTGTCTTTACCTCTGTCTTTCTGACTGTCTGTGTCTTTCTGACTGTCTTTACCTCTGTCTTTCTCTCCCCCTCTCTTTCTGTCTTTCTCTTTTGCTCTCTCACTTTCTCTCTTTCTCTCCCCTTCTGTCTCTGTCTTGCTCTCTCTCTGTATCTCTCTCTGTATCTCTCTCTGTATCTCTGTATCTCTCTCTCTCTCTCTCTCTCTCTCTCTCATACTGTATCACAGTACCATTTTAAATAATAGCCAGTGTAACGTTCAATGGCTGTTTTATCGTCCACATCTGTGTTCAAGAAGTTGAAACATTGGTACATAATCTTTTAACATGAACTCCATATTTATAGAAAAGCAATCTTGTTTGTTCATTTTGGAAGATCCACACAATATCATACTGTAAGCCCTATTTGTTGCTAAATTGTGTAGGCCTATTTCTCGGTCATGTCTACAAAATACATACTGTATGTGTTTCTGCACGCTTGTCTTCTGTCTATTTTTCTGTGAAAAATCCAATGGGCAAAACTGGTTGAAATGACATAATCATTACGTTCTAATGACGTCAATTCAACCAGTTTTAAAAATTTATTAAAATAATATCACTATGACTTCACTTAAACAACATTTTGAAACTGGTTGAATTTACGTCATTACAACGTCACTCATTATGACCTGGTGTCAACCAGTTATGCTCGCTGGGCAAGTGACTGTCTGTAAGCGGGGGACATGTTTGTCAGTTTGACCCTGTGGTCCCTGTGGTGTGTGTGTCACTTTGTAGGAGGGTCCATATGTCATGTTGAAGAAGAACTGGGAGTTGTACGAGGGCAATGACCAGTATGAAGGCTACTGCGTGGACCTGGCCTCGGAGATTGCCAAACACATTGGCATCAAGTACAAGATCGCTATCGTACCCGACGGAAAGTACGGCGCCCGGGACCCAGAGACCAAGATTTGGAATGGCATGGTTGGGGAGCTGGTGTACGGGGTAAGAGGGACAGGGCACTGAGGGGTGTTTGTGCGTGTGTGTGCGTGCGGGATCGCCTTGACTTTGTTGACCCATTTTTAAAGTTTATTTGATGCAGGGTTTCACTCGCACTTTACATTCATTTGTAAATCTGTTTAGTTAAAGGCAGCCAATGAACTGAAGACACAGAATCAGTTGTTTTAAACACAAAACACAGATGGCTTGACACTCGTCAGTTGGTCAGTTATCTGGACTACTTCAAATAGCTTGATCTTGACCAAACTAAACCTTGGGATAAGGGATCTTTTGGTGTTTATTAGGGTGGAAAAATTCCAGAAATCGCGGTTGGATTCCCTCTGATTCCTGGATTCTCATTTATAAATTATTTTTGGGGAAAGTTATTAGAATTGTGCAACCCTAGTGCTTCTAGCTAAGAGATACAGGCTATTATAAGGTGATCGTGCTAGGGGCTAGAGCTGGGACCAGTGTAGTGTGTCAAGTGTGATAGAGGTGTAGGGGTTAAAGTGTGCTTTGTGTGTGATGTGTTAAGTTTGAGAGGTGAGAGGGTTAAATGATGCCGGTGCTTAGCTACCTCCTGTCTGTTGCTAAGAGATAACAGGATTCATGTACAGGTGTAGGGGGTGTTTGTACAAGGGGTGAAAAATGAAGGTACTGTACTTTAAAAGTGTGTGTGTGTGTGCATGTGTGTGTGAAAGCTTAGAGAGATTGCAGGGCTCTTACAGTGCAGAGGGAAGCTGTGAGCTCAGAGCTTAGCCCGTCAGCACTTCCCTGTCTCTAAGACCTTGCCTGGTGACCATTCACCCTCTGACAGTCCTTTTCAAAGCCTGTGTCACCGTGAAAGGTCTCCCCCCATTTCAGCCCTGTCATGTATTTTAATGGTTACTCAATGCAAGCCAACCTGTCATCTTAGTAATTAATGCTGAGGACGAGGGAATTTGTATCTCTGTTTCTTCTCTCTCTCCCTCTATGCAACATGTCGGCTTGTAATATATCAAACTTTTATTAATTTATTTGCGGATAAATCCCAAATTCCCCACTGCAGATGTCCAGGCAGGAAAGGTCGGATGTGTTGCTAAATCACTAACAATAATCTGGTTTGTGGATTTGCCGCAAAGAAGCAATACGTGTATCCTGTGTCAAATGTTTTCGTCTTGTGTTGTACGCATATTTCTCCAACGGCGTTATTTGATTCCCTTCAAATCCGAGGCCTTTCGAATTAAGCCGCTAGGATTAGAGCTACTGCCCATCTTTTTCTATTCGAAACATTGTAAGACATGTTCAATCAGAAAAAGTGGCTAAGTGGCAAAATGGCAAAATGAAATGAAAAAAGGTGGGATGGGGAGAAATACTGGTGGTTGTTGTTGTTGTTTGTGATTTGTGTACTTAGTGATTGTGTCAGATAGGAGGATAGCCAGATGTGTGAATGATAGACATGGTCGACGAAGAAGAGAGTTCTCGGGCCGTTTCCATCAAGCGACTCAGTATGGTTTTATTTTTATTATCAGTTTTGCCTTTTAGATAATATTACATGGACAGGAGGGACCTGATCCTAGATCAGTACTCCTGCTCTGAGATACTTGATATACATACAGCCCCTGGCTTTTCTGGCTCTGACATACTGTAGCTGATCTTGTATGTACAGTACATGTATGTCCCTTTGGGAACAATTCATCTTTAGTACAATACATTTGGATATGGGCTCGCCTCAGGCTCACACTCACTCACTGTAGTGTGTGAAGTTGACAGTGCTGAATAAGGTGGAAAGAGAACAAAAAACAGATACTGTCTACTGTTGTCTACCGTTTGTCCACAGTTTTGTTAGGAGCTTAGATGACTGTCTAGTTGAAATGCTAACTACTTCCGCTATTTCCCTTCCTTCTTTCCTTCTCTCCCGCCGCCCACACGCAGAAAGCGGAAATCGCTGTGGCCCCATTGACAATCACGCTGGTCCGGGAGGAGGTGATCGACTTCTCTAAGCCCTTCATGTCGCTGGGCATCTCCATCATGATCAAGAAGCCCCAGAAGTCCAAACCTGGGGTGTTCTCCTTCCTGGACCCGCTGGCCTACGAGATCTGGATGTGCATTGTGTTCGCCTATATCGGCGTAAGCGTGGTGCTCTTCCTGGTCAGCCGTTTCAGCCCGTACGAGTGGCACACCGAGGAGCCCGAAGAGGGTACCGACGGTCCGCCCAGCGACCAGCCCCCCAACGAGTTTGGCATCTTCAACTCCCTCTGGTTCTCCCTGGGTGCCTTCATGCAGCAGGGATGTGACATCTCCCCGAGGTGAGAGATAGATGCATTACTACTAAGACTACAGTACATACATACTACTACAGTACACACGTACTACTACAGTACACACGTACTACTACAACAATATATTCTGAAATATTATACCTTGGCCAGCTGAGAGATAAATATGTCACTACTACTACTCCATTACACACATAGTACTACATTACACACATAGTACTACATTACACACATAGTACTACATTACACACATAGTACTACGTTACACACACAGTACGACATTACACACATAGTACTAGACTATATCCAAACATCTCTTAGGTTAGAGATATATATATATCACATATATTTATATATTAAATTAAACACATAGTACTAAATTACATCCAAATGTCCCCACAATGTCCCTTTCTTTATTGTGTTGAGTATTAAAGGCTGTTGGCCATTGATAACAGCTGCCTCAGGATGCTATGGCTCATACAGTATACATGTTTCATTCGCTGGCTAACTATGAGTCTCTTCACTGTCTGTTGCAGAACAACCATAGTTACTCCACTCTGTAGAATTTAAACTTGCACCATAGTTTTTTTGTCTCCTTAGTATTCACACCAAAATTGTCGCTTTATATCACATATGTGAAAATAGCTACATTGGCAAGAAAATGTATACATTACCCTTTGGAATTACCTGGACTTCTACATACATTGGTCATACAATTTGATCTGATCTTCATCTAAGTCAAAACAATAGACAAACACAGTCTGCTTTAACTAATAACACACAAACAATTATACGTTTTGAACACACTGTGTAAACATTCACAGTGCAGAGTGGGAAAAGTATGTGAACCCTTGGATTTAATAACTGGTTGACCCTAGGTTTGACAGAAATAACCTCAACCAAACTTTTTCTGTAGTTGAGGAGCAGACCTGCACAACGGTCAGGAGGAATTTTGGACCATTCCTCTTTACAAAACTGTTTCAGTTCAGCAATATTCTTGGGATGCCTGGTGTGAATCATTATCTTGAGGTCTAGCCACAGCATCTCAATCGGGTTGAGGTCAGGACTCTGACTACTCCACTCCAGAAGGCGTGTTTTCTTCTGTTGAAGCCATTCTGTTGTTGATTTACTTCTGTGGTTTGGGTCGTTTTCCAGACAGATAGCCTTACATTCTCCTGCAAAATGTCTTGATAAACTTGTTTTTTTTTGTTTAACATCAGTGATAGCAAGCTGTCCAAGCCCTGAGGCAGCAAAGCAGCCCCAAACCATGATGCTCCCTCCACCATACTTTACAGTTGGGATGAGGTTGATGTTGGTGTGCGGTGCCTTTTTTTCTCCACACATAGTGTGTTTCTTTCTTCCAAATAACTCCAACTTTAGTTTCATCTGTCCACAGAATATTTTGCCAGTAGCGCTGTGGTACATCCAGATGCTCTTTTGCAAACTTCAGTCATACAGCAATGGTTTTTTAGGACAGCAGTTGCTGCTTCCATGGTGTCCTCCCATAAACAGCATTCTTGTTTAGTGTTTTACGTATCGTAGACTCGTCAACAGAGATGTTAGCATTTTTCAGAGATTTCTTTAATTAAGTCCTTAGCTGACACTCTAAGATTCTTCTTAACCTCATTGAGCATTCTGCGTTGTGTTCTTGCAGTCATCTTTGCAGGACAGCCACGCCTACCACTCCTAGGGAGAGTAGCATCATTGCTGAACTCTCTCAATTTATAGATAATTTGTCTTACCGTGGACTGATGAATATCAAGGCTTTTAGAGATACTTTTGTAACCCTATATAAACACTCACAAAATTTGAGTTTGCTATTCACAAGAAGCATTGCCTGATGTGAACCATGCCTCAAACAAAAGACATCTCAGAAGACTCAAGATTAAGAATTGTTGACGTGCATAAAGCTGGAAAGGGCAGGGCAGCTCTAACCAACATCTCTAATCTCGTCTCAATGATTGTACTCCAGGTTAGCTGACTCCTGACTCCAATTAGCTTTTGGAGAAGTCATTAGCCTGGGGTTCACATACCTTCCCAACCTACACTGTGAATGTTTAAATTATGTATTCAATATACACAAGAAAAATACATTAATTTGTGTGTTATTAGTTTAAACAGACTGGGTTTGTCTGTTGATGTAACTTAGATGAAGACCAGATCTAATTTTATGACCAATTTATGCAGAAATCCAGATAATTCCAAAGGGTTCACATACTTTTTCTGGCCACTGTAAATATCATTGGCCTGTAGTTTGTAATAAGAATGTCTCGTCTCTGCTTCCAGTTTCTAGTTTAGCCACTGTCTGCTGTGCTGTGGTGTGTACGTGTGTGTGTTTGTGTGTTTGTATGTTTGTGTGTTTGTGCGTGTGTTTGTGTGTTTGTTCGTGCATTGTGATCTGTCTGTTTAGAAAGAAATTGGACTGCTGTCCCATTGTCTCTGATGTGTCTGGTGTGTGTTTCATACACTGTAGTTCTGCGTTCAACAGGCATGAGAGGTCAAAGGGTATATCATCCATTACTTACTATTACCTACCTCTCGTCCGATCATGAACCACCAAAAAATATTCAGTAACCAGTCAGTGCTGGGTGTCATTGCTTCCGGGTCAAGCTTCCTGTCTGTGACACACCTTTCTGCCCACTCACAGAGCATCTGCCTGCTGTTCTGTAGTCGTGATGAAGATCTTTAGGATTTGTGTAGTTATATTCATAGCAATTTCATGACAGACCTGGGTCAAATTTCTTAGATAATATCCTGTGTCAAATACTTAAACGTATTTGCGGTGTGCTTGGTCTAGTTTGGAGTTTGCACTTTTGGGACTATATTTGCTCTATGATACAGAGAAAACTAAATCAAGCACAGTTGAATATTTAAAATGACTTGAGGTACGTATTTGACATACGTCAAATAGGTCCCAGGTCAGCTTTATGATCCTTAGAGTTATTTTAAAGGTAGACTCAGCGATATGACGTTAGCATTACAATAGCAGTTATGGTGACTTCCGCAAAACACACAAAGACAGCTGAAAGCAAAAGCTTGACCTCCCCTGCATTATCTTTGGTTCATACTGCTGCTTGTGGTCACGTCATATCGCTGAGTTTAAGTTTAAGCTCTTGTAGTCTTTAATGGTTCCTATGGATATCTTCAGTTCCTCTAAGATTTAAGATTAAAAATGGTGTAAAATGGAGAGGAGGAACCAAAATCAGCCTGTATTTTTCAGCCCTCCTACACAGGACCAGAGCAGAGGCATACACAAGATGGAGAACACTAAGGTACATTAGACAAGAGCACCGTCGAAATGATAGCGCCCGTTACGTAGCATCCTATAACGTCCTATAGCACCTCTATCTTGAGGGAGCTATAGTGGGCCTATGATTTTGACTTAAGTCCACTTCATTTTAAGTCGTCCACTTAAGTTAACTTATTTCCCATGAGAAGGGATCCTCATCCACAACATACTGTATATAATTCTGATAACGTTCCTAAAGGTTTTCCAGAAATCCCAGTTTGGGATTCTCGCAATCAAGAGGGAATACGCAGGACAAGTAATAATCCAAATGGGAATCCTCCTTCTGCGATTTCTGGAAAACATGGGAATTTTCTGGGAAATTTTCTGGAATTTTATTACTGCTAAAGTTTAGTCATTTAGTCAGTGTTTACTATTGAAACTCTACATTTCGTCTACATGTTGTCCTTATGTCTCTCCACAGTGTGGTCAGACTACTGTGTGTCTGTCTGTCTGTCTGTCTGTCTGTCTGTCTGTCTGTCTGTCTGTCTGTCTGTCTGTCTGTCTGTCCCACACCTATCACAGATAAAGTTTCAGTAATCCCACAGGCCCTGTCCCAATCTGTCACCAAAAGTTCACTACGGAGGGGGTCGACTGAATTTTACCCTGACAAGGGGGCATGCAAATCGCCTCCACCGAGAGATTAGGGGACTTTGGGAGTGTGGAGAAAATGAGGGAATGCCAAGGGCACAGTTTTAGTGAAGGGTTTAAGACTATGGCACACCATTCATCTGCAGTGATAAGGAAAGGAAGCTTGTGTACGTGCGAGGCATATACAGTGCCTTCAGAAAACATTCACACCAATTGACTTTTTCCACATTTTGTTATGTTACAGCCTGCATTTCAAATGGATTAAATGTATATTTTGTGTCACTGGCCAACACACAATACCCCATAATGTCACAGTGGAATTATGTTTTCAAAAGGTTTACAGTTTAATTAAAAATGAAAATGTCTTGAGTCAATAAGCATTCAATCCCTTTGTTATGGCAAGCCTAAATATGTTCAGCAGTTAACAGACATTGCATATTCTTTTGAGCATGGTGAAGGGAATCTACCAAGCTAACACGTGGAATTGTTTTTAGATTTTCATACAATGGATCATTTAACTATTTGATTTTGAATTTTAGTACCCCTTTAGGTATAAAAAAATATATATTGAAAAATGTTTTGATCAAATATTGAAGTTGACCTTAATTACTATAGCCGATAGAAACACATCGAATAACACATTCAACCTTAATTACTATAGCCGATAGAAACACATCGAATAACACATTAAACCTTAACTACTATAGCCGATAGAAACACATCGAATAACACATTAAACCTTAATTACTATAGCCAATAGAAACACATCGAATAACACATTCAACCTTAACTACTATAGCCGATAGAAACACATCGAATAACACATTCAACCTTAATTACTATAGCCGATAGAAACACATCGAATAACACATTAAACCTTAACTACTATAGCCGATAGAAACACATCGAATAACACATTAAACCTTAACTACTATAGCCGATAGAAACACATCGAATAACACATTCAACCTTAACTACTATAGCCGATAGAAACACATCGAATAACACATTCAACCTTAATTACTATAGCCGATAGAAACACATCGATTAACACATTAAACCTTAACTACTATAGCCGATAGAAACACATCGAATAACACATTCAACCTTAACTACTATAGCCGATAGAAACACATCGAATAACACATTCAACCTTAACTACTATAGCCGATAGAAACACATCGAATAACACATTCAACCTTAATTACTATAGCCGATAGAAACACATCGAATAACACATTCAACCTTAATTACTATAGCCGATAGAAACACATCGAATAACACATTAAACCTTAACTACTATAGCCGATAGAAACACATCGATTAACACATTAAACCTTAACTACTATAGCCGATAGAAACACATCGATTAACACATTAAACCTTAACTACTATAGCCGATAGAAACACATCGATTAACACATTCAACCTTAACTACTATAGCCGATAGAAACACATCGATTAACACATTAAACCTTAACTACTATAGCCGATAGAAACACATCGATTAACACATTAAACCTTAACTACTATAGCCGATAGAAACACATCGATTAACACATTAAACCTTAACTACTATAGCCGATAGAAACACATCGAATAACACATTAAACCTTAACTACTATAGCCGATAGAAACACATCGAATAACACATTCAACCTTAACTACTATAGCCGATAGAAACACATCGAATAACACATTCAACCTTAACTACTATAGCCGATAGAAACACATCGAATAACACATTCAACCTTAATTACTATAGCCGATAGAAACACATCGAATAACACATTCAACCTTAATTACTATAGCCGATAGAAACACATCGAATAACACATTCAACCTTAATTACTATAGCCGATAGAAACACATCGAATAACACATTCAACCTTAATTACTATAGCCGATAGAAACACATCGAATAACACATTCAACCTTAATTACTATAGCCGATAGAAACACATCGAATAACACATTCAACCTTAACTACTATAGCCGATAGAAACACATCGAATAACACATTCAACCTTAACTACTATAGCCGATAGAAACACATCGAATAACACATTCAACCTTAATTACTATAGCCGATAGAAACACATCGAATAACACATTCAACCTTAATTACTATAGCCGATAGAAACACATCGATTAACACATTCAACCTTAATTACTATAGCCGATAGAAACACATCGAATAACACATTAAACCTTAACTACTATAGCCGATAGAAACACATCGAATAACACATTAAACCTTAACTACTATTAGAAAACGAATAACACATTCAACCTTAATTACTATAGCCGATAGAAACACATCGAATAACACATTAAACCTTAACTACTATAGCCGATAGAAACACATCGAATAACACATTAAACCTTAACTACTATAGCCGATAGAAACACATCGAATAACACATTCAACCTTAATTACTATAGCCGATAGAAACACATCGAATAACACATTCAACCTTAATTACTATAGCCGATAGAAACACATCGAATAACACATTAAACCTTAACTACTATAGCCGATAGAAACACATCGAATAACACATTAAACCTTAATTACTATAGCCGATAGAAACACATCGAATAACACATTCAACCTTAACTACTATAGCCGATAGAAACACATCGAATAACACATTAAACCTTAATTACTATAGCCGATAGAAACACATCGAATAACACATTAAACCTTAACTACTATAGCCGATAGAAACACATCGAATAACACATTCAACCTTAATTACATAGAAACACATCGAATAACACATTCAACCTTAATTACTATAGCCGATAGAAACACATCGAATAACACATTAAACCTTAACTACTATAGCCGATAGAAACACATCGAATAACACATTAAACCTTAATTACTATAGCCGATAGAAACACATCGAATAACACATTCAACCTTAACTACTATAGCCGATAGAAACACATCGAATAACACATTCAACCTTAATTACTATAGCCGATAGAAACACATCGAATAACACATTCAACCTTAACTACTATAGCCGATAGAAACACATCGAATAACACATTAAACCTTAACTACTATAGCCGATAGAAACACATCGAATAACACATTAAACCTTAACTACTATAGCCGATAGAAACACATCGAATAACACATTAAACCTTAACTACTATAGCCGATAGAAACACATCGAATAACACATTCAACCTTAATTACTATAGCCGATAGAAACACATCGAATAACACATTCAACCTTAACTACTATAGCCGATAGAAACACATCGAATAACACATTCAACCTTAATTACTATAGCCGATAGAAACACATCGAATAACACATTAAACCTTAACTACTATAGCCGATAGAAACACATCGAATAACACATTAAACCTTAATTACTATAGCCGATAGAAACACATCGAATAACACATTCAACCTTAACTACTATAGCCGATAGAAACACATCGAATAACACATTAAACCTTAATTACTATAGCCGATAGAAACACATCGAATAACACATTCAACCTTAACTACTATAGCCGATAGAAACACATCGAATAACACATTCAACCTTAACTACTATAGCCGATAGAAACACATCGAATAACACATTAAACCTTAACTACTATAGCCGATAGAAACACAGAATAACACATTCAACCTTAATTACTATAGCCGATAGAAACACATCGAATAACACATTAAACCTTAACTACTATAGCCGATAGAAACACATCGAATAACACATTAAACCTTAACTACTATAGCCGATAGAAACACATCGAATAACACATTAAACCTTAACTACTATAGCCGATAGATAGAAACTACTATAGCCGATAGAAACACATCGAATAACACATTCAACCTTAACTACTATAGCCGATAGAAACACATCGAATAACACATTCAACCTTAATTACTATAGCCGATAGAAACACATCGAATAACACATTAAACCTTAACTACTATAGCCGATAGAAACACATCGAATAACACATTCAACCTTAATTACATAGCCGATAGAAACACATCGATTAACACATTCAACCTTAATTACTATAGCCGATAGAAACACATCGAATAACACATTAAACCTTAACTACTATAGCCGATAGAAACACATCGAATAACACATTAAACCTTAACTACTATAGCCGATAGAAACACATCGAATAACACATTCAACCTTAATTACTATAGCCGATAGAAACACATCGAATAACACATTAAACCTTAACTACTATAGCCGATAGAAACACATCGAATAACACATTAAACCTTAACTACTATAGCCGATAGAAACACATCGAATAACACATTCAACCTTAATTACATTAGAAACACATCGAATAACACATTCAACCTTAATTACTATAGCCGATAGAAACACATCGAATAACACATTAAACCTTAACTACTATAGCCGATAGAAACACATCGAATAACACATTAAACCTTAATTACTATAGCCGATAGAAACACATCGAATAACACATTCAACCTTAACTACTATAGCCGATAGAAACACACGAATAACACATTCAACCTTAATTACTATAGCCGATAGAAACACATCGAATAACACATTCAACCTTAACTACTATAGCCGATAGAAACACATCGAATAACACATTAAACCTTAACTACTATAGCCGATAGAAACACATCGAATAACACATTAAACCTTAACTACTATAGCCGATAGAAACACATCGAATAACACATTAAACCTTAACTACTATAGCCGATAGAAACACATCGAATAACACATTCAACCTTAATTACTATAGCCGATAGAAACACATCGAATAACACATTCAACCTTAACTACTATAGCCGATAGAAACACATCGAATAACACATTCAACCTTAATTACTATAGCCGATAGAAACACATCGAATAACACATTAAACCTTAACTACTATAGCCGATAGAAACACATCGAATAACACATTAAACCTTAATTACTATAGCCGATAGAAACACATCGATTAAAACATTCAACCTTAACTACTATAGCCGATAGAAACACATCGAATAACACATTCAACCTTAATTACTATAGCCGATAGAAACACATCGAATAACACATTCAACCTTAACTACTATAGCCGATAGAAACACATCGAATAACACATTCAACCTTAACTACTATAGCCGATAGAAACACATCGAATAACACATTAAACCTTAACTACTATAGCCGATAGAAACACATCGAATAACACATTCAACCTTAATTACTATAGCCGATAGAAACACATCGAATAACACATTAAACCTTAACTACTATAGCCGATAGAAACACATCGAATAACACATTAAACCTTAACTACTATAGCCGATAGAAACACATCGAATAACACATTAAACCTTAACTACTATAGCCGATAGAAACACATCGAATAACACATTAAACCTTAACTACTATAGCCGATAGAAACACATCGAATAACACATTCAACCTTAATTACTATAGCCGATAGAAACACATCGAATAACACATTCAACCTTAATTACTATAGCCGATAGAAACACATCGAATAACACATTCAACCTTAATTACTATAGCTGATAGAAACACATCGATTAACACATTCAACCTTAATTACTATAGCCGATAGAAACACATCGAATAACACATTCAACCTTAATTACTATAGCCGATAGAAACACATCGAATAACACATTCAACCTTAACTACTATAGCCGATAGAAACACATCGAATAACACATTCAACCTTAACTACTATAGTCGATAGAAACACATCGAATAACACATTCAACCTTAATTACTATAGCCGATAGAAACACATTGATTAACACATTCAACCTTAATTACTATAGCCGATAGAAACACATCGAATAACACATTCAACCTTAATTACTATAGCCGATAGAAACACATCGATTAACACATTCAACCTTAATTACTATAGCCGATAGAAACACATCGATTAACACATTCAACCTTAATTACTATAGCCGATAGAAACACATCGAATAACACATTCAACCTTAATTACTATAGCCGATAGAAACACATCGATTAACACATTCAACCTTAATTACTATAGCCGATAGAAACACATCGATTAACACATTCAACCTTAATTACTATAGCCGATAGAAACACATCGAATAACACATTCAACCTTAATTACTATAGCCGATAGAAACACATCGAATAACACATTCAACCTTAACTACTATAGCCGATAGAAACACATCGAATAAC
The DNA here is from genome assembly GCF_023373465.1 of Oncorhynchus keta. Classification (NCBI taxonomy): domain Eukaryota; kingdom Metazoa; phylum Chordata; class Actinopteri; order Salmoniformes; family Salmonidae; genus Oncorhynchus; species Oncorhynchus keta. The sequence continues at coordinate 21,932,008 of NC_068431.1, forward strand.
ACATTCAACCTTAATTACTATAGCCGATAGAAACACATCGAATAACACATTCAACCTTAACTACTATAGCCGATAGAAACACATCGATTAACACATTCAACCTTAATTACTATAGCCGATAGAAACACATCGAATAACACATTCAACCTTAATTACTATAGCCGATAGAAACACATCGAATAACACATTAAACCTTAATTACTATAGCCGATAGAAACACATCGAATAACACATTCAACCTTAACTACTATAGCCGATAGAAACACATCGATTAACACATTAAACCTTAACTACTTTAGCCGATAGAAACACATCGAATAACACATTCAACCTTAATTACTATAGCCGATAGAAACACATCGATTAAAACATTCAACCTTAATTACTATAGCCGATAGAAACACATCGAATAACACATTCAACCTTAATTACTATAGCCGATAGAAACACATCGATTAACACATTCAACCTTAATTACTATAGCCGATAGAAACACATCGATTAACACATTCAACCTTAATTACTATAGCCGATAGAAACACATCGAATAACACATTCAACCTTAATTACTATAGCCGATAGAAACACATCGAATAACACATTCAACCTTAACTACTATAGCCGATAGAAACACATCGAATAACACATTCAACCTTAACTACTATAGCCGATAGAAACACATCGAATAACACATTAAACCTTAACTACTATAGCCGATAGAAACACATCGAATAACACATTCAACCTTAACTACTATAGCCGATAGAAACACATCGAATAACACATTCAACCTTAATTACTATAGCTGACAGAAACACATCGAATAACACATTAAACCTTAACTACTATAGCCGATAGAAACACATCGAATAACACATTAAACCTTAACTACTATAGCCGATAGAAACACATCGAATAACACATTCAACCTTAATTACTATAGCCGATAGAAACACATCGAATAACACATTAAACCTTAACTACTATAGCCGATAGAAACACATCGAATAACACATTAAACCTTAACTACTATAGCCGATAGAAACACATCGAATAACATATTCAACCTTAATTACTATAGCCGATAGAAACACATCGAATAACACATTCAACCTTAACTACTATAGCCGATAGAAACACATCGAATAACACATTAAACCTTAATTACTATAGCCGATAGAAACACATCGAATAACACATTCAACCTTAACTACTATAGCCGATAGAAACACATCGATTAACACATTCAACCTTAACTACTATAGCCGATAGAAACACATCGAATAACACATTAAACCTTAACTACTATAGCCGATAGAAACACATCGAATAACACATTCAACCTTAATTACTATAGCCGATAGAAACACATCGAATAACACATTAAACCTTAACTACTATAGCCGATAGAAACACATCGAATAACACATTAAACCTTAACTACTATAGCCGATAGAAACACATCGAATAACACATTAAACCTTAACTACTATAGCCGATAGAAACACATCGAATAACACATTCAACCTTAATTACTATAGCCGATAGAAACACATCGATTAACACATTAAACCTTAATTACTATAGCCGATAGAAACACATCGATTAAAACATTCAACCTTAACTACTATAGCCGATAGAAACACATCGAATAACACATTCAACCTTAATTACTATAGCCGATAGAAACACATCGATTAACACATTCAACCTTAATTACTATAGCCGATAGAAACACATCGAATAACACATTCAACCTTAATTACTATAGCCGATAGAAACACATCGAATAACACATTCAACCTTAATTACTATAGCCGATAGAAACACATCGATTAACACATTCAACCTTAATTACTATAGCCGATAGAAACACATCGAATAACACATTCAACCTTAATTACTATAGCCGATAGAAACACATCGAATAACACATTCAACCTTAACTACTATAGCCGATAGAAACACATCGAATAACACATTCAACCTTAATTACTATAGCCGATAGAAACACATCGAATAACACATTCAACCTTAATTACTATACGATAGAAACACATCGAATAACACATTAAACCTTAACTACTATAGCCGATAGAAACACATCGAATAACACATTCAACCTTAACTACTATAGCCGATAGAAACACATCGAATAACACATTAAACCTTAATTACTATAGCCGATAGAAACACATCGAATAACACATTAAACCTTAATTACTATAGCTGATAGAAACACATCGATTAACACATTCAACCTTAATTACTATAGCCGATAGAAACACATCGAATAACACATTCAACCTTAATTACTATAGCCAATAGAAACACATCGAATAACACATTAAACCTTAATTACTATAGCCGATAGAAACACATCGAATAACACATTCAACCTTAATTACTATAGCCGATAGAAACACATCGATTAACACATTCAACCTTAATTACTATAGCCTGATAGAAACACATCGATTAACACATTCAACCTTAATTACTATAGCCGATAGTAACACATCGAATAACACATTCAACCTTAATTACTATAGCCGATAGAAACACATCGAATAACACATTAAACCTTAACTACTATAGCCGATAGAAACACATCGAATAACACATTCAACCTTAACTACTATAGCCGATAGAAACACATCGAATAACACATTAAACCTTAATTACTATAGCCGATAGAAACACATCGAATAACACATTCAACCTTAACTACTATAGCCGATAGAAACACATCGAATAACACATTAAACCTTAACTACTATAGCCGATAGAAACACATCGAATAACACATTAAACCTTAACTACTATAGCCGATAGAAACACATCGAATAACACATTAAACCTTAACTACTATAGCCGATAGAAACACATCGAATAACACATTCAACCTTAATTACTATAGCCGATAGAAACACATCGAATAACACATTCAACCTTAACTACTATAGCCGATAGAAACACATCGAATAACACATTCAACCTTAATTACTATAGCCGATAGAAACACATCGATTAACACATTCAACCTTAATTACTATAGCCGATAGAAACACATCGAATAACACATTCAACCTTAATTACTATAGCCGATAGAAACACATCGAATAACACATTCAACCTTAATTACTATAGCCGATAGAAACACATCGATAACACATTCAACCTTAATTACTATAGCCGATAGAAACACATCGAATAACACATTCAACCTTAATTACTATCAAGAAACACATCGAATAACACATTCAACTTAATTACTATAGCCGATAGAAACACATCGATTAACACATTCAACCTTAATTACTATAGCCGATAGAAACACATCGAATAACACATTCAACCTTAATTACTATAGCCGATAGAAACACATCGAATAACACATTCAACCTTAACTACTATAGCCGATAGAAACACATCGAATAACACATTCAACCTTAATTACTATAGCCGATAGAAACACATATAACACATTCAACCTTAACTACTATAGCCGATAGAAACACATCGAATAACACATTAAACCTTAACTACTATAGCCGATAGAAACACATCGAATAACACATTCAACCTTAACTACTATAGCCGATAGAAACACATCGAATAACACATTAAACCTTAATTACTATAGCCGATAGAAACACATCGAATAACACATTAAACCTTAATTACTATAGCCGATAGAAACACATCGAATAACACATTCAACCTTAATTACTATAGCCGATAGAAACACATCGAATAACACATTCAACCTTAATTACTATAGCCGATAGAAACACATCGAATAACACATTAAACCTTAATTACTATAGCCGATAGAAACACATCGAATAACACATTCAACCTTAATTACTATAGCCGATAGAAACACATCGATTAACACATTAAACCTTAATTACTATAGCTGATAGAAACACATTGATTAACACATTCAACCTTAATTACTATAGCCGATAGAAACACATCGAATAACACATTCAACTTAATTACTATAGCCGATAGAAACACATCGAATAACACATTCAACCTTAATTACTATAGCCGATAGAAACACATCGAATAACACATTCAACCTTAACTACTATAGCCGATAGAAACACATCGAATAACACATTCAACCTTAATTACTATAGCCGATAGAAACACATCGAATAACACATTCAACCTTAACTACTATAGCCGATAGAAACACATCGAATAACACATTAAACAATTACTATAGCCGATAGAAACACATCGAATAACACATTAAACCTTAACTACTATAGCCGATAGAAACACATCGAATAACACATTAAACCTTAACTACTATAGCCGATAGAAACACATCGAATAACACATTAAACCTTAATTACTATAGCCGATAGAAACACATCGAATAACACATTCAACCTTAACTACTATAGCCGATAGAAACACACGAATAACACATTCAACCTTAATTACTATAGCCGATAGAAACACATCGAATAACACATTAAACCTTAACTACTATAGCCGATAGAAACACATCGAATAACACATTAAACCTTAATTACTATAGCCGATAGAAACACATCGATTAAAACATTCAACCTTAACTACTATAGCCGATAGAAACACATCGAATAACACATTCAACCTTAATTACTATAGCCGATAGAAACACATCGAATAACACATTCAACCTTAACTACTATAGCCGATAGAAACACATCGATTAACACATTCAACCTTAACTACTATAGCCGATAGAAACACATCGAATAACACATTAAACCTTAACTACTATAGCCGATAGAAACACATCGAATAACACATTCAACCTTAATTACTATAGCCGATAGAAACACATCGAATAACACATTAAACCTTAACTACTATAGCCGATAGAAACACATCGAATAACACATTAAACCTTAACTACTATAGCCGATAGAAACACATCGAATAACACATTAAACCTTAACTACTATAGCCGATAGAAACACATCGAATAACACATTAAACCTTAACTACTATAGCCGATAGAAACACATCGAATAACACATTAAACCTTAACTACTATAGCCGATAGAAACACATCGAATAACACATTCAACCTTAATTACTATAGCCGATAGAAACACATCGAATAACACATTCAACCTTAATTACTATAGCCGATAGAAACACATCGAATAACACATTCAACCTTAATTACTATAGCTGATAGAAACACATCGATTAACACATTCAACCTTAATTACTATAGCCGATAGAAACACATCGAATAACACATTCAACCTTAATTACTATAGCCGATAGAAACACATCGAATAACACATTCAACCTTAACTACTATAGCCGATAGAAACACATCGAATAACACATTCAACCTTAACTACTATAGTCGATAGAAACACATCGAATAACACATTCAACCTTAATTACTATAGCCGATAGAAACACATTGATTAACACATTCAACCTTAATTACTATAGCCGATAGAAACACATCGAATAACACATTCAACCTTAATTACTATAGCCGATAGAAACACATCGATTAACACATTCAACCTTAATTACTATAGCCGATAGAAACACATCGATTAACACATTCAACCTTAATTACTATAGCCGATAGAAACACATCGAATAACACATTCAACCTTAATTACTATAGCCGATAGAAACACATCGAATAACACATTCAACCTTAATTACTATAGCCGATAGAAACACATTGATTAACACATTCAACCTTAATTACTATAGCCGATAGAAACACATCGATTAACACATTCAACCTTAATTACTATAGCCGATAGAAACACATCGAATAACACATTCAACCTTAACTACTATAGCCGATAGAAACACATCGAATAACACATTCAACCTTAACTACTATAGCCGATAGAAACACATCGAATAACACATTAAACCTTAATTACTATAGCCGATAGAAACACATCGAATAACACATTCAACCTTAATTACTATAGCCGATAGAAACACATCGAATAACACATTCAACCTTAATTACTATAGCCGATAGAAACACATCGAATAACACATTCAACCTTAATTACTATAGCCGATAGAAACACATCGATTAACACATTCAACCTTAATTACTATAGCCGATAGAAACACATCGAATAACACATTCAACCTTAATTACTATAGCCGATAGAAACACATCGAATAACACATTCAACCTTAACTACTATAGCCGATAGAAACACATCGATTAACACATTCAACCTTAATTACTATAGCCGATAGAAACACATCGATTAACACATTCAACCTTAATTACTATAGCCGATAGAAACACATCGAATAACACATTAAACCTTAACTACTATAGCCGATAGAAACACATCGAATAACACATTCAACCTTAACTACTATAGCCGATAGAAACACATCGAATAACACATTAAACCTTAATTACTATAGCCGATAGAAACACATCGAATAACACATTAAACCTTAATTACTATAGCCGATAGAAACACATCGATTAACACATTAAACCTTAATTACTATAGCTGATAGAAACACATCGATTAACACATTCAACCTTAATTACTATAGCCGATAGAAACACATCGAATAACACATTCAACCTTAATTACTATAGCCGATAGAAACACATCGAATAACACATTAAACCTTAATTACTATAGCCGATAGAAACACATCGAATAACACATTAAACCTTAACTACTATAGCCGATAGAAACACATCGAATAACACATTCAACCTTAACTACTATAGCCGATAGAAACACATCGAATAACACATTAAACCTTAATTACTATAGCCGATAGAAACACATCGAATAACACATTCAACCTTAACTACTATAGCCGATAGAAACACATCGAATAACACATTAAACCTTAATTACTATAGCCGATAGAAACACATCGATTAACACATTAAACCTTAATTACTATAGCTGATAGAAACACATCGATTAACACATTCAACCTTAATTACTATAGCCGATAGAAACACATCGAATAACACATTCAACCTTAATTACTATAGCCGATAGAAACACATCGAATAACACATTAAACCTTAATTACTATAGCCGATAGAAACACATCGAATAACACATTCAACCTTAATTACTATAGCCGATAGAAACACATCGATTAACACATTAAACCTTAATTACTATAGCTGATAGAAACACATCGATTAACACATTCAACCTTAATTACTATAGCCGATAGAAACACATCGAATAACACATTCAACCTTAATTACTATAGCCGATAGAAACACATCGATTAACACATTCAACCTTAATTACTATAGCCGATAGAAACACATCGAATAACACATTCAACCTTAATTACTATAGCCGATAGAAACACATCGAATAACACATTAAACCTTAACTACTATAGCCGATAGAAACACATCGAATAACACATTCAACCTTAACTACTATAGCCGATAGAAACACATCGAATAACACATTAAACCTTAATTACTATAGCCGATAGAAACACATTGAATAACACTTAACTACTATAGCCGATAGAAACACATCGAATAACACATTAAACCTTAACTACTATAGCCGATAGAAACACATCGATTAACACATTCAACCTTAATTACTATAGCCGATAGAAACACATCGAATAACACATTCAACCTTAATTACTATAGCCGATAGAAACACATCGAATAACACATTCAACCTTAATTACTATAGCCGATAGAAACACATCGAATAACACATTCAACCTTAATTACTATAGCCGATAGAAACACATCGATTAACACATTCAACCTTAATTACTATAGCCGATAGAAACACATCGAATAACACATTCAACCTTAATTACTATAGCCGATAGAAACACATCGAATAACACATTCAACCTTAACTACTATAGCCGATAGAAACACATCGATTAACACATTCAACCTTAATTACTATAGCCGATAGAAACACATCGATTAACACATTCAACCTTAATTACTATAGCCGATAGAAACACATCGAATAACACATTAAACCTTAACTACTATAGCCGATAGAAACACATCGAATAACACATTCAACCTTAACTACTATAGCCGATAGAAACACATTGAATAACACATTAAACCTTAATTACTATAGCCGATAGAAACACATCGAATAACACATTCAACCTTAACTACTATAGCCGATAGAAACACATCGAATAACACATTAAACCTTAATTACTATAGCCGATAGAAACACATCGATTAACACATTCAACCTTAATTACTATAGCCGATAGAAACACATCGAATAACACATTCAACCTTAATTACTATAGCCGATAGAAACACATCGATTAACACATTCAACCTTAATTACTATAGCCGATAGAAACACATCGATTAACACATTCAACCTTAATTACTATAGCCGATAGAAACACATCGAATAACACATTCAACCTTAATTACTATAGCCGATAGAAACACATCGAATAACACATTCAACCTTAATTACTATAGCCGATAGAAACACATCGATTAACACATTCAACCTTAATTACTATAGCCGATAGAAACACATCGAATAACACATTCAACCTTAATTACTATAGCCGATAGAAACACATCGAATAACACATTCAACCTTAACTACTATAGCCGATAGAAACACATCGATTAACACATTCAACCTTAATTACTATAGCCGATAGAAACACATCGATTAACACATTCAACCTTAATTACTATAGCCGATAGAAACACATCGAATAACACATTAAACCTTAACTACTATAGCCGATAGAAACACATCGAATAACACATTCAACCTTAACTACTATAGCCGATAGAAACACATCGAATAACACATTAAACCTTAATTACTATACCCGATAGAAACACATCGAATAACACATTCAACCTTAACTACTATAGCCGATAGAAACACATCGAATAACACATTAAAACTTAATTACTATAGCCGATAGAAACACATCGATTAACACATTAAACCTTAATTACTATAGCTGATAGAAACACATCGATTAACACATTCAACCTTAATTACTATAGCCGATAGAAACACATCGAATAACACATTCAACCTTAATTACTATAGCCGATAGAAACACATCGAATAACACATTAAACCTTAATTACTATAGCCGATAGAAACACATCGAATAACACATTAAACCTTAACTACTATAGCCGATAGAAACACATCGAATAACACATTCAACCTTAACTACTATAGCCGATAGAAACACATCGAATAACACATTAAACCTTAATTACTATAGCCGATAGAAACACATCGAATAACACATTCAACCTTAACTACTATAGCCGATGGAAACACATCGAATAACACATTAAACCTTAATTACTATAGCCGATAGAAACACATCGATTAACACATTAAACCTTAATTACTATAGCTGATAGAAACACATCGATTAACACATTCAACCTTAATTACTATAGCCGATAGAAACACATCGAATAACACATTCAACCTTAATTACTATAGCCGATAGAAACACATCGAATAACACATTAAACCTTAATTACTATAGCCGATAGAAACACATCGAATAACACATTCAACCTTAATTACTATAGCCGATAGAAACACATCGATTAACACATTAAACCTTAATTACTATAGCTGATAGAAACACATCGATTAACACATTCAACCTTAATTACTATAGCCGATAGAAACACATCGAATAACACATTCAACCTTAATTACTATAGCCGATAGAAACACATCGATTAACACATTCAACCTTAATTACTATAGCCGATAGAAACACATCGAATAACACATTCAACCTTAATTACTATAGCCGATAGAAACACATCGAATAACACATTAAACCTTAACTACTATAGCCGATAGAAACACATCGAATAACACATTCAACCTTAACTACTATAGCCGATAGAAACACATCGAATAACACATTAAACCTTAATTACTATAGCCGATAGAAACACATTGAATAACACATTCAACCTTAACTACTATAGCCGATAGAAACACATCGAATAACACATTAAACCTTAACTACTATAGCCGACAGAAACACATCGAATAACACATTAAACCTTAACTACTATAGCCGATAGAAACACATCGAATAACACATTAAACCTTAACTTCTATAGCCGATAGAAACACATCGAATAACACATTCAACCTTAATTACTATAGCCGATAGAAACACATCGAATAACACATTCAACCTTAACTACTATAGCCGATAGAAACACATCGAATAACACATTCAACCTTAATTACTATAGCCGATAGAAACACATCGAATAACACATTAAACCTTAACTACTATAGCCGATAGAAACACATTGAATAACACATTAAACCTTAACTACTATAGCCGATAGAAACACATCGAATAACACATTCAACCTTAATTACTATAGCCGATAGAAACACATCGAATAACACATTAAACCTTAACTACTATAGCCAATAGAAACACATCGAATAACACATTAAACCTTAACTACTATAGCCGATAGAAACACATCGAATAACACATTCAACCTTAATTACTATAGCCGATAGAAACACATCGAATAACACATTAAACCTTAACTACTATAGCCGATAGAAACACATCGAATAACACATTAAACCTTAATTACTATAGCCGATAGAAACACATCGAATAACACATTCAACCTTAACTACTATAGCCGATAGAAACACATCGATTAACACATTCAACCTTAACTACTATAGCCGATAGAAACACATCGAATAACACATTAAACCTTAACTACTATAGCCGATAGAAACACATCGAATAACACATTCAACCTTAATTACTATAGCCGATAGAAACACATCGAATAACACATTAAACCTTAACTACTATAGCCGATAGAAACACATCGAATAACACATTAAACCTTAACTACTATAGCCGATAGAAACACATCGAATAACACATTAAACCTTAACTACTATAGCCGATAGAAACACATCGAATAACACATTAAACCTTAACTACTATAGCCGATAGAAACACATCGAATAACACATTAAACTTTAACTACTATAGCCGATAGAAACACATCGAATAACACATTCAACCTTAACTACTATAGCCGATAGAAACACATCGAATAACACATTCAACCTTAATTACTATAGCCGATAGAAACACATCGATTAACACATTCAACCTTAATTACTATAGCCGATAGAAACACATCGAATAACACATTCAACCTTAATTACTATAGCCGATAGAAACACATCGATTAACACATTCAACCTTAATTACTATAGCCGATAGAAACACATCGATTAACACATTCAACCTTAATTACTATAGCCGATAGAAACACATCGAATAACACATTCAACCTTAACTACTATAGCCGATAGAAACACATCGAATAACACATTAAAACTTAATTACTATTAGAAACACATCTTAACACATTCAACCTTAACTACTATAGCCGATAGAAACACATCGAATAACACATTCAACCTTAATTACTATAGCCGATAGAAACACATCGATTAACACATTAAACCTTAACTACTATAGCCGATAGAAACACATCGAATAACACATTAAACCTTAATTACTATAGCCGATAGAAACACATCGAATAACACATTCAACCTTAACTACTATAGCCGATAGAAACACATCGATTAACACATTAAACCTTAACTACTATAGCCGATAGAAACACATCGAATAACACATTAAACCTTAATTACTATAGCCGATAGAAACACATCGATTAACACATTAAACCTTAATTACTATAGCCGATAGAAACACATCGAATAACACATTCAACCTTAACTACTATAGCCGATAGAAACACATCGAATAACACATTCAACCTTAATTACTATAGCCGATAGAAACACATCGATTAACACATTAAACCTTAACTACTATAGCCGATAGAAACACATCGAATAACACATTAAACCTTAATTACTATAGCCGATAGAAACACATCGAATAACACATTCAACCTTAACTACTATAGCCGATAGAAACACATCGAATAACACATTCAACCTTAATTACTATAGCCGATAGAAACACATCGAATAACACATTAAACCTTAACTACTATAGCCGATAGAAACACATCGATTAACACATTCAACCTTAATTACTATAGCCGATAGAAACACATCGAATAACACATTCAACCTTAATTACTATAGCCGATAGAAACACATCGAATAACACATTCAACCTTAACTACTATAGCCGATAGAAACACATCGAATAACACATTCAACCTTAATTACTATAGCCGATAGAAACACATCGATTAACACATTCAACCTTAATTACTATAGCCGATAGAAACACATCGAATAACACATTCAACCTTAATTACTATAGCCGATAGAAACACATCGAATAACACATTCAACCTTAACTACTATAGCCGATAGAAACACATCGAATAACACATTCAACCTTAACTACTATAGCCGATAGAAACACATCGATTAACACATTAAACCTTAATTACTATAGCCGATAGAAACACATCGAATAACACATTCAACCTTAATTACTATAGCCGATAGAAACACATCGAATAACACATTCAACCTTAATTACTATAGCCGATAGAAACACATCGATTAACACATTCAACCTTAATTACTATAGCCGATAGAAACACATCGAATAACACATTCAACCTTAACTACTATAGCCGATAGAAACACATCGAATAACACATTCAACCTTAATTACTATAGCCGATAGAAACACATCGAATAACACATTCAACCTTAATTACTATAGCCGATAGAAACACATCGATTAACACATTCAACCTTAATTACTATAGCCGATAGAAACACATCGAATAACACATTCAACCTTAATTACTATAGCCGATAGAAACACATCGAATAACACATTCAACCTTAACTACTATAGCCGATAGAAACACATCGAATAACACATTCAACCTTAACTACTATAGCCGATAGAAACACATCGAATAACACATTCAACCTTAATTACTATAGCCGATAGAAACACATCGATTAACACATTCAACCTTAATTACTATAGCCGATAGAAACACATCGAATAACACATTCAACCTTAACTACTATAGCCGATAGAAACACATCGAATAACACATTCAACCTTAATTACTATAGCCGATAGAAACACATCGAATAACACATTCAACCTTAATTACTATAGCCGATAGAAACACATCGATTAACACATTAAACCTTAACTACTACAGCCGATAGAAACACATTGAATAACACATTAAACCTTAATTACTATAGCCGATAGAAACACATCGAATAACACATTAAACCTTAACTACTACAGCCGATAGAAACACATCGATTAACACATTCAAAAATGGCAACATAAGAGAGTAAAAAAATGTAAGGTTTTGAAGCTCGGGAAATATATACTGTATGCATTTTTTTGTATTGGTTACCTTCAGATGTGACCCATGACACTTGTGTGGGTCGTAGAGCAAAACTGAGAACAGTGAGATTTTAGGCTAAACCGTACATACATTTTCGTGAGAAGACCAATTTTTTGGATGTTTCCTGGTCTGATAAACAGCATTGTAGCTCTGCCACTTTTCACAGCAGATGTGGAACGGCGACATAATGTAGGCAGATGTGGAAGGGTGACATACCGTAGGCAGATGTGGAAGGGTGACATACTGTAGGCAGATGTGGAAGGGTGACATACTGTAGGCAGATGTGGAAGGGTGACATACTGTAGGCAGATGTGGAAGGGTGACATACTGTATGCAGATGTGGAAGGGTGACATACTGTAGGCAGATGTGGAAGGGTGACATACTGTAGGCAGATGTGGAAGGGTGACATACTGTAGGCAGATGTGGAAGGGTGACATACTGTAGGCAGATGTGGAAGGGTGACATACTGTAGGCAGATGTGGAAGGGCGACATACTGTAGGCAGATGTGGAAGGGTGACATACTGTAGGCAGATGTGGAAGGGTGACATACCGTAGGCAGATGTGGAAGGGCGACATACTGTACGGCAGATATGGAAGGGCGAAATACTGTAGGCAGATGTGGAAGGGTGACATACTGTAGGCAGATGTGGAAGGGTGACATACTGTATGCAGATGTGGAAGGGTGACATACTGTAGGCAGATGTGGAAGGGTGACATACTGTAGGCAGATGTGGAAGGGTGACATACTGTAGGCAGATGTGGAAGGGTGACATACTGTAGGCAGATGTGGAAGGGTGACATACTGTACGGCAGATGTGGAAGGGTGACATACTGTAGGCAGATGTGGAAGGGTGACATACTGTAGGCAGATGTGGAAGGGTGACATACTGTAGGCAGATGTGGAAGGGCGAAATACTGTACGGCAGATGTGGAAGGGCGAAATACTGTAGGCAGATGTGGAAGGGCGACATACTGTACGGCAGATGTGGAAGGGTGACATACTGTAGGCAGATGTGGAAGGGCGAAATACTGTACGGCAGATGTGGAAGGGCGAAATACTGTAGGCAGATGTGGAAGGGCGAAATACTGTACGGCAGATGTGGAAGGGCGAAATACTGTAGGCAGATGTGGAAGGGTGACATACTGTAGGCAGATGTGGAAGGGCGACATACTGTAGGCAGATGTGGAAGGGCGACATACTGTAGGCAGATGTGGAAGGGTGACATACTGTAGGCAGATGTGGAAGGGCGAAATACTGTACGGCAGATGTGGAAGGGCGAAATACTGTAGGCAGATGTGGAAGGGTGACATACTGTAGGCAGATGTGGAAGGGCGACATACTGTAGGCAGATGTGGAAGGGTGACATACTGTAGGCAGATGTGGAAGGGTGACATACTGTAGGCAGATGTGGAAGGGCGACATACTGTAGGCAGATTTGGAAGGGCGACATACTGTAGGCAGATGTGGAAGGGTGACATACTGTAGGCAGATGTGGAAGGGCGACATACTGTAGGCAGATGTGGAAGGGTGACATACTGTAGGCAGATGTGGAAGGGTGACATACTGTAGGCAGATGTGGAAGGGCGACATACTGTAGGCAGATGTGGAAGGGTGACATACTGTAGGCAGATGTGGAAGGGCGAAATACTGTACGGCAGATGTGGAAGGGCGAAATACTGTAGGCAGATGTGGAAGGGCGACATACTGTACGCAGATGTGGAAGGGCGAAATACTGTACGGCAGATGTGGAAGGGCGAAATACTGTAGGCAGATGTGGAAGGGTGACATACTGTAGGCAGATGTGGAAGGGCGACATACTGTAGGCAGATGTGGAAGGGTGACATACTGTAGGCAGATGTGGAAGGGCGAAATACTGTACGGCAGATGTGGAAGGGCGAAATACTGTAGGCAGATGTGGAAGGGTGACATACTGTAGGCAGATGTGGAAGGGCGACATACTGTAGGCAGATGTGGAAGGGTGACATACTGTAGGCAGATGTGGAAGGGTGACATACTGTAGGCAGATGTGGAAGGGCGACATACTGTAGGCAGATTTGGAAGGGCGACATACTGTAGGCAGATGTGGAAGGGTGACATACTGTAGGCAGATGTGGAAGGGCGACATACTGTAGGCAGATGTGGAAGGGTGACATACTGTAGGCAGATGTGGAAGGGCGAAATACTGTACGGCAGATGTGGAAGAAATACTGTAGGCAGATGTGGAAGGGCGACATACTGTAGGCAGATGTGGAAGGGCGAAATACTGTACGGCAGATGTGGAAGGGCGAAATACTGTAGGCAGATGTGGAAGGGTGACATACTGTAGGCAGATGTGGAAGGGCGACATACTGTAGGCAGATGTGGAAGGGTGACATACTGTAGGCAGATGTGGAAGGGCGAAATACTGTACGGCAGATGTGGAAGGGCGAAATACTGTAGGCAGATGTGGAAGGGTGACATACTGTAGGCAGATGTGGAAGGGCGACATACTGTAGGCAGATGTGGAAGGGTGACATACTGTAGGCAGATGTGGAAGGGTGACATACTGTAGGCAGATGTGGAAGGGCGACATACTGTAGGCAGATTTGGAAGGGCGACATACTGTAGGCAGATGTGGAAGGGTGACATACTGTAGGCAGATGTGGAAGGGCGACATACTGTAGGCAGATGTGGAAGGGTGACATACTGTAGGCAGATGTGGTGGATTAAGAAATAGCCCATGCAAACAAAACATATCTCTAGCTTAAACTGACAGATTTTGATGGGGATTTTTAATTATGTTCATTAGAATGAAGCATTGTTGCTTCAATAGACTTAAGGAGTTTAATTACACTTTGCATGGTGTATGAATAAACCCAGTCGCTACAAAGACACAGGTGTCTTTCCTAACTCAGTTGCCGGAGAGGAAGAAAACCGCTCAGGAATTTCACCATGAGGCCAATGGTGACTTTAAAACAGATACAGAGTTTTATGGCTGTGATAGGAGAAAACTGAGGATAGATCAACAACATTATAGTGTTGTTGATCTAAATGACAGTGAAAAGAAGGAAACCTATACATATTTTTTTTTCTCCAAAACATGCATCCTGTTTGCAACAAGGCACTAAAGTAAAACTGCAAAAAATGTGGCAAAGAAATGAACTTTATGTCCTGAATACAAAGCTTTATGTTTAGGAAGAATCCAACACAACACATCACTGAGTACCACTCTTCACATTTTTTAAGTATGTTGGTGGCTGCATCATGTTATGCATATGCTTGTCATCGGCAAGGACTAGGGAGTTTGTTGGGATTTTTAAAAAACGTAATAGAGCTAAGCACAGGCAAAATCCTGGAGGAAAACCCTAGGCTTGGTTTTCCTCTGACATACACTGTCAACTATGGGACCTTATATAGACAAGTGTGTGCCTTTCCAAATCATGTCCAATCAATTGAGTTTACCACAGGTGGACTACAGTCTAGTTGTAGAAACATTTCAAGGATGATCAATGGAAACAGGATGCACCTGAGCTCAATGTCAAGACTCACATCGAAGGGTTTGAATGTTCATGTAAATAAGGTATTTCTGTTTCTATTTTGAATACATTTGCAAACATTTCTAAAAAAACATTTTTCGCTTTGTCATTGTAGGGTGTAGATTGATGAGGAAAAAATGTATTTAATCCATTTTAGAATAAGGCTGTAATGTAACAAAATGTGGAAAAAGTCAAGGGGTCTGAATACTTTCCGATTGTATTGCACTTTTCATGTTGCCTACTTTTGGCCAGCTAATAGCCTAACCATCGATCAAGCAACATGGACTAAATGATCAAATCCTCTTGCTACAGGATTATTTTGCTGTGACAATATATGTCAAAATAAGATCCTACATATGTACACAATAAAATGGGAGAAGAAGACCCAGTGGTGAGATGATTGACAGGTCTAAAGGTTATCTGCTACTGATGTTCCATCCTTTACTTTAATGAAGGTTAATCCTGATCGTCAGATACCCACACAGGGAGAGAGAGAGAGTGAAAAAGAGAGGGAAAGACATACAAACACACGTTTCCCCAAGGCACCCCATAATAATTAAGGCAGTAACTAATATCCCTGTGTGCTTGTCTCTGGCAGTAATGCCAGATCTCCATGGCAACGGGAGGGAGAGAGGGGAGTGTGTGTGATTGAAGTGGTGACATGGGAGCACCCTAATTGAGAACAAATCCCAGTTTAGTGTAACAAATGGCAGCCTATTCCCCGTGTAGTTCTGTACAGTGTATACTGTATAGTTCTGTATCGTTTTGTATAGTGTATAGTGAGTCATATGGTCCCTGGTCCAAAGTAGTGCCCTGTATAGGGGATAGGATGCCATTTGCCACGCATGACACTGTTTTTGACTCAGGATACTAGACAGATAATACTACATAATTTAGACTATCATAATAATATTCAGACATATTTTTGGATGCCATTAAAGCACCCAAACATTCTAGCGTAGCTAATATGTTGCCATGTCAACTTTTAACTAGATGTAAAAAATAATGCCATTTTCATTTTGTTGGGGGGGTTGCAAGTGTGGTACCTTCTGTAACAAATTTTCTTGTAAGTTTTGCCGACTTTTTTTGTCCCAAAGATATTCAGCCAGGTACTGTAAGTCATTACATTTTACAACAACCTGACTCAACCTTAACCTGTGTTGGTTATGCTGCCTTACTCTAGTCTGGTCTAATTGAGCAGGTGCGATAGGTTGGGCCTGTTTGGTCAGTGCTGATTGCTTCGGTCTGCCCTACCATTTATATGAATATCATTTTGGCTTGAGAGAGTGTGAGAGAGTGTGAATTTGTACAGGCTCATGTACTGTCAAATAGATTTCCAGGATTTCCAGGTGTTTTCATTCTTCATCAGGGTAGCAATGGAGAGATGGAGGGAGGGAAGTAGGGAGAGGAGGAGAGGGAGAGGGGGATAGCATGAATAACTAAAGCAATAGTGGCTAGCCTGGGGGCGTATCATGCTGGGAACGGACAACACCTCGTCATTTATTTAGGCTCTTCTCAAGGTCAACCTTATGTGGCTCTCCTCTCTTTCTCTCTCTCTCTCTCTTTCTCTCTCTCTAGATATATATATATATATATATCTTCCCTCTCTCTCCTAATTCACTCTTTATACAGTATATCTCTGCTATTATGTAATATTGTACATCAGATGCTGTGATCCTAATTACCTGTCCACAAACACACAACTCATGCAGACATCAAATAATGAAAGTATGTGCATGGTGAGTCACACACACACACATCTCTCTGTGGCTAACACCGGAGACGTCCCATCATCTCATTCACTTGGCTGAGAGAGATGTTGCAGTGACAGCTTTGTAGGAATTCAAGTGTATGTGTCTCTAATAGTGTGTGTGTGTCTAATCGTGTGTGTGTGTTATGAAAGAGTAAGGTCGCATGGTCAGTGGGGGGGCTGGGGCATGTTGACCCAGTGTGTGTGTGTGTGTGTGTGTGTGTGTGTGTGTGTGTGTGTGTGTGTGTGTGTGTGTGTGTGTGTGTGTGTGTGTGTGTGTGTGTGTGTGTGTGTGTGTGTGTGTGTGTGTGTGTGTGTGTGTGTGCGCAGTATGTATGGGTATGTGTCACCACTTCAATATGTAGGTTGCGCGTTTGTCTGTGTGAGGCTGAACCAACCTGATTACAGTGAGGCAGGCCACTTGGACTGGCCAAAGCAGCAGCAGCTAGTCTATCTCTGCTTCACTGAGTGATCAATACACTGGGATACATTGGACAAGTCCCCACTCGAGTCACCACTCCAAAGGCAGTTAGGGCTGCATCTGAAATGGTATCCAATTCCATAGTGCAGTACTTTTGACCAGGGCCGGCAGACATTCATGCATGCACACACACAATCGCAGACACAATCACATTCCCCATTGACCTTCCCAGTCCCGTCTCCCCTTGTAACACAGCTGTCTCGCTCCCGTCACCCATCTAACATGCTAAACCCAGGGTCAGACTGTTCCATTCCCCATCCCATAGGGGCAACCGTATGGCAGCGATGATCCCTCTCGAGATAACAACCCCCCTTCCTTCCCCCAGTTGGCCATGGACCATCAGGGTATGCCAATCTGTCAACATGGATGAAAGTCACTAGAGTCACCTCGGATCAACACAGACTGGAAAGAGGGAGCCCCCTGGCTAACTGTCTGTCCTTAGTCACAGCTGCTGGCTACTCGAAAGGGTGAGAGTGAAACCGAGAGAGAAATAATAATAATAATAATAAGAGAGAGAGAGAGATAATCTGTACTCAAATCCAGAGTTAAGAGGGCATAGTAATATATTCTACAGCATAGCATTCAGTGTACATGCTTTGTTGCTGCGGCTCTTGTTTGGTGAGATCTTTGCTATATGTTGGGCACAAGCACAGCCCCAATGTGACACTGTGTGTGTGTGTGTGTGTGTGTGTGTGTGTGTGTGTGTGTGTGTGTGTGTGTGTGTGTGTGTGTGTGTGTGTGTGTGTGTGTGTGTGTGTGTGTGTGTGTGTGTGTGTGTGTGTGTGTGTGTGTGAGAGAGAGAGGTTGGTGGCATGTTCTAGGGACAAGACTAGAGGGGACACAGTGTGCAATAAGGGGAACGGGTCGGTGATGTGGAATATTTTCAGAAAGTCCCTTCTTACACCCTTTTCACATTACTGAGCAGAGCTGTACTGCACTGGCCTGGGTGTACATCTAACATAGTCACTGTGTGCTGGAAAGAAAGGGCCATGAGAAAAGAAAAAAATGAAATAACCATGCCAGTTCAGCAGTGTACGGTTTGGGTCGGTTCAGGTCTGCACGGTAATGTGAATCATGAAAAGGCTTGTTTCAGGTCGGCATCGACTTGTGAAATGGTATGAAAATGCTGAGTTTGACAAAACAACAGGAACTGAAGGGGTTTTCATAGAGCTTCTCTCTGTGTTTGGTTTGTACCGAAGGTGGAGAGAGAACATTGTTTGTTAACTCCAATGCACCATTATGCTTGACTCTCCTCACAACCTTCCACCCGCTCGCGTCGGCTTATCTGTCTACCTTGAGCCAACAAACAAGACAAAAACAGAGCTGAACGGAGGGAGCGCTGTGTGACGTCGTCGGTCGCTCTCCAAAGCACTGCCAGCTCTTTTCATCTCACCAATAAACATTGAAAGAAAGAAAGAAAGAAAGAAAGAAAGAAAGAAAGAAAGAAAGAAAGAAAGAAAGAAAGAAAGAGATTGACACAGAAGCGCATTGGGTTTTAATGAGCCACTTTGCCTTAAGGTGGATCTGAATATGGGCTGGATGGTGTTGTGAAGTCAGTGTGCTCTTAGAGCTCCCCCCTGTGGTAGGTTGGCAGAATAGCACTCTGTTCCCAAATTACCTGTTGGCACATTGGGGAGGTTGGATGGGGAGTGTGCTCTGGAGCAGGTACTTAGCTCCGTTCATCTTTCCCTCAATCCGTTCATCTTACCCTCAATCCTGACTAGTCTCCCACTCCTTGCCGCTGAAAAACATCCCCACAGCTGGCCTTCTAGGCAGAGATGCAAAGAAAAAGACATATCTCAGACTGGCCAATAAAAAGAAAAGTTTAAGATGGGCAAAAGAACACAGACACTGAACAGAGGAACTCTGCTTACAAGGCCAGCATCCCGGAGTCGCCTCTTCACTGTTGACGTTGAGACTGGTGTTTTGCGGGTACTATTTAATGAATCTGCCAGTTGAGGACATGTGAGATGTCTGTTTCTCAAACTAGACATTCTAATGTACTTGTCCTCTTGCTCAGTTGTGCACCGGGGACTCCCACTCCTCTTTCTATTCTGGTTAGAGCCAGTTTGCTCTGTTCTGTGAAGGGAGTAGTACACAGCGTTGTATGAGATCTTCAGTTTCTTGCCAATTTCTCACATGGAATAGTCTTCATTTCTCAGAACAAGAATAGACTGACGAGTTTCAGAAGAAAGGTCTTTGTTTCTAGCCATTTTGAGCTTGTAATCAAACCCACAAATGCTGATGCTCCAGATACTCTAAAGGTCAGTTTTATTACTTCTTTAATCAGACAACAGTTTTCAGCTGTGCTAACATAATTGCAAAATAGTTTTCTAATGATCAATTATCTTTTTAAATTGATAAACATGGATTAGCTAACACAATGTGCCATTGGAACACAGGAGTGATGAAATTCCTTTTAAAATCAGCTGTTTCCAGCTACAATAGTCATTTACAACATTAACAATGTCTACACTGTATTTCTGATCAATTTTATGTCATTTTAATGGACAAAACAAGTGCTTTTCTTTCAAAAGCAAGGAAATGTCTAAGTGACCCCAACCTTTTGAATGGCAGGGATTATCTTTCATCCATTTTAGAGTGAGGCTGTAAAGTAACAAAACGTGGGAAATGGAAGGAGTCTAAAGACTTCCTGAATGCACTGTATACGTGTGTCAGGGTCAGCAGCTCTAACCGCTAGACCACACATGTCACCGATACGTTTGTCTGTAACTCACTCTCACTTCTTAATACAGTTTGTGGATTTGTGTTGATTCATAATAATGAGTGTTAGTGATGGACTCTTCTGTCTATCACACCCCCTCCTCTCCTCTTCTCTTTTCCTCACCATGCTCACTCTTTTGTTACTCCCCCTCCTTCTCATTCTCACCTCCACACTTCCCTTATTCCTCTCCTTCCTCTCCTCCTTCCTTTCCCCGTCCTCTCTCTCCTCTCCTCCTCTCCCTCCTCCACTCTCCTTCCTCTTCCTCTCTCTCTCCCCCAGGTCTCTGTCGGGGCGTATTGTGGGTGGTGTGTGGTGGTTCTTCACACTCATCATCATCTCCTCCTACACGGCCAACCTGGCTGCCTTCCTCACAGTAGAGAGGATGGTGTCGCCTATAGAGAGTGCTGAGGACCTGGCTAAACAGACAGACATCGCCTACGGTACCCTAGACTCCGGCTCCACTAAAGAGTTCTTCAGGGTGAGTATAGTGCTGGAGTAGACACCAGCTGTGTCTGTTTTATCATATTATAGCCTTGTCCTACAGATGTAAGATCTTCATTTGAGGCAGTTACCTACAGCAACAGGAAATGTGAATTATTATGTGGATTATAATTAATGGACATTTAAAAAAAGTGAAAATCAAAGTGGAAATTAAAAACTTCAGAAGCCTTTTTAAACCTCTAGTACACTACAACATTTACATTTCCAGTTCTCCTGGAACAGGGTGATCAAATTAAGATCCTACATCTGTATTTCATAGGCTTTTTGTGTATGTAGGAATATGAAGTTATAGGGTGAGTAGTATTGAACAGATCAGCTCACACACACACACACACGACACCATGTGTTGTACTCAATACTGATCAGTTCACTCAAGCATAATCATTCACTGGGGGAGGAGTGTGTGTTTTTACAGTAACTGTTTCCAGTCAATATTCACTCCACCAGTAAATCTTTACAGTACACTAACTAACCCCCCATGTCCTCCTCTCTATGTGGCTATGCTCGCTCTATGCTCTCTCTCCACCCTCCTCCACCTCTACTCTTCCTCCACCCCTCCTCCGATCTGACCCAAACCAACCACAGAGGTCAAAGATCGCGGTATACGAGAAGATGTGGGGCTACATGAAGTCAGCCGAACCGACTGTGTTTACCAAGAACACCCAGGAGGGGGTTGTACGTGTGCGGAAGAGCAAAGGGAAGTACGCTTTCCTATTGGAGTCAACCATGAACGAGTACACAGAACAGCGGAAACCCTGCGACACCATGAAGGTCGGCGGCAACCTGGACTCCAAAGGATACGGAGTGGCCACCCCCAAGGGTTCACTGTTAAGGTGGGTGGAGTAGTATAACAATATGTCCAAGCTGTGCGTGTTGTTATGTTATTCCACCTTCCCTGGCGTGCTGCCTGAACATGTATAATAACGCTCATGTAACACTTATTTGGGTTGGAATGTTTTTCCATGCATAGTGATCATGAAGGTTATGGTAGTGGCTTTTACATTTGTATTTGGTGTGCATGTGGTCATGGCAACAGTTGTTTTTGTTGCAGCTCTACTTCTTCGGTGTCAGGTAATGTTTGTGCTGCTTTGTGTTGGTGTGCCAGTGGGAGTTGAAACAGTATGTTGAAAGGCCCTAGATAAGTCCAAATATTACTCTAATATATTACTATGACCAATATTGCAAAATACTGGCAACTTTCTCCAAATTCCTGGATTTTCTGCTTATTCCCTTCTGAATCCGGGAATATCCCGAACTGGGATTTCTGGAAAACCTGGGGAATTTTGGCAAGGTTAATGGAATGTTGCGACCCAAACTGCACTAATTAGGGAAAAGAGTGCTATTTGGGACGTAGACATAGTGAATGTCATATGAGATGGTGGGATATACAGTTGAAGTGGGAAGTTTACATATACCTTAGCCAAATACATTTAAACTCAGTTTTTCACAATTCATGACATTTAATCCTAGAAAAAAATCCATGTCTTAGGTCAGTTAGGATCACCACTTTATTTTAAGTGGTGTGAAATGTCATAATGTGAAATGTCAGAATAATAGTAGAGAGAATGATTTATTTCAGCATTTATTTATTTCATCACATTCCCTGTTGGTCAAACATTTACATACACTCAATTAGTATTTGATAGCATTGCCTTTAAATTGTTTAACTTGGGTCAAACATTTTGGGTAGCCCTCCATAAGCTTCCCACAAGAAGTTGGGGGAATTTTGGCCCATTCCTCCTGACAGAGCTGCTGTAACTGAGTCAGATTTGTAGGCCTCCTTGCTCGCACACACGTTTTCAGTTCTGCCCACAAATGTTCTATGGGATTGAGGTCAGGGCTTTGTGATGGCCACTCCAATACCTTGACTTTGTTGTCCTTAAGCCATTTTGCCACAACTTTGGAAGTATGCTTTGGTCATTGTCCATTTCGAAGACCCATTTGCAACCAAGCTTTAACTTCCTGACTGATGTTTTGAGATGTTGCTTCAATATATCCACATCATTTTCCTACCTCATGATGCCATCTACTTTGTGAAGCGCACCAGTCCCTCCTGCAGCAAAGCACCCTCACAACATAATGCTGCCACCCCCGTGCTTCACGGTTGGGATGGTGTTCCTCGGGCTTGCAAGCTTCCCCCTTTTTCCTCCAAACATAACGATGGTGATTATGGCCAGTTCTATTTTTGTTTCATCAGACCAGAGGACATTTCTCCAAAAAGTACGACCTTTGTCCCCATGTGCAGTTGCAGACCGTAGTCTGGCTTTTTGATGGCAGTTTTGGAGCAGTGTCTTCTGCCTTGCTGAGCAGCCTTTCAGGTTATGTCGATATAGGACTTGTTTTACTGTGGATATAGATACTTTTGTACCTGTTTCCTCCATCATCTTCACAACGTCTTTTGCTGTTGTTCTGGGATTGATTTGCACTTTTCGCACCAAAGTACGTTAATCTCTAGGAGACAGAATGCGTCTCCTTCCTATGACGGCTGCGTGGTCCCATGGTGTTTATACTTACATACTATTGTTTGTACAGATGAATGTGGTACCTTCAGGCGTTTGGAAATTGCTCCCAAGGATGAACCAGACTTGTGGAGGTCTACTATTTTTTTCTGAGGTTTTGGCTGATTTCTTTTGATTTCCCATAATGTCAAGCAAAGAGGCACTGAGTTTAAAGGTAGGCCTTGAAATACATCCACAGGTACACCTACAATTGACTCAAATGATGTCAATTAGCCTATCAGAAGTTTCTAAAGCCATGATGACATTTTCTGGAATTTTCCAAGCTGTTAAAGGCACAGTCAACTTAGTGTATGTAAACGTCTGACCCACTGGATTTGTGATACAGTGAATTATAAGTGAAATAATCTGTAAACAACTTTTGGAAAATTACTTCTCATGCACAAGGTAGATGTCCTAACCGACTTGCCAAAACTATCGTTTGTTAACAAGAAATTTGTTAAGAAGTTAAAAAATGAGTTTTAATGACTCCAACCTAAGTATAATGTAAACTTTCGACTTGGGATATAAGTGATGTGAATGCGAGCCATGTCAATGATCAGTCCTGTCTGACTTGGCTGGACTAGAGCTGCTTTATATACAGTGGAATTTACAGACTTGCCTAAAAAAACATCCCAGTCACCACAGGGAGTTAGTTTCACTTCACCAAAACTAGTGTGTGTGTGCGTGTGTTCCTGTGTGTACTGGGCACATTTTCATGAATCCATTGCGAAAGGACTGATAAAAGTTAACTTGCATTTTCACTGTTTTTTTTAGAATGAGTGAGATAATGTTATTTTTGGGAGGGAAAAGACACTGCAAATGATAAAAGCAAACAAGCACCCCTTAGCAAGTTATCTCAGCCTATACTATAATGCTCAGACTATCTATTAGTGATTACTGCTTCTGGTTTACCATATATCCTTTAATATATGGAAAATGGAACAAATAGCCATGATCACATGGAAACTGTAGAGAGGAGCACCTCAGTGCAGTATATAAACTAACTATAGATCTATGTTGTTGACCACCTGACCCTAGATAGGGCCTACAGAGCATTCAGTCTCTCTCAATCAATCAATAATGTTCATTTTATAAAGCACTTTTTACATCAGCAGTTGCTACAAAGTGCTTATAAACACACTAGCAACGGTTGTCAAAATTGGTCAAATGTCAAGAACACAGTTCTGATAAATGTACCAGTTGCATAATGGAGTAGGATACTCAATACTTGTTGACTGAACTACAGCACTGGCAAGTGTTTGAGCGGTCATAACAGACGTTTGTGCAATTGTACAATCAACAGGAAAATGTGTTTTGCACAAGCAAGAGTTGGAATGTGAATTGCTTTTCTTTTTAAATAATTTGATCCAGCAACAATTATGTGACAAGTGAATTAACACACCACAAAAACAAGAAAAGAATTGCTGGAAAGTGGGGAATCCTGAGATGGGCTGGACATTCGCATTGCAAGACACACAGACGCATGCACGCACACACACTATTTCCACAATCCAACATCAACCCTTACCTGTCTGTAAATTCCATTGACTGTGCTTCTCTAGAATGGAACAACATGAGTTTGGAATGCAAACAACAACTGGTGCAGGATTTACCCACTGTTTTCTGCAAGAGGAGTCACTGACAGATCATGGTAGTTCCCGATGGAGTCATGCATCAACCATTGGTTGCGTGCCACATCCTCGACTGTGTCAACATGGGATGTTGTTAGCTGATACGTAAAATACCTATCCAGACATTGTCAAATTTGGCATGCGTCAGTAACGCATGGGTAGAGAAACGTGCCCATCATCTTCTGTCAGTCACTTCTCCTGGTCACCATGGAAACCCACCAATCAGCATGCAAAGCAGCTATAATGTCAGACAAGGCTGCAATTTCCCACGGCATTAACCTTAAAGTGTCTCTAAAAGGGTTAGATGTTTAATTACATTTTTCTTCTCTTCTCATCAGCTTTTACTGAAATAGTTACTTTACTAATGTTGCTATCAGTTACATTTCTGTCTCTCTCATTTATGGTGTGTACTTGATATTACTGCAAAGTCGAGCTGAAAGGCACTGAATGCACGTGGACAAATCTCTCTTGATGCAATTTTTACTCCTCTGAATCAAAATATACAGTATATATAACATGACGTTACTACACAATCATTTCCCTATGGGCCCTGGTCAATATATGCACCATTTTGGATGCACAAAATGTGTAACGGAGTCTAACTATCAATCAGGTTGTGTGAAGAAAGACAAAATACATTCAGGCAGTGGCCACAAGGGAAAAATGGACATACTGTCATTTAGTTTCCTTGGCTCAAACTGAAGTGAACCAAGTCAAAACTTGAGGATTGTCCATTCTGTGTATAAGGGTCCAATCTGTGGGGCAAATACAAATTTCCACTCAAGTCAAAATCTAACTTCTCCCATTGACATCACTGCATGACTAAGTGAAAATGTATGATTTAAGTGGAAGTTAGGCTTTGCCCCCTGTGTATGGAGGGAGGGTTTATTGTTACAGATAGAACATTAACACACCCCTATTTCCACCCTTGTGCCCCCTTTACAATCCCACCCTTCCCCCCCTATCCCCAATTGGATGCTATTGACTCACCTTCACTCACCCAAATATGTTTTATCATTTTCAAGAAGCGCAGTTAACCTGGCAGTGTTAAAACTGAATGAACAAGGCCTGTTGGACAAATTGAAAAACAAGTGGTGGTACGACAAGGGAGAGTGTGGCAGCGGCGGAGGTGGCGAGAAGGTTAGCCACCCGTGTGTCAGCCCCATGCCGATTGGGTAAAAGTGTTGCCGTGGTAACGGGGGCATCTGCCGGGGCGACACCCATCCTGTGGCCCACAGTGGCGTTGTGACGCACCACAGTGGCGTATATTATAGAGTGGAAAGTGATTACTGTCAAACCACAAATATGCGCTATTGATAGATGTTATTGTTCACCTATTCATAATCTAAAGCTTAAGTGAAACGTTTTTGAAGACACTTTGAAGTCACAGTCACCTCCCTATTGTGTACTCCCACTAAACACTACATTGTGCATCTTATGCCAAAACATGAAGTTGTCCTTTGATAACTTTCGTGCTCACTTGAAAAAGAGATGTACATCTCATTGGGACTTTCCTAGTTAATTAACGGATAAATACATTTTAAATACATGTTTTTTTTTGGTAATTGTTGACCTGGTACAAAATCCAGCCAATAGTTGAGGCTTCACAGTAATGGCCTTCGATTGGTTGTTGTGAGATAGGCCCCAGCAGTATGTGCCCGTTCCAGAAAGCGATGAAGCGGGGGCCCCATGTATATGTCTGTAGCGCTCAGCCCCTCAGGCGCCCCCTCCTCGACCACGAGCATAGAGACATGTAAACCAATGGGGCTCCTGTCTCCGTCACTTCCAGATGTTAAGTGCTCTGAATGGGCTCTTTAGGTTTCTGACTGAATAACATAAAATAACATGTCCTATGATGTTATTTATGTTATTTCTCCCCCTGACCCCTCCCCGACCCCTCGACCTCACACGTGCGGTTTTGAAGAACGCCGGTAAACCTAGCCGTGTTGAAACTGAGTGAATCAGGCGTCTTAGACAAGCTGAAAAACAAATGGTGGTACGATAAGGGCGAGTGTGGACCCACGGCCTCAGGAAGTAAGGTCAGTCTCCTGCAAGTCCTGGGACCACACCTCCTCACTGACTGTTCTGTCACACTGATGAACCCCACCCATCGCAGACAGACAGATAGGAAGACAGGTAGATGGGTAGAAAGGCAGACAGACAGGTTGACTGAGAGATAGGTAGGCAGGCAAGCAGATAGGGAGGCAGGCAGACAGGCAGGCTTGCTGACACACACACACACAAATAGGACAGAGAGACTTAAAGCGTAGCCTGAGGGATACAACAGATCACACTAGAAGGCATGCTTACAATTCAGTGGTAAGCAGCACAGCAATGTACTGTCCTCTACCATTCAAAATGTTGGGGTCACTTAGAAATGTCATTTTTGATCATAAATACAGTGTAGGCATTGTTAATGTTGTAAATGACTATTGTAGCTAGAAATGGCAGATTTGTTCATGGAATATCTAAGAGGCCCATTATCAGCAACCATCACTCCTGTGTTCCAATGGCACGTTGTGTTAGCTAATCCAAGTGTATCATTTTAAAAGGCTAATTGATCATTAGAAAACACTTTTGCAATTATGTTAGCACAGCTGAAAAATGTTGTCCTGATTGAAGAAGAAATAAAACTGTCCTTTAGACTAGTTGAGTATCTGGAGCATCAACATTTGTGAGTTTGATTACAGGCTCAAAATGGCCAGAAACAAATAACATTCTTCTGAAATGTGTCAGTCTATTCTTGTTTTGAGAAATGAAGGCTATTCCATGTGAGAAATTGCCAAGAAACTGAAGGTCTCGTACAATGCTGTGTACCACTCCCTTAACAGAACAGCGCAAATTGTCTCTAACCAGAATAGAAAGAGGAGTGGGGGGCCCCAGAGCACAACTGAGCAAGAGGACAAGTACATTAGTGTCTAGTTTGAGAAACAGACGCCTCACAAGTCCTCAACTGGCAGAGTCATTAAATAGTACCCGCAAAACACTAGTCTCAATGTCAACAGTGAAGAGGCAACTCCGGGATGTTGGCCTTCTAGGCAGAGTTGCAAAGAAAAAGCCATATCCCAGGCTGGCCAATAAAAACAAAAGATTAAGATGGGCAAAAGAACACAGACACTGGACAGAGGAAGATTTGAAGAAATAATTATGGACAGACGAATCTAAGTTGTTCGGATCACAAAGAACAACATTTGTGAGACCCAGAAAAAGATGAAAAGATACTGTAGGAGTGCTTGACACCATCTGTCAAGCACGGTGGAGGAAATGTGATGGTCTGGGGTGCTTTGGTGGTGGTAAAGTGGGAGATTTGTTCAGGGTAAAAGGGATCTTGAAGAAGGAAAGCTATCACTCCATTTTGCAACGCCGGTCATACCCTGTGGACAGCGCCTAATTGGAGCCAATTTCCTCCTACAACAGGACAATGACCCAAAGCACAGCTCCAAACTATGCAACAACTATTTAGGGAAGAAGCAGTCAGCTGGTATTCTGTCTATAATGGAGTGGCCAGCACAGTCACCGGATCTCAACCCTATTGAGCTGTTGTGGGAGCAGCTTGACCGTATGGTACGTAAGAAGTGCCCATCAAGCCAATCCAACTTGTGGGAGGTGCTTCAGGAAGCATGGGGTGGGAGGTGCTTCAGGAAGCATGGGGTGAAATCTCTTCAGGTTACCTCAACAAATTGACAACTAGAAGGTCTGCAAGGCTGTAATTGCTGCAAATAGAGGATTCTTTGACGAAGGAAAAGTTTGAAGGACATTATTATTTCAATTAAAAATCATTATTTATAACCTTGTCAACATCTTGACTATATTTCCTATTCATTTTGCAACTAATTTCTTGTATGTTTTCATGGAAAACAAGGACATTTCTAAGTGACCCCAAACTTTTGAACGGTAGTGTATGAAATGATACCCACAGGATCACATTCATATGGTTGTCACCTGTATCTGTGCACACTTAGTAGTGTATACTTAGTAGGGCACTTAGCAATGAATGTATTCAAGTTGTGCAGTTGTGATGTCCCAGCAGATTATTGGTATCATAGAATTAGAATGAGTAGAACAGGTTTGAAACCTATTATTTTTTTATGATTAGTATGCCAGTCATCCCAGCTCACTCTAGATTGGATATATCAAGTATAGCAGTTGGCCACTACTCAAGCATGTGAAGTGAACTCCCGCCTCAACAAAGCAGCATGTAAAGTGAACTCCCGCCTCAACAAAGCAGCATGTAAACGCCTTAGCGGCAAAACAAGTCCTCGTCAAGTGTACAGTATTTTCTTGTCAAGTATAATTAAAAAGTAGCTCTCCAGTTTTGTTAGAATGTGCTCACACACATTCCCATCAGAAGCAGATCAGATGCATAACAAGGCAGTGTTTAGTGAAGTCTCTAACCTGAACATAGTCCTTTTGAAAATAAGTCATCCTACTTTAGGAGCAGGAAATCAACCTGCTCCAAAAGAGGAGATAAGAAATGTGAGTGAGCTGCTCTTTTAAACCACAGCATCTAATTACAAAATGACAATAAGCAGAGATAACCGAGGGCTAGGGAGCTACTTGAGAGTTTAGACCGAGGAAAAAACAGCCTGTTGACAATTGTTGACAGCTTGCAAACTAGAATAATTGTTTTCCTTTTTAATTGCTGTAAGACATCATAGTCAAGCTTTAGATTGATTTGAATGGTAATTTCATGATGATAACAGCTACAGCCCTAGCCACAGAGCTCATAGCTAGAGAAGGTGGACTGGAAAGTATGTCTGTGTGTGTGTGTGTTAGATTTGTTAACTTTGTATTTGTGTACTTGTGTTGTAATGTGTAATATAATTGCCTGGTATTTTATGTATGAGTATGTATGTGAGTGTGTGTTTTCATTTGTGTGTTCTCGGCACCCCACCACTGTCACGCCTCTGATTTCCTGTCTGCCCTGTGTCTCTCCTCCAACCCCCCAGGACAAGTCGTCCCAGGCCCTGTCGTTGAGCAACGTGGCGGGGGTCTTCTATATCCTTGTGGGGGGCCTGGGTCTGGCCATGCTGGTGGCCCTCATCGAATTCTGCTACAAGTCCCGGAACGAGGCCAAGCGAATGAAGGTGGAGGCACCGATGTCTGAACACCACCACCACCACCTCCCCCACCACCTAACCCCTAGCAGCCCCCACCCCAGCTGCTCCATCCCCAGAACAAGCCCTCACCCCAGTCACAGTCCTGGCTATAGTCCTGGCCACACCCCCGGCCCCAGCCCTTCCCCAAGCACCCACAACTTAGCCACGTATAGTGAGGTTTTCGACGGGTATGGGAGCGATGATGGGAGCGATGGGGATGTTATGATATAAGGCCAGTATGGAAAAGTCCTCCTCCATCCCCCACCCACCCCTCTAGGCCCCCCTCCTGTAAGTTGACCCTCCCTTATTGGCCGCTAGCTAGCTTGCCATGCTGCTGATTGACTGTACAACTGGTGGCAATGCTTCCTTTACTTCCTCTGCCTTGTGATTCGCTCGTTTGTGGTCATGTGACTTACTCGTCTGTCTCTTGGCTTCCTGGCGGGGGCTTTAAGATGGCCGCCGTTTCTATTGTCTGTTTGGTTTGTTTGGCTGCAGACAATGTCTCCTGCTGTTGACTGTGACTAGGGTTGCACACATCTGGAAGCTTTTCCAAAATTCCCACGTTTTAGAGAAATCCCGGTTGCAGGAATCCCTTCCTGCTTATTCCCCATTGATTCTGGAAATCTTCCAACTGGGATTTCTGGAAATCTAGGAATTTGGGATATTATTCTCATGTTTTCCAGAAATACCAGTTGGAGGATTTCCTGTTGGTGTATTCCATCCTTACTTATTCACTCTGTGGATCCACCAACCTGGATTTCTGGGAATTTGGGGAAAGTTTCCCAGATTTCCCAGGAATTCTCAGGTTTTCTCGAAATCCCCTCCCTGCTTATTTCCTTCTTATTCCAGGAATCCTCCAACCTTGATTGTTTGGGAAAGTTTCTGGAATTTCACAACCCTGACTATGACTATGACACACTATGACACACACAGGCACCTGCTAACATCACACATAGCCATAGTGCTCTGTCTAAACCAAGGGCATCAGTTGGGTATGGCAGTCGCACAAACATTTTAAGTAGGCAAAAAAAGTAGACAAAAAATCTTTCCTATCCTGATTTAAAATGCAACTGCTGTTTAACGTAACGTCAGTGGAGCATCGCTCGGAGAGCAGCTGCCAACCTGCGCCCTTTTCTCTCACTTTTAGAAAGCAGAGGACAGAGACAGTGGCAGCTTGCCAGTAAGCTGTTTAGGCCGATTGCTTTGAATTTGATGACGGTATTTGAACTCAGCCTTGTAAACCTTATTGTAATCTGATAGCCAGGGGTTAATTGAATTGGGAATTTGGAGGTGGGGGAAGCCTTCCTTTTTGGTGACGATTCAAAACCAAAAGCGATTTTATTGTTATTAAAATATAGGCTGTGATAACTGTCGGCCTAATTTATATTCATGTTCATTTGCCAAGTAGGCTAGTGCAATTTTGGTTTCATGTATTGGCATGAACATAAACAGAACTGAACAACTTTATTTTTAGAGCATTTCCCCAAAATACATGTCCTGTTTTTGGCTTCAAAGAAAATAACAATTGTAGGCTATAACAAATGTTCTGTCATGCAGTGACATAATGCATTTCCACCTCTCACTTTATCAGTCTTGCTTGTCCATCTTCCTCAATTCAATTCTTACAGATCAATCTTGCAGGCAAAATGTCATTAAAGATTGTTCAGTTATTTAGCCATAGTGTGAATGTAGGGCTGTTTTTGAAATACAATAATCACCCAGACAGTGCAACTACTGTGTGGCCAACACAATAATATCAGAGACAAGCTGGCCTGGGGAAAGATGTGCCCTTCGTTATTCCAAACAATATTCTCAGAGCTGCCTTGTTGATAAAAAATGTTTCAGTATTCTCAGAGCATTGATAGTATTCTCTATTCATTGATACAATGTTTCAATAGTTTCAGGCCCACCTTGTTGATGTTGGTTATAATTTACAGTGAATCCTACCATTTATAAAGATCTGCGTACAGGTTTTTTATATATATATATATTGTAGGCTACCTAACTATGCCCCCCCACACACACACACACACACTTTGCCATACCCTAGGTTTAGCTAAACTAACACCACTTTTCTAAAACAGACAATATAAGAAGGGAGAACCGCAGGTTTTAATGAGAAACCAGCCCCAAGTACACGTTAAGTTAGAAAAAGCAATATAACACCATACATTATTGGCGTGTTAAAGACCAAAGTAAGTGGAAACTAACTGCCCCTCTATATTGACTTGAGCGCCGATCTCTAAGATATTTCCCTCGGGTCCAACGATATTTGACTTGCAGATCTACAGTATGTGTCTGACGTGGTTATGTGTCTCCTGTTGGTGCTGTAGGCCCCCTCTCTCAGCCCTCTCTTCATTCCCTTTACTGTTGCTTGGACAGCTGCCCTGTTGTCCCTCACCCACACATAAATCATCCAATGTCTAATAAGCATAGTAGTCAATGGTAGTCTTGTATCAAATGTGCACATAAAGTGGTGTTATAAGATTTGATTGAATGGCCATGATGGATGTCCTGTGATTCTGTGGTGTGACGTTAGATGTAGTTACTGTACTACATTCATCCCTGACATTATCCATCTTCATGATGCTTCCTGATCTTAGAATTGTTAGAGTAATTTTGTATGCCCAGATGAGCTGACATGTTTTTCTCTGTCCCTCTCTTCCCTTTTCTTTCTCTCACTATTCCCTCTCTCTCCCTGTCCCCCTTGCTTTCTCTCACTATTCCCTCTCTCTCTCCCTGTCCCCATTGCTTTCTCTCACTATTCCCTCTCTCTCTCTCCCTTTCCCCCTTCCTTTCTCTCACTATTCCTTCTCTCTCTCCCTGTCCCCCTTGCTTTCTCTCACTATTCCCTCTCTCTCCCTGTCCCCCTTGCTTTCTCTCACTATTCCCTCTCTCTCTCTCCCTGTCCCCTTTGCTTTCTCTCACTATTCCCTCTCTCTCTCTCCCTGTCCCTCTTGCTTTCTCTCACTATTCCCTCTCTCTCTCTCCCTGTCCCCCTTGCTTTCTCTCACTATTCACTCTCTCTCTCTCCCTGTCCCCCTTGCTTTCTCTCACAATTCCCTCTCTCTCTCTCCCTGTCCCCCTTGCTTTCTCTCACTATTCACTCTCTCTCTCTCCCTGTCCCCCTTGCTTTCTCTCACTATTCCCTCTCTCTCCCTGCCCCCCTTGCTTTCTCTCACTATTCCCTCTCTCTCCCTGTCCCCCTTGCTTTCTCTCACTATTCCTCTCTCTCTCTCCCTGTCCCCCTTGCTTTCTCTCACTATTCCCTCTCTCTCTCCCTGTCCCCCTTGCTTTCTCTCACTATTCACTCTCTCTCTCTCCCTGTCCCCCTTGCTTTCTCTCACTATTCACTCTCTCTCTCTCCCTGTCCCCCTTGCTTTCTCTCACTATTCCCTCTCTCTCTCTCCCTGTCCCCCTTGCTTTCTCTCACTATTCCCTCTCTCTCTCTCCCTGTCCCCCTTGCTTTCTCTCACTATTCCCTCTCTCTCTCTCCCTGTCCCCCTTGCTTTCTCTCACTATTCCCTCTCTCTCTCTCCCTGTCCCCCTGCTTTCTCTCACTATTCACTCTCTCTCTCTCCCTGTCCCCCTTGCTTTCTCTCACTACTCTCTCTCTCTCTCTCCCTGTCACCCTTGCTTTCTCTCACTATTCCCTCTCTCTCTCTCCCTGTCCTCCTTGCTTTCTCTCACTATTCACTCTCTCTCTCTCCCTGTCCCCCTTGCTTTCTCTCTCTCCCCTCTTTCTTCCCCTCTCCCTCTGTCTGTTCCCACCCTCTCTTTTTCTTATATTTGTCTCTCCTCTTTCTCACTACCCCCATTTCCCCTCTCTCTGTCTCTATCCCCCTTTCTCTTCCTGCCCCCCCCCTTTCCCTACCCAGCTGACCTTCACGGAGGCCATGAGGAACAAGGCACGCCTGTCGATCACAGGCAGTGTGGGGGAGAATGGGCGCGTCCTGACACCCGACTGTCCCAAAGCGGTCCACTCGGGCCCCTCACTCCGCCAGAGCTCCGGCCTGGCCTTGGTCTCCTCTGAGCTCCCGTGAAAACCAAAAACCTTCCAAGTGCCTTAAAAATGACCAACCCACAACCACCATATACCACAAAGACACAGGACAAACACCACCCAAACCGGACACCACCACCAGTGTGTGGGCAGACAGGGACTAACTAACATTGTGTAAGTTTTTTTAATACAGCAGAAATTGGGACTTTGCCATTTGAGTATGTAGTGAATCTGTGGCCATTTTGGATGGAGTTCTGTGGAAAAGTACAATCTGTATTTTTACTGTGTGGCCAAGTGAGGGCTATTTGTAATCAAGCTGCCATTTTTGGGTGCAGAGGTGGAGATTGCATCTGAGATGTTCCACTGAAGACCCTGTGCCAACTTATCATTGCGATCACTGGCGAAGAGCAGGAGGAATTGAAACGTGTAACTGTGGATCATTGGGTTGCTGACTGAATTGGCAAACTGAATTACAATCAAGATTGTTTTCCAAATGTGGACAATTGTTACCAGACGAGAGCAGTGTTGAAAACACAACTGTCAGACAACAATCTCACTGAATATCAATATCTGACATCATGTGGAGGAGTGTCTCCCGTTGTCATCATGGAGATAAAAACTATCATTATTAATAAACTACAATAACTATATTGATAATACATATAAGATAAATAAACTGTGAAGATTTAGTAAATATGTATATTCTGTGAAGACGAAGCTAAAGAAAAAAAATGTTCTGTACATAGAAGAGACTGTATAACATTGCTTGCTTTTTAAACAGATGTAAATAGCTGATTCAGTAGTGGACAGAGGGCAGTTCTCTTTTTGTAACCATCTTTAAATAAATAATTCATCGCAATAATGGATAAGACGACTAAGACGACGTTGTTGAAAAAGGAGAGACATTGAGACAGCGTTTTATTCCTTCAACGTTCAGTTCAGAGCGTCATGTTCCATGGGCATAGTATCAACTCTGCCCATCTAGATACCTGTTCTCTACATATTAATATATTCAGCGATGAATGTTAATTAGTCCCATCCTCATCCTCTAGCCACACCCCACACTGTGCAGTCATAGACCAGAAGTGGCTGATAGACTGAATTTTATGTTTAAATGCTTTACTTGCGTTTCCACTAGAAAACAAACAATATTTTTTGTGTCGTTTGTTCTATTTTTTGTAACGATCAATTACATTTAAAATGACTCTCCGTCTCCTGATTTTTCAATGTTCGCGGCTGTTGAACGTCTTATCTGGATAGATATTTTAGATAATTGTGTAAGGAGAGAATAATGCATTTTTTTTATGTGAAATGAGAAATGCAATTGTTTTCCTCATTGCTGTATTATTTCACTAGTCAAAGCTTATATAAACAGTATTTATTGAGTAAAAAAGAAGACGAAGAAGAATATTTGTATTATTAAGCCATGGTCAAAGCTTTGGCCCTCTTGGTCCCTAACACTGTGGATCCTCAGTAGAAAAATCTATGGTCTACTTCCTGTCATTGAAGTTATTAGTGTGCAGTGGAGGTTTCAACACATGGCCAATGGAAGGACAACCTCTAGGCCCGTGGGCAGCAATAGGACTCTGACTTTTACTGTGTCATCCTTTTGTCTCTTTCATTTTCAACTTTTCTGCCCCAAAACCTGTTTCTGCTATTGTTGTTGTCGGACAAATATGTGCAATGTTATCAATGTTTTCAATTGCTGCCTCTGTCTTTTGCCCTTACACACATTCACATACACGTCCACATACATGCACACATAGTAGTGGTTGTAGCTTGTATGGCTGCCTGGGCGAACCTCCACTGCAGCCCCCCTCTGTCATTTTTATTCAGACATTTGTAACACAAATAAATAATCAAAACATTTAAAAAATATATACAAAACAAGACTCATAAATATCAAAAAGAAGTAACAAAGACAAATAGAAACAAATGGCAAGATGCCACCATGGGCACCTACCCTATACCTAAATCCGCCACTGTGTACACGACACGTACAGAGGAGGCTGGTGAGAGGAGGTATAGGAGGACGGGCTCATTGTAATGGCTGAATGGAATCAATTAAACAGTATCAAACACATTAAACACATGGAAACCACATGATTGACTCTGTTCCATTGATTCCATTACAGCCCGTCCTCCTATAGCTTCTCTCACCAGCCTCTTCTGGTACACGCGCACACACACACACACACACACACACCGGATGGACCTTGTTGCTTTGATAGAATAAACCAGCTAAAATATTTTAGGCCATGCTTTTTGGTTCTGCCATATGTCTGTAAAATTCAAATGGTATCCTATTTTGGTTTCAATTGTACATCTTTATTTTGATCATTTTTTTAGTAAAAAGTTAATCCAAAGGATTTGTCACTGTGTTTTTATTGTGGACAGGTGTGAGAGGGATCTGTGTTAATTCATGAACTTACTTGAGTGTGTTTGTGAGATATTTTTTTTTAGATATAACCCACTCACAGGCTGGAATTCAATCAATTGTCAACTGTTGGGGAGAGTATTATATTTAAAAGGTGTATTCCTGAATAATGAATGACGTTTTTACAATAATAATGCAATATGTTCCATTTACTTTAACTAATATTTGTGTTCAACTGGTAATAAGATGCACCCAGTCTAATGTAAAGGCTTTATGTCATTTCTAACCAATGTTTAATGATCACGCTCATGTCATGCTTACATAAGATACTAAAGCTGTCAAATCCACAAGCAGCTCCCGGCATTAAACCTAAAGCAGACATTACCATTGGTCGCATTAAGATAAATACCATGCAGCCTTGATTACAAGTTCAAACACTGAAATGTGAGATGTAATCTAGACCTCTATTAGGATGATAGAAATCCTCATTATTTTGTTGAATCATATTCAATTTGAGCGTCATTATTTCTATATATCCTTCACTTTGTCATTCTGAACTTCCAACACGAGTGGGATGGGTGTGGCTTCTTGACAATGATCAAGAGCAGTTGCTCAGCGATTTGACAGCTCCAACGCAGTCACACCTCTGACAATGTCAAAACATAAGTGTTGACTATCTCCAGTTAACGCTTCATCTGATTGAATCTAGGCCTTAGGCCCCATTCACACTCAAGTTGTTCAACTGATATAAAACGCATTCGGCTCATCAGTTATACAACGCATCACTAAATTATCTGTTGTATCAGTTTTGTATCACAAAAATATCATTTGTATCAAACCTATTGTGTCAAATGCATTGTGCATCCTGAGTGTGTACGGGGCCTTACATTTGATATCCTCCTAACAGAGCAGTGCCTCAGCCTCGGACACTATGAACCGACCACCAACATGACAGATGGTCCAAGACAAGGTGCTGAAACCATCAGGTGAATGCTGCAGTGATGGAACAAAGCCTCATTTACACCTAAGCAAAATGGCTACCCTTCATAGTTGCGACAAATTATAGGTTGAGTTCCCCTGCACAGACGTTGCATGCATCAACTAGTGGTTGCGTGACACGTCATCGACTGTGTTATTGATTGACAGATTCCTATAGAATATGATGATTAGCTGATACATAAAAAATATCTATCCAGGATTTGTAAAAATGTGTGGCCCAGCATCGTCCGGGTTAGGGGGGGGTTTGGCCTGGCTAGGCCGTCATTGTAAATAAGAATTTGTTCTTTACTGACTTGCCTAGTTAAATAAATAAATACAAATAAAATGAATGAATTAAATATGTCCGGCCTGGGCAGAGGAAAGAGCCCATAGACTTTGGGGCTGCACAAAATGCAAGTATGCAGAATGGCCATTTTGCGTAGCTAATTGAGTTATTGTGTTGCATACGGTATATATTAGACCAACCCTGCTCATGTTCAGCCTTGACCTTCCACTCCATATTACGGTCAAACCTTGGTCGTGCTCGCACTAAAACACTGTGTACAGCTCTACTATAGCTACTAGCGATGTAAACAGGGACGCAGAGCAGGCTGCGGTGGCTGTAGGCAGTTGAGGAACTCAACGTGTGGAGCCAAGGGGACAGGACGTTTGTAAGACAGAAGTGACAGCATACACTACATGACCTGCTCGTCGAACATCTCATTCCAAAATCATGGGAATGTATATGGAGTTGGACCCACTTTGCCTCTACTCTTCTGGGAAGACTTTCCATTATATATTGGAAAATTGCTGCAGGGATATGATTCGGTCGGGCACGGATGTTGGGCGATTAGGCCTAGCTCGCAGTCAGCACTCCAATTCATCCCAAAGGTGTTTGATGGAGTTGAGGTCAGTGCTCTGTGCAGGCCAGTCAAGTTCTTCCAAATTGATCTCAACAAACCATTCCTGTATGGACCTTTCTTTGTTCATGGGGGCATTGTCATGCTGAAACAGGAAAACCCAAACCTTCCCCAAACTGTTGCCAGGAAGTTGGAAGCACAGAATCATATATATGTATATATATATATATATATATATATATATATATATATATATATATCTAGGATATCATTGCATGCTGTAGCGTTAAGAATTCCCTTCACTGGAACTAAGGGACCTAGCCCGAACCATGAAAACCACAAGACCAATATTCCTCCTCCGCCAAACATTACAGTCGACACTATGCTTTCGGGCAGGTATCGTTCTCCTGGTATCCAACAAACCCAGATTTATCCGTGGGACTGCCAGTTGATGAAGCATGATTCATCACTCCAGCGTACGTGTTTCCACAGCTTGAGTCCAATGGAGGCTAGCTTTACACCAATCCAGCCAATGCTTGGCATCGCTCATGGTGATCTTAGGCTTGTGTGTGGCTGCTTGGCCATGGAAACCCATTTCATGAAGCTCCCGAAGAACAGTTATTGTGCTGACGTTGCTTCCAGAGGCAGTTTAAAACTCGGTAGTGAGTGGACAGGCAATTTTTACATGCTACGCACTTCAGCACTTGGCGGTCCCGTTCTGTGAGCTTGTGTGACCTACCACTTCGAAGATGAGCCATTGATGCTCCTAGACATTTCAAATTCACAATAACAGCTCTTACATTTGACCGGGGCAGCTCTAGCATGGCAGAAATTTGACAAACTGACTTGTTGGAAAGGTGGCATCCTATGACGGTGCCACGTTGAAAGTCACTGAGCTCTTCAGTAAGGCCATTCTACTGCCAATGTTCGTCTATGGAGATTGCATGGCTGTGTGCTTGATTTTATACACCTGTAAGCAACGGGTGTGGCTGAAATAGCCGAATCCACTCATTTGAAGGGTTGTCCACATACTTTTATATATAGTGTATGTCAAAAAGGGGAGACAGCAGGGATCTGACCTTCAGGGGAATAAAATATAAGATCAAGCTGCCCAAATCGAGCTGCCCAACCTTGGTCACATCCTCACTGAGAGTCAACACGAGTAGGGAAAAGGGAGGGATATAGGAGGGATGCTGTAGGCAGACATTGATTTGGCAGGGATGAGTCCTTGGTGTATAAAAGGCTGTGACCCCAACCAGGTGTCTGATATCATATTGCAGCTAGGTAGATATTTGTTGAAATTCATCATTAGTTCATCCTCTTTGTGGACCCCATAGTAAAGTCATTAAACACAAAGTGAAAGAGAGCGACCCGGCTCTACTTATTTGCTTACCTGTGAACCATTGACACTGCCCTTGTTAGTGGGGAGTAAGGCAGCACAACAGTTAACACACACAGGGAACTGTATTTACACACACTGGGAAAGATGAACATGGAGATCCACTGGGCACACACTGGTTGAATCAACATTGTTTCCATGCTTTTCAATGAAATAACGTTGAACCAATGTGAAATGGACGTTGACTCGACCTCTGTGCCCAGGGGGATGTACATGGGGATGTACATGGTGATGGTTTTGTAATACAGAAATTAAGGGAATAATTAATTTACACATTGAAAATACATTTTACAATCGGCATTGTTTGAATTTACAACTTGAATTACTGAACAGAACAAGTAATTAGATGATTGCCGCCAGCCAGCAGCCTAAATATCAGCATTGCGACACCGTGTATAGCTTTGTGAAATGTTAGGATTAACATGATAAATTTGTACCAAATAGGCCTACCAATAAACAATTATCCATTATCTAAAGCAAAGATATATGCTACATGCCCTGGCACCACAGAAAGCTTATCACCTATTTGTTAGGCAGATGCATAAACATGTCGCAATTTTGTCTTCATGGACAGCAATCTGTAGTACATACTTTTGGGGGGGAGGGTAGATCAGCTTTAATATTGCAGATAGATTGTGGCTTCTATCAGTGTTATCATCTTCATCATTTCCAATCCCGCATATATCTTTTGTAAATATATATATACACTAACGTTCAAAAGTTTGGGGTCACTTAGAAATGTCCTTGTTTTTGAAAGAAAAGCACATTTTTTTGTCCATTAAAATTCAAATTGTTTGTAGGGTCAATTTAGAAATGGCCTTGCATTTTTGAAACTGGAAAAGCACAGGGCCTTAAGGTTTTTGTCCATTAAAATAAACATCAAATTGACTGTTTTCAGAAATAAAGTGTTTTGGACAGTGACATTGTTAGGTCATGTTTTGAAGTGACAATCTGCTGTGTACAGGAAATGGCGTTTTGGACAGTGAGCCATGTTTGAATACTGTTTTGGAACAAGCCCTCTGCTGTGTACAGGGCCTTAAGGTCACCGTTTTGGACAGTGAGCCAGCCCTCTGCTGTGTACAGGGCCTTAAGGTCACCGTTTTGGACAGTGAGCCAGCCCTCTGCTGTGTACATGGCTTTATGGGATTAAGGGATTAAAATTAAAATGGCACCCGAAGAAATGGCAGCAGTTTTACGGGCGCCCAACCAATTGTGCTATTATATGTTTTTTCCACCATAATTTGCAAATAAATTCATAAAAAATCCTACAATTTGATTTTCTGGATTTTGTTTCTCATTTTGTCTGTCATGGTTGAAGTGTACCTTTGATGAAAATTACAGGCCTCTCTCATCTTTTTAAGTGGGGGAACTTGCACAATTGGTCACTGACTAAATACTTTTTTGTCCCACTGTACATGTGAGATGAGTAAGGTAGGGTATGTAAACATTATATAAACTGCCATTGTTTAAAGTGACTAGTGATACAATTATTACATCAAATTTTTAACTATTAAAGTGGCTAGAGATTTGAGTCAGTATGTTGGCAGCAGCCACTCAATGTTAGGGATGGCTGTTTAACAGTCTGATGGCCTTGAGATAGAAGCTGTTTTTCAGTCTCTCGGTCCCAGCTTGACGCACCTGTATTGACCTCGCCTTCTGGATGATAGCGGGGTGAACAGGCAGTGGCTTGGGTGGTTGTTGTCCTTGATGATATTTTTGGCCTTCTTGTGACATCGGGTGGTGTAGGTGTCCTGGAGGGCAGGTAGTTTGCCCCCGGTGATGCGTTGTGCAGACCTCACTACCCTCTGGAGAGCATTACGGAGAGCATTATGCCCTTTGAGTCAAGTTCCACACTGCAGTAATGGCATTCCCAGCTTCCATGGCCACAGACAGAGCTGTGTTCTTCTCTGCCTTGTTTGGAGAATCCAATATATCTCTGCAGCTTGGGCTCCCTTTATCCCGCCTCCCACTGCCCTGTCAGTGCCAAGAATCGGCCCGACGGTTGCGCTAAAAACTATGCCGCTTATAGCCCCTGCTCCAAGTGCTCCCCCAACCACCTCTACACCTGTTCCTGCCCCCGATACCTCTGTTCCTGCCCCTGTTACACCTGCTGCAGACCCAGCTGATCCAATTTGACCTACGCTCCAGACTGTAGTGCTCATACTGTATCCTTATCTGCATTGACAGACAATTTGATACATTTGCACATTTGACATGCTACTCCTACTACAGCTAAAACCAACCAATTTAACCATGGATGCAGCAGGTTTAGTTGGAGAAGGAAATTCTCCAACTAAACCTGCTGCATCCATGGTTAAATTGGTTCCAATGCACTTAGGAGTTCAGCCAACAGGACATCTGGAAAGGTTGGCGCTACTGTCACGCTAAGCAGTACTCTGAGTAATCCTCCGGTGCTAACACCTGACAGTAGTCTCAATGCCCTATTTCGGACCCTTTCCCTGGCTCGCTTCTTGCTCTCTGACATTTCCTCTTTCTCTCCTACTTCCTG
This sequence comes from Oncorhynchus keta, assembly GCF_023373465.1. Taxonomy (NCBI): domain Eukaryota; kingdom Metazoa; phylum Chordata; class Actinopteri; order Salmoniformes; family Salmonidae; genus Oncorhynchus; species Oncorhynchus keta. The sequence continues at coordinate 21,975,820 of NC_068431.1, forward strand.
CAAGTCACTCATTATTTTCCCCACCTCTTACTCTATTGCCTTGGCCATTATCTCGAGATTTCATTTGTGTAGTGACACATTGCAAATAGTCTGGGTAGCCATTTGATTATCTGTTCAGGAGTCTTATGGCTTGGGGTTAAAAGCTGTTGAGAAGTATTTTTGTCCTAGACTTGGCGCTCCGGTACCGCTTGCAATGCGGTAGCAGAGAGAACAGTCTATAACTGGGGTGGCTGGGGTCGTTAACCATTTTTAGGGCTTTCCTCTGACACCGCTTGGTGTAGAGATCCTGGATGGCAGGCAGCTTAGCCCCAGTGATGTACTGGTCCATACACACTACCCTCTGTAGTGCCTTGTGGTCGGAGGCCGAGCAATTGCCGTACCAGGCAGTGATGCAACCAGTCATATGCTCTTGATGTTGCAGCTGTAGAACCTTTTGAGGATCTGAGGACCCATGCGAAATACTTTCAGTCTCCTGAGTGGGAATAGGTTTTGTTGTGCCCTCTTCGTGACTGTCTTGGTGTGTTTGGACCATTCTAGTTGGTTGGTGATGTGGACACCAAGGAACTTGAAGCTCTCAACCTGCTCCACTACAGCCCCATCGATAAGAATGGTGTCATGCTCGGGCCTCCTTTTCCTATTTTACTTGATGTTAGATGGTTCCTCATCCTGAAAGTAGTCTATGGGCCAAGAGAAACTGTCATCCATGGTGATGGGGGCATGTAAGCATGTTATTTTATTTATATGGCCAAATCACCTTTAAGTAACATCAATCCAAATATGTATGTGATTTGAATTGATTTCAGGTGATTTGGACATTTAAAAAATTACATGCGCAGTTAGCTGAAGTTTGTAGTGGCTTTTTAAAGAAAACTGAACCATGGATTACAGTTTCTCCAGGCCCATAAACTACTTTCAAGGGACGAACAATCTTTTTAAATTTTATTTTACCTTTATTTAACTAGGCAAGTCAGTTAAGAACAAATTCTTATTTTCAATGACAGCCTAGTGGGTTAACTGCCTGTTCAGGGGCAGAATGACAGATTTGTACCTTGTCAGCTCGGGGGTTTGAACTTACAACCTTCCGGTTACTAGTCCAACACTCTAACCACTAGGCTACCCTGCCGCCCCATCAAGTTGTAAAATAGTGGACTACTCCTTTAATACATGTCACGACTTCCACCGAAGTCAGTCCCTCTCCTTGTTCAGGTGGTGTTCGGTGGTCGACGTCGCCGACCTTCAAGCCATCAATGATCCATTTTTCATTTTGTCTTGTCTTCCTACACACCTGGTTCCAATCCCATTCATTACATGTTGTGTATTTAATCCTCTGTTGCCCCTCATGTCCTTGTCAGAGATTGTTTGTTGTATGTAGGTGTGTTATTCTTTTTGGTGTGCGATGGGTTTTGCACCCTATTATGTTATTTTTGTATACTTTGGTTTTCTGAGTATTTTTTGAATGTTTATTAAACAGCTCCGTTTTTACCAAGTTCATTCTCCTGCGCCTGACTTCCCTGTCACCAGCACGCACCGCATTACAGAATCTCTAACCACACTATGGAGTCAGAAGGAGATTATTTTATGTCTCCCCAGCCTGGTGAGCCCTGTGGCAGATGCACGCACCAGGCTGCCCATACGTCTCCTCCCTCCAGTGATGATCCATGGCAAGAAGCCTCCAGCGATGATCCATGGCACGAAGCCTCCAATGATGATCAATGGCACAAAGCCTCCAGTGATGATCCATGCCAAGAAGCCCCCAGTGATGATTCTTGGCACAAAGCCTCCAGTGATGATCCATGGCACGAAGCCTCCAGTGATGATCCATGGCAAGAAGCCTCCAGTGATGATCCATGGCACGAAGCCTCCAGTCATGATCCATGGCACGAAGCCTCCAGTGATGATCCATGGCACGAAGCCTCCAGTGATGATCCATGGCACGAAGCCTCCAGTGATGATCCATGGCACGAAGCCTCTAGTGATGATCCATGGCAAGAAGCCTCCAGTGATGATCCATGGCACGAAGCCTTCAGTGATGATCCATGGCACGAAGCCTCCAGTGATGAACCTTGGCAAGAAGCCTCCAGTGAGGATCCATGGCAAGAAGCCTCCAGCGATGATCCATGGCACGAAGCCTCCAGTGAGGAGTCAAGGCACGAAGCATCCAACGACGGTCTCCAGTCCTGAGCCTCCAGCGACGGCCCCCAGCGACTGTCCCCAGTCCGGAGCCCCCAGCGACGGTCTCCAGTCCGGGGTCCCAGCGACGGTGCCCAGTCCGGGGCCTGCCACCTAAGTGGGGTGAGCCAGTAGTAGAGCTGCGTCCCGCACCTGAGCTGCCACTGCGGCTAGATGCCCAACCAGACCCTCCCCTATATGTTTAGGTTTTGTGGCCGGAGTCCGCAGCTTTGGGGGGTTCTGTCAAGCCCTGACCTTAGAGATCCTGTTTATGTCTCTATTTTGGTTTGGTCAGGGTGTGAGTTGGGGTGGGTATTCTATATTCTATTATTTGTATTTCTATGCTTTGGCCGGGTAGGGTTCTCAATCAGGGACAGCTGTCTATCGTTGTCTCTGATTGAGAACCATACTTAGATAGCCCTTTTTCCACCTGTCTTTGTGGGAAGTTGACTTTTGTTTATGGCACATAGCCTGTAGCTTCACGGTTTGTTTTGTAGTGTTTATTGTTTTGTTCGGCGCATTTTTCAAATAAAAATAATATGTACACTCACCACGCTGCACCTTGGTCCAGTTCTTTCAACGGCCGTGACACAATGCCTGTTCACCCGGCTACCATCCAGAAGGCGAGGTCAGTATAGTTGCATCAAAGCTGGGCCCGAGAGACTGAAAAACAGCTTCTATATCAAGGCCATCAGACTGTTACACAGCCATCACTAACACAGAGAGGCTGCTGCCTACATACAGACTTGAAATTATTGGTCACTTTAATAAATGGATCACTAGTCACTTTAATAATGCCACTTTAATAAATTGTTTATAAATCTTGCATTACCCATCTCATATGAATATATTGTATTTTATACCATCTATTGCATCTTGCATATGCCTCTCTGTCATTGCTCATCCATATATTTATATGTAGATTTTTTTTATTCCAGAATCTGCTTGATGGGGGGGGTTGCCTGTTTTTTTTTGTTATTTTGGCATTAATACCTGTCACATATCAGTTTGCAAGCAATGTAAAAAAACATGTATATCATATTTTTAAAGTCGCATACAAACATGGTCTCTTTTTTGGTTTCTTGAGTAAGGCAGTTCCAGTGCCTTCTCTGGTGGTGGGGCCAGCCAGCAGAAAATATGTTGTACTATGATTGGCTCAGTGTTCTGTCACTCATGGGGACACTACGTCACCGCCAAATCTAAGGGTTGAAAATTCTAGCCCCTTGGGTGCTGCCATAGAGTTACATTATAAGTACCCATCCAAGAAGGCTCAAGGTAATTGGCCACAGATAAAATAACGTCAAATCACGTTATATGTACAGTAGCTTTGATTGGACTGATCATGTCAACATCATTCTTTCAAAATCTTAGCTACTGTAGCAGTCATGATCATGAATCAAGTCGACAATCTACTGGCAAATCCTTTTTAATCCTTGTCATATGAAGAGAAATAACAAAGAGAAATTATAGATAAAACATATAGTTGCTCATCGGCCATTGGACATAAACATTACACAACAAGTTGGAAATCGCAAATTCAACAATGAGTGGTTTGGAAGGAATCAGTGACAGTGGCTAACATTAACCGCATGCATTTTCCCATTCCTTTCAACTAGTTTAGTTTTTTCAAACTTCACTAAGCTACTTCCTGGACCAATCAGCAGCTGTTGCTAGTTGGAAAATCCTATGTTAAAAGTCTTATAACCAATCATAAAAAATTTCACAAATTGCATATTATAAAGAGAAAGGACAAGAAAAAAGGAAAGTACAGGAGGTGATGATGAGGCTTTATCTGACCTGGCCATTATAGATATAACAAGGTGACCTGGTCAATGATTAACTGACAATACCCCCACTCACACACAAACACAATTATGATACTATACGGACACAGAGGAAACACAAATACATTGATCGTTTAATTACATTGATATTTTATTGTGATCTCAAAAAGTAACTGTTACACAGCACAAAGAATTTAAGCACAAATAAGTTCCTAATTGTCTAGAATGTATCTTCTCATGATCTAGGCTTAAACAGAAGCAGCACAAGATGCCGGAGGAGCAGCGACATCATGGGTTTGATCATGCATATTGCTTAAGATGATCTCTTTAGTAGCATTTCTTCAAGCAGTATGTACAGCTGATTGTGTCTAACAACATCTACATCTTTATTGAGCATTAAGCCCAAATACACTCAAATAACACAAATGAATAAGTGTTGCACTATAGTGTATTTCAGTGACATGAAATCGTATTTATTTCCAAAAGTGCACTGTTGACGACCATCAATTGAAAGAAAGAGCAAAGGGGCAACAAGACAAACCACACGTTGACATGCAGTGAAGCAAACAGCTGCAAAACTACGGATCACAAGCATTGACATTCACTTAAAAGGTAACAAACCTGTTCATAAATACTAATCCAAATAAAGAAACTGTGCAAGCATGGCATTTCAACAAGACACATTTTTTTTTTAAAGAAGAAGATAAAGAAGAAGATAATTATGTTTGTGGTGTTCACTGAAAGTCCTAGCTGATAATATCATGCAGTGAACTATCTGAACCATACAAATCTCAGAAGGGCATTACACTTTCAGATCAAAGTTTGGCAGATGTTTTCAGACCTCAAAAGTAGTCTGATTTCACTACATCTCACAACGTAGTTGAGGTCTGAAAACATCTGACAAACGTTCATGTATTGTGTAAAATGTCCCTTTAATTAACCATTAGAAATTAGTGGTCTTTACTTCGTTCAAAAGAAGTAGAATGGAAAAGTACAAAACATGCACACCTGGAATAATATTCCAGTCACTGTCATTTAAATTAGTCACTGTAACAAAAAAAACACAGCAAAATGTCAATTCAGTTTGGAGGCATTGGTGTAAGCTTTAGTCAGTCACTCGACACAGCTCATTCTATGGGGAATAACGCTTGTGATCACGCTTCCTTCCAAAATCATTGGTTACATTAAATTGTCTTTTACTTTTAATTGATTGTGCCATACAGTGAGTAAAACAACAGGCAGAACTGTTGCAAACCAGATTTTAGCCTACAGTAACAACTAAGGGTGTTTTCACATGGGCCTTTTTAAAATAACTAATCTCAGTCCTCTTTTAAAGTGAAGATAAAAAATAGCTAAATAACCCAATTTTCTTTGTGTTCATGCTGCCTTTGCCTTTGAATGAGGACTCAACTCTTTTGCCAGTTCACTTCACCCATTTTGTGGTTCAAGTCCTCTTTGCATTCATATTTCTATGTTTAGAAAGGAACCATTATTTTTCCAACATTCTCTCAATTCACTCTGGGTTTTTACAAAGTGCGGGACATTCCATCAGCGTGTGTTATCGGACAGCTAGATATACCTACTTACATTTTGGTAGCTAATAAATTGCATTTAGTTAAAAGATGAGATATAATTGTAATCAGAAGATACTATTAACATGTAATTACTATTGGTAACATAATAAATAGCAGACAAATATCTGGAGATGAAATAATGCTGTAATTGAAAATTGTACACCCAATGTAGTGTAGTGTAGTACACCCAATGTAGTGTAGTGTAGTACACCCAATGTAGGCTACTGGCCCTTTCAGAGATATCATTTATTTTGCACTCCGTGTTGTGATTGTCACCAAATATGTTGTCTTTTCACACTATTTAAAGATGCACTATGCAGAATTCGCTGGTGTACAAAACTACGCAAAAACGAAACATCAGAACAGGTAGCATAGAAACAGCACTCATCTACAGCTTCGTAGACTTGCTTTCAACGGGAATTCATTTTTAACTTTTTAACATTTCTATGTGAATTTGGTCAGGTCGCCCAAAAAGTTACATATTGTAGTGTCTTACTGCACAATTGAATAAATAGTTTATGAAGCTCGCTTAGTCTATAGATCACATATTGCAAACAAATAATCTGAATTAAAAACTCACATATTTTGGAATTTCTGTGCATCCTTGACAATCACTAATCTTTATCCAAAAACAGCACAGGTATTTTCAGTGAGTGAATCATTAGCCAAACAGTCAACCTAAAACACATTTTTGTATTGGACAAATTCAGGTAGGTTCCTCTCCATTTTCATTCCATCTACTTCTGTTTAAGAAACGTTTGCAACAGAATGAGTGGAATGAATACGTCCCAGCACATCATCTTCTCTCTTTTGTGATACCAATGTGAGGGGTTATGGCAGAAGAAACGGTGTTGCAGTAGTCTAGTGTGTCGTACGGGAATAATGACAAGTGAACCTGTGGAGCTTTGTGCTCACATTGCCCTAAAAAAGGGAATAGGACCACGAAATTCAAGGGAACCTGAACTCAGACCACCCCTCGAGATTGGTTCACTTCGGGAGCTCTTTTGAGGGGTCTGAGTTCCTTTGGAAAAATAAGAAAGCCGCACTGAGTTCACAAAAATTGTCTGAAAGGGACCAAGTATGAAAACACCCAAAGTCATATGTACGTTTCATGGGGAGAATGTAAATAATTGATTTACTAATTCAGTGAACATTTAATGTGTCACATTCAATATATCTAAAAATATTTACAAATAAAACAATCGTGGACATAGTTGAATAAAGATTTACAAATCAAACAATCATGGACATAGCTGAATAACATTCATAAAATAAATGACCATTTCTTCAAACTGCTATTCTGATTCATGTGAATTGTCCACATTAGTCTACATTTTGGCAATAAGAATTATGCTCTTGTGAAGTGTTCTGATCATGCATTTGACCTCAAATGTGAAATTAAATTAAATTGATAAATATTGGACAAATGATTTAGAAAAGAAACGGCCTTGCTGAGATGATGGCTGCGAGTGATTTAATTGGATGAATGAATGTCTGCTATCTCTCTTGATTGGTTTTGACTGTAAATGAATCCAGTCCTATATAGTGCATAGGCCCTTTTTTTCCAGCTCATGTATCATTAAGCAATCTTCTTTTAGTAGCCTACTTTCATTTCCTTCATATACCCCTCCTCAACCGATAGAATGTTCTGTCTGCACATTGCAACACAAAGCCTTGCTGCTTCCCACCTTAAATAAGGCAGGCAACATAGGACTAGATAGTAACTCTGACTTCCTTATACAGTACAGTACACTACACTACACTACAGAGCCAAATATAGAATAAGTACATAGCTCTTGTACAATTCCCTACATAAGAATAGGAAGCTTATGAAGCCTTTTCAGTTTGTGACTTCAGACAGTCTGACAGCACAGCTTAGGCCTACTGTTATTGCCCTGTCTAATGGTAAAGAGGAAGCACTGTCTCCTTAAATGGACTCAAATATTTTTGGTGTCACAGCCGAACATTCATCACAATGAGATGTATTCAAAGGGCTAACGGACTGGAGAAAACAAAGCACTTGTTCCATGATGATTCAATTAAAGGGATAGTTCACCCAAAGTGCATATTCATTTTGTAATTTGGGTAAACTATTTCTTTAAAAATGCATAATAATAGCAATACATAACCAGCAATGGATGGCTGTTGTACAATCACAAATCATTAAAGCAAGGAATAACAATGAGTCAGTGAATGACTATGTGGTGCAGCCTCATCATGCACCCCTACAATCGCCATGGTCATCTAGTGGTGCTGGTGGTTCTGAAGTCGCTGTGGGGGTTAGAGGCAGGGCGTGGAGGGGAGGGTGTGAGCATGTGTGTGAGCGCTGGCGGGGTGAGTGGTTGGCAGTGACGTGATGTAGCTGGGAGGACGGAGGGTGGGGTTGAGGAATAGGGGTATAGGGTCAGGGGTTAGAAGTCAGGGGGAGTGTATTTACAGGTTGACCAGGTGGAGATCGGAGGCGGCGAAGTGGGGGCACAGCGCCATGTCGGGGTTCTTGAGCTGCCGCAGCACCCGCCGGTGGAACTTGGAACGCACACGGTTGAACTCCATGATGTCACAGGGGTCCTCCTCGATCCAGAACCGATGGAACTCCTGCATTAGGTAACCTATGAGAGGGGAGGGTGGACCATTAGCTGGACAGAACCACATTAGCCTGGTCCTAGAACTGTTTGTGCTATCTCGCCAATTCCTATGCTCATAGTTGGCTATACAGCACAAACAGATCTGGGACAAGCGGCTGGGATCACAGAGGAGGACAAGAAGAAAACGGAAAACCTGTAGGTTAGCAGGTAAGGGTGGGACAACAGTATAACGTTTTCATACAGTACTACAATAACTGTACCAAAATGGAAAAAAACATTTGTTTTGGGTTATCATACTTCAGGGAAAGATACTACTATGATATTACGATATTGGGATAAAACAATATTTCAGGGAAAGATACTGTAGGAATTCTAACAGCATTTTCTGTCTGACAAGTTGGAAGGCATGCTGATTGATATTAGTGTGAAGCATGACTGAAAGTGTATAAGTGTGCCGTTCGGTTCTCAAGTTATATCAGTATCAATATAGCGTCACACGTGCTAGCAGATTTAACACAAAGACTGCATCTGAAATGGCACCCTATTGGACTCTTGGCAAATGTCTTACACAATATAGGGAATATGTTGCCATTTAGTAGTACAATACATATGGAATAGAGTACCATTTGGTAGTACAATACATATGGAATAGAGTACCATTTGGTAGTACAATACATATGGAATAGAGTACCATTTGGTAGTACAATACATATGGAATAGAGTACCATTTGGTAGTACAATACATATGGAATAGAGTACCATTTGGTAGTACAATACATATGGAATAGGGTGCCATCATGGGCACAGTGGTTCCCACTCACAGAAGGTCTGCTGGAAGTGGCTGAGGCTGGGCATCTCCGGGGCTACGTTGTACAGGTGGGTCTTCAGGGCTCCGCTCACCAGCAGAGAGTAGGCCAGATCCGTGATGTTGATGCCCACGATGGCAAAGGAGTATCTGGAACAATCAGTTATAAACATATCTCATTTTATCTGAAGCTGGAACGAAGGCAATCTTTGTAGCTGTGCACAAGCCTCTGTGCTGCCCCCTGTGGTTGTTCCTTCTACATGACTTAATAAGTAGGCACTAGGCACTAGTGGATATGGACTAGAATGGAATATATTTACAGTCTTATGCTTGTAATGTAGCTTAATGATCTCACAGGTTTTTGATTGGGTGAAAATAATGTATGGTCCTGTTGAGATTTGAAATCCACAACGTGGACTTGACCTATTGCAGTGCAAGTATGAGAAGTGATTTTGCCAAGGTTTGACTGAGACAATTGAACTAAAGGAATAGGTGTGTACAAGAGCTGAATCTAAACAAATCCTGGCACACACACACACACACATTTCACCCTCTGAAAACACACACACATTTCACCTCTGAAAACACACACACATTTCACCCTCTGAAAACACACACACCCACACAGCCTGAATATAGATGTCACCACCAGACTTTCAGTGCTGAAACAGCCCCTCTGCCAGAGCCAAATCTCCCTAGAGCTACAGTAACCCTCCACCCCATGCCCAGATCTCCTTAGAGCTACAGTAACCCTCCATGCCATGCCCAGATCTCCCTAAAGATACAGTAACCCTCCACGCCATGCCCAGATCTCCCTAGAGCTACAGTAACCCTCCACCCCATGCCCAGATCTCCTTAGAGCTACAGTAACCCTCCACTCCATGCCCAGATCTCCCTAGAGCTACAGTAACCCTCCAGCCCATGCCCAGATCTCCCATAATCCTTTAAGACACTGCCAAGCCTATGGTATGATGAGGACACATGGACATCAAAGGATTCTTCTTGATATTCTCTCCTGTGCCATCTCCGCTGTGCGTGCGTGTTTTAGGGATTTGAGACTCACCCAATTGCTTTATCAAAGTTTTTCTGTTCCCATTCTGCTTTGCTCATTTTGCTGTGGAGGACACAAACGTGAGTGTGAGTGTGCATCTAGAGCTCTGACATTGCAGTGTTTTCTGACTACTGAAGTAGCCTGGTCCCAGATCTGTTTGTGCTGTCTTGCCAACTCCTATGGTCATTGTCAGACAGCACAAACAGAACTGCAACCAGTCTACTTCAGAGGTACCTCAGAAACGTACAAAGAACGCAGCTAATGAAACAAGATGAGTAGTGCAAAGAAAGTGCCATGATGCAGTTTCATATGACAATATCCATGACTATTTAGATTCTATAACTCATCGCAATTAATGAATGGAATGCGTAACCATAACAAGTACATATAGAGATAATTCTAAAACGTTGCAAATCAATTGGTCAGTATGAAAGTGAAATGATGAAGTAGTACCTTGCCTCTTTGGGAATGCTCCTACACACGTGATCGACAGGGATGGAGAGAATGGAGGTGGAGAAAGAAAGAAAGTGAGTGTGCCCAGTGAGATGTAGACCAAAGCAAATGTGCCAAATGACAGAAATTAAAACGCGAGCCACAACTGCAGTCATTCAAGTCCGTACTATCAATTGCAGCTATGACTGACACAGCCACAATGTAGCCTAACCAGTGTGGAAAACCTAGTGTTGGGTTCATTAGGGCACACTGGAAAATAGTCTTAAATTGTACACAACGGAAAGCAAAAATGTGTGTTTCTTATTGGGCAAGTTCCGGTAGTTCCTCCTTGTTCAGTCCTTTTTGTTGTTGTTAGGTGCTTAATGAACATGACCCACGAGAAACTCAAAACATCAGAGAGGTCTGAAGGGAAATATAATTCAAGACTACTGATAGGGATTCCCCTTTTTATAAGATTTCCTCCAATGGGGTTTCAATATTGGGACTCTGTTATTTTGAGAGGTAGTGTGACTCCAGCGCTTAAATTAATCATACAGGTCGAGTTCCAGGCCAACTACATTGCAGACGTTGCATTGCATCAACCAATGGTTAAGTGCCACTTCATCAACAGCACAGTTGGGCATCTGATTGCTATATCATATGATGTGGCTAGATAATATGTTCAAGACCTATCCAGGTGTTGTGGATCTGAAAGGCATCTCCAATGTAGTCTTCATAGCATGTTGTAAATGGTTGAGATAAATCAAGAGCCAATCTCTACGCTATAGGTCAGGGAGCGTGTGAAGGAGGGGTAAAGGGGAGGGAACCACCTGTGTTTCGGCTGCAAGGAGTCATGAAGCACCTGGAGAGCGGTGGCCTTGTCATGCTCAGCAAAATATCTATGGTAGAGGAAGTTAAAACACAGCGGAAACATAAATTAGGATTGCACAGGATTGTCTCTATGTCCCTTGACATTGATATTGGATGTATAATCAGTACTGTACTACTGTCTGGTCCTTGTCTGCAGAGGAAAACATTTGTACAGTACAGTGACTCATATTACACACACACACACACACACACACACGACACTGTCACACGACACTGTCACACACACAGAGACACTCACAGAAGATTGTGTAGGCCCAGTAGACCCATGCCCCTGAAGTCAGTCTTGGGGTCATTGCCTTGGAAACCGATCTCACACCACTGCTTGGAGATCCGCCCAGTGAGTGGTGAATCAGGACGCAGTGTCTTCCACAGCTACAACAGAACAAACACAGACATTAATCAGGGAGAGACTACTTACTGCTATCAGTAAATAAAGCCAGATCCCATATTCATAAAGTGTCTCAGAGTAGCAGTGCTAGGAACAGGCCCCCCTGTCAATATATTGTTATTCATTATGATTTAAAGGCCAAACTGATCCTGGATCAGCAATCCTACTCTGAGACGGTTTATGAATATGGGCCCTGATATTCAAAACCTAGCCCTTTCAAACATAGCAAAGAACAATTTCTATCAGCAATTCGGTCACCTCACATTCTTAGCAGGGGATCAATGTATATACTGTATCTAACCCACACAAAGTAACTGCCCCACTCTAGCTCCCAAACTATAGAAAGCACAGAAATTCTACCTGTCTAACTACTTTATATCAATTCCAGTAAGCACAGATGTCAGCAGCACAAGTCAGTATATCAACACATACATTAAATAGTGGTATTTATTGTAGCACTTCATAATGCATTATAATAACATTACATCTTACCTTCATCAACATCTCCTCATGGTCGGGGTTCTCACAGTCGTACGGCTCCCTGCGTAGCTTCTCCACCTCCGCCACCAGACTACGGTAGCCGACGATCTGGAACAGACTGGCCTGGAGGGAGATGCCTAGCCTGGGGAGAGACACAGCCATGCAAGGATCAGCCTAGAGGTTAGCCTGGAGGTGACGCACTACTATAGGTTTGTGTTCAATAGACACCAAACGGAAGAGAATGAAAGGGGGAGTGGAGAGAGGCTGGACTAGTCTTTTCCTATACAAAATGCTCAAACAATAAGCTATGGTGTACCCTAATGAACTCAACCCAGTGCTTCTCTTATGGCTTAGCCTGGATGAGCCTTGAGGTCTGTGAGAGCATGCTCTTTTTGGAGGCTCCTTTTGTAAGTACTGTAGAGCCAGGATTCAATCCAAGGTGCATTGTAGCGCAGGGCACTATAACCGTCTCTTAAAGGTAATTTGCGTTTGAGCCGACTTGCAAGGTTTTCCAAAAATGCAATCTCTGAAGAACTTTGTGGAAAATACCTTTAAAAAGGGATTGTCAGCTGTATAGTAACCAGTGCTATACGTGCTTTGGACTGAATCCCGGCCCACTGTAGGTGTTCCAATCCTGGTCAGTTGTCTGACTAGAGTACAAATCAATTGTATTCTAGTTAGGTCGGGCACGTTATGAACCTTAAAAGACCGCTTGGTGGCTCTCAGTAATTCATTATAGTGATTAAATCTACCTATGCAAATGATGCACAGTGATCAACATATTCAGTGCTGAACATGATCTTACTGTGGGTTAGTGTCAGGGTTGACCTTCTTCAGGGTCATGATGTCATCGATGGTCTTCTCCACTCGGTCTGGGTGAGCACTGAGGGCAGACTGGCACAGCTGGAGAGGGAAGAGAAAGATGAGGAGTAGGAGGAAGAATAGGTACCAGGTGAAGGAAGAATAGGAGGCAGGAGGAGGAGGAAAAGGGGGCATGGAGAGAAGGAGGACGAATAGGGTGCAGGAGGTGGAGGAATAGGGGGTATGAAGAGAAGGAGGAATAGGGAGCAGGAGGAGGAGGAATAGGGGGCAGGAGGAGGATGAGGAATAGGGGGCAGGAGGAGGATGAGGAATAGGGGGCAGGAAGAGGAGGAGGATGAGGAGAAAGAGGAGGAATAGGGGGCAGGAAGAGGAGGAGGAATAGGGGGTATGAAGAGAAGGAGGAATATGGGGCAGGAGGAGGAGGAATAGGGGGCAGTAGGAGGATGAGGAATAGGGGGCAGGAAGAGGAGGAGGATGAGGAGAAAGAGGAGGAATAGGGGGCAGGAAGAGGAGGAGGAATAGCGGGCAGGAAGAGGAGGAGGATGAGGAGAAAGAGGAGGAATAGGGGGCAGGAAGAGGAGGAGGAAAGCACAAAGCATCACCACAGTTGTGTATAAATGTGTATAAGTTATGAAATACCATATTACCCATCAAATGTACACCACTCACCTCATGCTTTGAGTACCTGAGGGAAGACTCTGAATGGGAAAAACAAGTTAAAAAAGAAATGCTAACAAACCTACACTATTTCAAACTCCCAGTTCCCACCCACCACTTTTTATCATTCTCATAGCTTACATATCTCTCACACAGAATCAGAATTGAAGAACAGATTAAATTACATGTTGACGAATTAAACAATTATTCAAAGACAATAAGTAGGCCTACCGATCTTAAGGGTCCTTCGGGCCCCTGGCTTGTTGCTGTGGCAGATCCGTTGCAGTTCGCACCTCCCCGTGACCTTCCTGATCACAAACTTCAGGCCTCGCCACAGACATTTACAGTACAGGAACACAAAGAACTGTGTCACCACCCTACAGGAGGTGAGAGAGAGAGTATATTCTCTCCTATCAAAAGGACAACGTCAGGGGTATTGGACACTGAATGAGGCAACTTCTCTACATTCCTTTTGTGACCGACCCAGGTCTTCTGCGTACCCCATCAAGACTGTGTTAGCAGACTGAGCTAAAGTCTAGGAATTAGCTTGGGGAACTAATTCAAGTCTTCAGGTCACAGTCAAAGTCACTCATCCTCAGTTAGACTAAGACACACTGATGTAATCTAGGACAGAAGTACAGTGTATGCTTATAATGGGCACCATTGTTAAGCGTTTATGCTCAGGGAAGAGAATACCTGCTCAGCCGCACAATTGTTTTATACTTGGATCCCAAAGCCTGCCTCAGCTCTTCATTTGTGTTGGTTGTTCAATGTACCCATCAAATTGATGACTGATCAGTCCTAAAGCTGCCCTGGCAGGAAACAGACCTAAACTATCTCACTCTCCGTCTTTAACATGTGAATAACAATTTGCTATTTGTTTAAAATTACATTATTCTCTCTTCTCTTCTCTCTCCTCCCCCTCTCCCTCTCTCTCCTTCGGGCTCCATATTTAGGTCTGAGGGGAGCCACCGCCCCCATCCTGATAAGAGAGTGTAGTTCCAGATGCCCAACTGGGACAGAGGGAGAAGCATGACGTGGGTCGGGCACCCAGCAGCCTCCTAATGTAGGCTGTACTAGCACCGTGTGTGTGTGAGGGGGGAGTGGAGTGTGAGAATGTGAATTTCTGTTGTAGGGAACATCTACAGTTGAAGTCGGAAGTTTACATACATACACCTTAGCCAACTACATTTAAACTCAGTTTTTTCACAATTTCTGACATTTAATCCGAGTAAATATTCCCTCTTTTATGTCAGTTAGTATCACCACTTTATTTTAAGAATGTGAAATGTCAGAAAAATGGTAAAGAGAATGATTAATTTCAGCTTTTATTTCTTTCATCACTTTCCCAGTGAGTCAGAAGTTTACATACACTCAATTAGTATTTGGTAGCAATGCCTTTAAATTGTTTAACTTGTGTCAAACGTTTCAGGTGGCCTTCCACAAGATTCCCACAATAAATTGGGTTAATATTTCTTGCTCGCACATGCGTTTTCAGTTCTGCCCACAAATTTTCTATGGGATTGAGGTCAGAGCATTGTGATGGCCACTCCAATATCTTGACTTTGTTGTCCTTAAGCCATTTTGCCACAACTTTGGAAGTATGCTTGGGGTATTGTTTGTACAGATGTACATTTTCTCCCAAGGATGAACCAGACTTGTGGAGGTCTATCATTATTTTCTGAGGTCTTGGCTGATTTATTTTGATTTTCACATGATGTCAAGCAAAGAGGCACTGAGTTTGAAGGTTGGCCTTGAAACACATCCACAGGTACACCTCCAGTTGACTCAAATGATGTCAATTAGCCTATCAGAAGCTTCTAAAGCCATGGCATAATTTTATGGAATTTTCCAAGATGTTTAAAGGCACAGTCAACTTAGTGTATGTAAACTTCTGACCAACTGGAATTGTGATACAGTGAATTATAAGTGAAATAATCTGTCTGTAAACAATTGTTGTAAAAATAACTTGTGTTGTGCACAAAGTAGATGTCCTAACCGACTTGCCAAAACTATAGTTTGTTAACAAGAAATTGGTGGTGTTTAAAAAACTAGTTTTAATGACTCCAACCTAAGTGTATATAAACTCCTGACTCCTGACTGTATTTGTTTATTTGGATCCGCTTTAGCTCTTGCAGAAGCAGCACCTACTCTTCCTGCACTGTAAACCCCAAAGCATTTTTAACTCAAATACTTATAGTATGTTGAACTCAATGTCAATGAAAAGTCATTTTTACTTCAAATGTGTATGTGGAACTGACTGAAAACTGACATCAACAAAAACAAATTATGTTTCAACTCATTAACCTTCTACCCAGCATGCTCTACTGCAGGTTCATTTCTGGGACATGTTTGTAATATGTGTTTTTGCATGTACAATGAGTGAGTGATTGATTAATCTTATGCTACATGAAGATAAATAACATACGTTTTCCTAAACTAATCCAAACATTTAGTTCGGGTTTTTTTGCACCGTTACTGAAATGTTTGTCCCATTTAAAATGGCTCATGTAGTACCAAAACCCTGCCAGTCCTTATGCAGGTTGTGGGTGAATAACAATTCCAACTGTTGGATAGCCTAACTCTGACTGGATTCCAATAGGAATTACACATCACTTTGCAAACTGGCCTAATGTGATTTACAGGTAGGGTTGCAAATCCTTGTAAATTTCCCAGGTTTTCTAGAAATCTTCCAACCAGGATAGTTTTTTAATCTGTGAATTTGGGGAAATTACTGGAATTTTGCAACACTACTTGCAGGCCTGATGTGGCCTGTAAACCATCAGTTTCAGACCATTGTATTAGGGTAAAGCTTCCTCAAAATAAGTCCTAATTAGATATGTAATGTATTGTCAGCACAGGAGGCTGCTGAGGGGAGGATGGCTCATAATAAATGGCCAGAACCATGCGAATTAATGACTTGGATACCATGTGTATTTGATACCATTCCACTGATTCTGCTCCAGTCATTACCACGAGCCCTTTCTCCCCAATTAAGGTGCCACCAACCTCCTGTGATTGTCATAAAGAGTTTAATTATAATGACAATCTTCACCTAGGAACTCACTTGGTGAAGGCCACAGGATTGAAATACAGTCATGGGTGGTAACTGTACATTTCACTCAAAAAGGCAAAGTATACTGGGAAATTATTTTGGAGGTGTGGCTTAGTGGAGCCATTACTCAAAATGTTCAAGCTGATACAACTCAAATCTGGACCCCCTACAGCACGTGTCAAACGGAGGGCCAAGTGTCGCTCCTCCCAAGTATTCATTGAAAGGAAAAAATAAAAACCCACAGACATTAGGCCCTCCATGGAATGAGTTTGACACCTCTGAGATAGTCACTGTGACCCTATAGGGTAGGGGTGTCAAACTCATTCCATGGAGGGCACTGCCTGCTGGTTTTTGTTTTTTCCTTTTAATTAAAACCTAGACAACCAGGTGAGGGGAGTTCCTTACTAATTAGTTACCTTAATTCAGCAATCAAGTACAAGGGAGGAGCGGAAAAACTCACAGATACTCTGCCCTACGTGGAATGATATTGACACATGTGCTCTGTTGGTTTAAGTAATGACTACAAAATCACTTTAAGTAATGACTACAAAATCACTTTAAGTAACTGTTCTCAGATATTTTTTTATTTTATTTTTTTATTTCACCTTTATTTAACCAGGTAGGCTAGTTGAGAACAGGTTCTCATTTGCAACTGCGACCTGGCCAAGATAAAGCATAGCAGTGTGAACAGACAACACAGAGTTACACATGGAGTAAACAATTAACAAGTCAGTAACACAGAGAAAAAAGGGGAGTCTATATACAATGTGTGCAAAAGGCATGAGGAGGTAGGCGAATAATTACAATATTGCAGATTAACACTGGAGTGATAAATGATCAGATGATCATGTACAAGTAGAGATATTGGTGTGCAAAAGAGCAGAAAAGTAAATAAATAAAAACTGTGGGGATGAGGTAGGTGAAAATGGGTGGGCTATTTACCAATAGATTATGTACAGCTGCAGCGATCGGTTAGCTGCTCAGCTAGCTGATGTTTGAAGTTGGTGAGGGAGATAAAAGTCTCCAACTTCAGTGATTTTTGCAATTCGTTCCAGTCACAGGCAGCAGAGTACTGGAACGAAAGGCGGCCGAATGAGGTGTTGGCTTTAGGGATGATCAATGAGATACACCTGCTGGAGCGCGTGCTACGGATGGGTGTTGCCATCGTGACCAGTGAGCTGAGATAAGGCGGAGCTTTGCCTAGCATGGCCTTGTAGATGACCTGGAGCCAGTGGGTCTGGCGACGAATATGTAGCGAGGGCCAGCCGACTAGAGCATACAAGTCGCAGTGGTGGGTAGTATAAGGTGCTTTAGTGACAAAACGGATGGCACTGTGATAAACTGCATCCAGTTTGCTGAGAAGAGTGTTGGAAGCAATTTTGTAGATGACGTCGCCGAAGTCGAGGATCGGTAGGATAGTCAGTTTTACTAGGGTAAGCTTGGCAGCGTGAGTGAAGCAGGCTTTGTTGCGGAATAGAAAGCCGATTCTTGATTTGATTTTCGATTGGAGATGTTTGATATGGGTCTGGAAGGAGAGTTTGCAGTCTAGCCAGACACCTAGGTACTTATAGGTGTCCACATATTCAAGGTCGGAACCATCCAGTGTGGTGATGCTAGTCGGGCATGCGGGTGCAGGCAGCGATCGGTTGAAAAGCATGCATTTGGTTTTACTAGCGTTTAAGAGCAGTTGGAGACCACGGAAGGAGTGTTGTATGGCATTGAAGCTCGATTGGAGGTTAGATAGCACAGTGTCCAATGACGGGCCGAAAGTGTATACAATGGTGTCGTCTGCGTAGAGGTGGATCAGGGAATCGCCCGCAGCAAGAGCAACATCATTGATATATGCAGAGAAAAGAGTCGGCCCGAGAATTGAACCCTGTGGCACCCCCATAGAGACTGCCAGAGGACCGGACAACATGTCCTCCGATTTGACACACTGAACTCTATCTGCAAAGTAATTGGTGAACCAGGCAAGGCAGTAATCCGAAAAACCGAGGCTACTGAGTCTGCCGATAAGAATATGGTGATTGACAGAGTCGAAAGCCTTGGCAAGGTCGATGAAGACGGCTGCACAGTATTGTCTTTTATCGATGGCGGTTATGATGTCGTTTAGTACCTTGAGTGTGGCTGAGGTGCACCCGTGACCGGCTCGGAAACCAGATTGCATAGCGGAGAAGGTACGGTGGGATTCGAGATGGTCAGTGACCTGTTTGTTGACTTGGCTTTCGAAGACCTTAGATAGGCAGGGCAGGATGGATATAGGTCTGTAACAGTTTGGGTCCAGGGTGTCTCCCTCTTTGAAGAGGGGGATGACTGCGGCAGCTTTCCAATCCTTGGGGATCTCAGACGATATGAAAGAGAGGTTGAAGAGGCTGGTAATAGGGGTTGCGACAATGGCGGCGGATAGTTTCAAAAATAGAGGGTCCAGATTGTCAAGCCCAGCTGATTTATATATATATTAAGTGTATCTATCTATCTATCTATCTAATCTATCTAGGGGAACCTGTTTGGACGTGATGAGTTGGAGTGAGAACTGTGGTTCATGGCCCGTACTCAACTGAGTACCTGCCAAGTCAGAGAGCTTGGAAGCTGTAAGGCTCTATCTGCATTTTTGTCTAAATGTAGTTATTGACATAGCCTTGTTCTGTTCAATGTTCAGCAAGTGCCAACACAGGTGAACACCACTAGTGCTTTGAAATGTGTTCAAAATGTGATAATAACCTAATATTAGGGACGTCAAACATTCAGGCTTCTGCACTGACACCATGGAATCTCTAGTCTAGAGCGCCTGGTTAAATTGTGTTTGAGAGCATTTTATAACTGTCTAACTGGTTAAATTGTGTTTGAGAGCATTTTATAACTGTCTAACTGGTTAAATTAGTGAGAAATAGATATTGTTGCAATGTGAGTGGGAAACATATACTATCGTCTTAAATTGATATGTTTAATTATTTTTCCATATGAAATTATTGGATATTTCCCTAATTTCCCTAATGTGGACAGTTTGCTATTACCTTACACAAGCTTGCATTTCTACCCCATAAAATTGAGTGGAATTACACATCCTTTTTACCTTAGATTGGTAATGTTAGTATAAACGTTTATAGTCATCACAATGACAAGATTGACTGCTTAAAACATATCAATATCTTAATTAAATTGGTTAATGGAATGACACCAAAAATTTGAGGTGGTCTCTCTATAAAAGTCGTTGGCTACACACCAATACACAGATTTGACAGTCAAATTTAAATAGCTGCTAAACGTTCTCACTGTTGATATCCTATGCCACACTGTAATTCATTTGAAATAGGATCAGTTTGGGCCAGAAGGTTACCGACCACCACAGATGAGCTCACTCTCCTTGCCTGTCTCATTACACCACGGTTAGAGCTGGCTGCAGACAATGATCAGGTAGGGGGAAATCCGATTTTCAACATTTATCATTTTAAAATGTAGGCAACGATTTTCCACCAACAGGTTGAGTACCTTATGATAAGCTGTAGACCACACTATCTACCAAGAAAGTTCTCATCTATATTATTCGTAGCCGTCTATTTACCACCACAGACCGATGCTGGCACTAAGACCGCACTCAACCAACTCTATAAGGCCATAAGCAAACAAGTGGCGCTTCTAGTGGCCGGGGACTTTAATGCAGGCAAACTTAAATCAGTTTTACCACATTTTTACCAGCATGTCACATGTGCAACCAGAGGAGAAAAAAAATTCAACGGGAAACCCAGACGCGAGCTGCCCAGAGTCTACTAGACAAGTTAAATGCCTTTTATGCTCGCTTCGAGGCAAGCAACACTGAAGCATGCACGAGAGCACCAGCTGTTCTGGATGACTGTGTTTTTAACGCTCTCGGTAGCCGATGTGAGCAAGACCTTTAAACAGGTCAAAATTCACAAAGCCGCGAGGCCAGACGGCTTACCAGGAAATGTACTCAAAGCATGCACAGACCAACCGGCAACTGTCTTCACTGATATTTTCAACCTCTCCCTGACCAAGTCTGTAATACCTACATGTTTCAAGCAGACCACCATAGTCCCTCTGCCCAAGGAACCTAAGTTAACCTGCCTAAATAAGTACCGCCCTGTAGCACTCATGTTGGTAGCCATGAAGTGGTTTGAAAGGCTGGTCATGGCTCACATCAACAGCATTCTCCCAGACACCATAGACACACTCAAATTCGCATACCGCCCCAACAGATCCAGAGATGACGCAATCTCAATCGCACTCCACACTGTTCTTTCCCACCTGGATAAAAGGAACACCTATGTAAGAATGTGCCCACAAAGTGCCCACAAAGCTCATTACTAAGCAAAGGACCCTGGGACTAAACACCTCCCTCTGAAACTGGATCCTGGACATCCTGACTGGCCGCCCCCAGGTGGTAAGGGTAGGCAACAACACGTCTGCCACGCTGATCCTCAACACTGGGGCCCCTCAGGGGTGTGTACTTAGTCCCCTCCTGTACTCCCTCTTCCCCCACAACTGCGTGGCCAAACACGACTCCGACACCATCATTAAGTTTGCTGACGACACAACAGTGGTAGGCCTGATCACAGACAATGATGAAATAGCCTATAGGGAGGAGATCAGAGAACTGACAGTGAGATGCCAGGACAACAACCTCTCCCTCAATGTGAGCAAGACAAAGGAGCTGATCGTGGACGATAGGAAAAGGAGGGCCGAACAGGCCCCCATTAACATCGACGGGGCTGTAGTGGAGCGGGTCGAGAGTTTCAAGTTCCTTTGTGTCCACATCACCAACGAACTATCATGGTCCAAATACACCAAAACAGTCGCGAAGAGGGCACGACAAAACCTATTCCCCCTCAGGAGACTGAAAATATTTGGCATGGGTCCCCAGATCCTCAAAATGTTCTACAGCTGCACCATCGAGAGCATTCTGACCGGTTGCATCACCGCCTGGTATGGCAACTGCTTGGCATCTGATCGTAAGGCGCAACAGGGGGGCAGTACGTACGGCCCTCTGGACTTATATCATAGGCGTGTCAGAGGAAGGTCTATAAAATTGTCGGAGACTCCAGTCACCCAAGTCATAGACTGTTTTCTCTGCTACCGCATGGCAAGCGGTACCGGAGTGTCAAGTCTAGGACCAAAAAGCTCCTTAACAGCTTCTACCCCCAAGCCATAAGACTGCTGAACAATTAATCAAATGGCCACTGGACTATTTACATTGACACCCCCCTCCATTTGTTTTTACACTGCTGCTACTCGCTGTTTATTATCTATGTATAGTCACTCTACACCTACCTACATGTACAAATTACCTCAACTAACCTGTACCCCTGCACACTGACTCAGTACCGGTACCCCCTATATATAACCTCGTTATTGGTATTTTATTGTGTTACCTTTTTATTATTTTTACTTTAGTTTAATTAGTAAATATTTTCTTAACTCTTCTTGAACTGCACTGTTGGTTAAGGGCATGTAAGTACGCATTTCATGGTAAGGTCTACACTTGTTGTATTCGGCGCATGTGACAATAACTGCATATTCCGATTACTGACTTTGAGCGTTTCATCATGGTTTGCGTTTTCAACACCAATCAAATAAGAGTTTGTCAATCTCGACAAATAGAAAATACATCCCTTCCTGCTAAGTACTTAAAGTGTGGAATCTCAGAATGCCATTCAACTTTTTGTTGTTTTGAAACGGTCTGTTTGCAATCATCGATTGGCAGGTGCGCAGTTTGGATGCAGGACTTGTATTACAGTGGAGTGGATGAACGTGCGCAGGTAGCCGACAGGAGAATTTTGAAGTAGCCTAATAAGATTTATTTTAAAGTGAATGGTTGTGTTTATGCTAGAAAATTAAGGTAATACAATTTAAAAGTTAAATGACAAATATTTAGGCTATAATTGAAGCATTAGGATCTAGGTCAAGGAATAGCCTCTTGGATCGGAAAGGAGGCAGAACGTGCGTTAAGCTTTTTTGAATACCAGGGTCTGCTGGGAGCATAGGCCTTTGTGGCTTCAATATATAGGAGGACTTGGGAGAATGATGATTGGCAACGGACAGAGCATCAGTATCAGAAAAAAACATTTCTGACAGTCCTGTACTGTGCCTTTCTTGAATGTATAATATGTAGAAAGTAGACCCACAACTGAACCAAATGGAATTAATGGAAAGAAACATTCAAATAACAGGGCTTTTATGCCGTTATTCAAATGACATTTTCACTGCAGTTTACAGCCTAGTGTAGAATGGTACTCATTTGAAAACAATAATGTTAATGTTAATTGCATTGTGGTGTTGTAGGCTAGTCTAGGTAGGGTAATTGTATTGTCCCTAAGGCCATACAAATTGAATTAACTGTATAACAGCAACAAACAAAAAAAAAGGATCGCTATCACTAAATCAAATAAAAGTTGTATACTTTGTAATAATACTAAACAACCTTTGTACATCACCTAACAACCTCACCAAGAGATTTTAGCCTTTTGGTATTGTGGCGAACAATGAGGCAAGGCAATGCGGGAAAGACAAACACTCTAGACATGGTGTTAATAGGGTTAACCCACTTGCAGAGATTTTTAATGTGGTTCATATAGCGAGGTTTGCTACATTGCCCCCTCCGTATTTAAAGGCACGTCCCTGTGCTTCGACTACTCAGCCCCGTAGCACGTCTGAGCCATGCGTTCTGATGGCCTCACGGGCGTCATCCCACTTGATTAGTGTAGTGTTAGCTAGCTACATAGTTGTCTTTGCTGTCTTCGTATCCAAGATAATTGTGTAGTTTAGAGTGTGTAGTCTTAGAGTGATTATCTTAATTTACCGAGGTTAGCTAGCCAGCTATTTGTCGTCCTTAACGTAGGAGACACTGCTAGCTAGCCAACAGCTAGCCAACGTCTACCGAATAGAACTTCCGCACTCAACAACCCGGTCGCATTCCGCTTCGCTCCACAGGTAGTATCACATTTTCATTTCATTTCATTACAGCACAACGGTTTGATTTGTTTGATCGTAGCTAGCTACATAGCTAGCTACATAGCCGTCTTTGTATCAAAGATAATTGTGTAGTCTAGAGCGATTTTCTAGCTTAGCTAGCCAGCTATTGTCGTTCTTTTAACGCAACGTAACGTAATCAACACTGCTAGCTAGCCAGCTAGCCCTCGAATAGCAGCACTGTAGAAACTATTACACTCAACGGAACGACTTGATTAGTGTAGTGTCAACAACACAGCCACTGCCAGCTAGCCTACAAAGTCAACAACGCAGCCACTGCCAGCTAGCCTACTTCAGCAGTACTGTATCATTTTAATCATTTTAGTCAATAAGATTCTCGCTACGTAAGCTTAACTTTCTGAACATTCGAGACGTGTAGTCCACTTGTCATTCCAATCTCCTTGCATTAGCGTAGCCTCTTCTGTAGCCTGTCAACTATGTGTCTGTCTATCCCTGTTCTCTCTTCTCTGCACAGACCATACAAACGCTCCACACCGCGTGGCCGCGGCCACCTAATCTGGTGGTCCCAGCGTGCACGACCCACATGGAGTTCCAGGTCTCCGGTAGCCTCTGGAACTGCCGATCTGCGGCCAACAAGGCAGAGTTCATCTCAGCCTATGCCTCCCTCCAGTCCCTCGACTTCTTGGCACTGACGGAAACATGGATCACCACAGATAACACTGCTACTCCTACTGCTCTCTCTTCGTCCGCCCACGTGTTCTCGCACACCCCGAGAGCTTCTGGTCAGCGGGGTGGTGGCACCGGGATCCTCATCTCTCCCAAGTGGTCATTCTCTCTTTCTCCCCTTACCCATCTGTCTATCGCCTCCTTTGAATTCCATGCTGTCACAGTTACCAGCCCTTTCGAGCTTAACATCCTTATCATTTATCGCCCTCCAGGTTCCCTCGGAGAGTTCATCAATGAGCTTGATGCCTTGATAAGCTCCTTTCCTGAGGACGGCTCACCTCTCACAGTTCTGGGTGACTTTAACCTCCCCACGTCTACCTTTGACTCATTCCTCTCTGCCTCCTTCTTTCCACTCCTCTCCTCTTTTGACCTCACCCTCTCACCTTCCCCCCCTACTCACAAGGCAGGCAATACGCTCAACCTCATCTTTACTAGATGCTGTTCTTCCACTAACCTCATTGCAACTCCCCTCCAAGTCTCCGACCACTACCTTGTGTCCTTTTCCCTCTCGCTCTCATCCAACACTTCCCACACTGCCCCTACTCGGATGGTATCGCGCCGTCCCAACCTTCGCTCTCTCTCCCCCGCTACTCTCTCCTCTTCTATCCTATCATCTCTTCCCTCTGCTCAAACCTTCTCCAACCTATCTCCTGATTCTGCCTCCTCAACCCTCCTCTCCTCCCTTTCTGCATCCTTTAACTCTCTATGTCCCCTATCCTCCAGGCCGGCTCGGTCCTCCCCTCCCGCTCCGTGGCTCGACGACTCATTGCGAGCTCACAGAACAGGGCTCCGGGCAGCCGAGCGGAAATGGAGGAAAACTCGCCTCCCTGCGGACCTGGCATCCTTTCACTCCCTCCTCTCTACATTTGCCTCCTCTGTCTCTGCTGCTAAAGCCACCTTCTACCACTCTAAATTCCAAGCATCTGCCTCTAACCCTAGGAAGCTCTTTGCCACCTTCTCCTCCCTCCTGAATCCCCCCCTCCTCCCTCTCTGCAGATGACTTCGTCAACCATTTTGAAAAGAAGGTCGACGACATCCGATCCTCGTTTGCTAAGTCAAACGACACCGCTGGTTCTGCTCACACTGCCCTACCCTGTGCTCTGACCTCTTTCTCCCCTCTCTCTCCAGATGAAATCTCGCGTCTTGTGACGGCCGGCCGCCCAACAACCTGCCCGCTTGACCCTATCCCCTCCTCTCTTCTCCAGACCATTTCCGGAGACCTTCTCCCTTACCTCACCTCGCTCATCAACTCATCCCTGACCGCTGGCTACGTCCCTTCCGTCTTCAAGAGAGCGAGAGTTGCACCCCTTCTGAAAAAACCTACACTCGATCCCTCCGATGTCAACAACTACAGACCAGTATCCCTTCTTTCTTTTCTCTCCAAAACTCTTGAACGTGCCGTCCTTGGCCAGCTCTCCCGCTATCTCTCTCAGAATGACCTTCTTGATCCAAATCAGTCAGGTTTCAAGACTAGTCATTCAACTGAGACTGCTCTTCTCTGTATCACGGAGGCGCTCCGCACTGCTAAAGCTAACTCTCTCCTCTGCTCTCATCCTTCTAGACCTATCGGCTGCCTTCCATACTGTGAACCATCAGATCCTCCTCTCCACCCTCTCCGAGTTGGGCATCTCCGGCGCGGCCCACGCTTGGATTGCGTCCTACCTGACAGGTCGCTCCTACCAGGTGGCGTGGCGAGAATCTGTCTCCTCACCACGCGCTCTCACCACTGGTGTCCCCCAGGGCTCTGTTCTAGGCCCTCTCCTATTCTCGCTATACACCAAGTCACTTGGCTCTGTCATAACCTCACATGGTCTCTCCTATCATTGCTATACAGACGACACACAATTAATCTTCTCCTTTCCCCCTTCTGATGACCAGGTGGCGAATCGCATCTCTGCATGTCTGGCAGACATATCAGTGTGGATGACGGATCACCACCTCAAGCTGAACCTTGGCAAGACGGAGCTGCTCTTCCTCCCGGGGAAGGACTGCCCGTTCCATGATCTCGCCATCACGGTTGACAACTCCATTGTGTCCTCCTCCCAGAGCGCTAAGAACCTTGGCGTGATCCTGGACAACACCCTGTCGTTCTCAACTAACATCAAGGCGGTGGCCCATTCCTGTAGGTTCATGCTCTACAACATCCGCAGAGTACGACCCTGCCTCACACAGGAAGCGGCGCAGGTCCTAATCCAGGCACTTGTCATCTCCCGTCTGGATTACTGCAACTCGCTGTTGGCTGGGCTCCCTGCCTGTGCCATTAAACCCCTACAACTCATCCAGAACGCCGCAGCCCGTCTGGTGTTCAACCTTCCCAAGTTCTCTCACGTCACCCCGCTCCTCCGCTCTCTCCACTGGCTTCCAGTTGAAGCTCGCATCCGCTACAAGACCATGGTGCTTGCCTACGGAGCTGTGAGGGGAACGGCACCTCAGTACCTCCAGGCTCTGATCAGGCCCTACACCCAAACAAGGGCACTGCGTTCATCCACCTCTGGCCTGCTCGCCTCCCTACCACTGAGGAAGTACAGTTCCCACTCAGCCCAGTCAAAACTGTTCGCTGCTCTGGCCCCCCAATGGTGGAACAAACTCCCTCACAACGCCAGGACAGCGGAGTCAATCACCACCTTCCGGAGACACCTGAAACCCCACCTCTTTAAGGAAAAGTAATCCTTCTCACCCCCCTTAAAAGATTTAGATGCACTATTGTAAAGTGGCTGTTCCACTGGATGTCATAAGGTGAATGCACCAATTTGTAAGTCGCTCTGGATAAGAGCGTCTGCTAAATGACTTAAATGTAAATGTAAATGACACCAATGTAGCAAACAGCAGGACAAGGAAGTGAAACAAGGTCACTGGCGTGAAATTTAAACATCCTATGCATCGTACCAAAAGGGTTAACACACTTGGTTGGAATAGTATAATTTCATCTTATATTTTACCCACTTAGCAGACACTTTTACTCAAGGGCACATCAACAGATTTTTCACCTAGACAGCTCAGGGATTTGAATCAGCAACCTTTTGCTTAATAGCCCAATGCTCTTAACTGCTAGGCTACCTGCAACCCTCATCATGGCTCATATTACAGTTACAGGGACCAGGGTTTGCGTCCCAGTCAGGGTACCCCCTAAACCACTACTGTGCCTTCGGAAAGTATTCAAACCCCTTGACTCTCTCCACATTTTGTTACGTTACAGCCTAACTCTAAAATGGATTAAATTAAGAAAATCCTTAGCAATCTACAAATCTTTTTTGTCATTATGGGGTGCAATAAAAATACATAAAAATACATAAATACATTTACATAGGTATTCAAACCCTTCGCTATTTCAGTTTTACATTTTTAAGAAATTAGCAAAACTGTCTAAATCTGTTTTTGCTTTGTCATTACGGGGTATTGTGTTTAGAATGATGAAGGGGAAAAAACGATTTAATCAATTTTAGAATAAGCCTGTAACCTAACAAAATGTGGAAAAGTCAAGGGGTCTGAAAACTTTCCGAAGGCAACGTATATTGGTGTCAGGTGTTGAAGAGCAACATTAGTCACAGTACATTTGTGTTAGGCCAGCAGTGTTTTTGTCAGGTTTCTGTACTGTGATGGCAGAGTATGCTAAACAAATGTGCAGCCGATTGCTACAAATCATCATATCATTCGGCCAGGTAGGCCTACTTTGCAGTCTACATTTAAGGTAAACTGAATCTCTTTCCCCCATAAGTCTGTCCCAATTTAGCTACTCCATGCTGTCCTACTTTATCTACTCCATGATGTCCTACTTTAGCTACTCCATGCTGTTTTACTTTATCTACTCCATGATGTCCTACTTTAGCTACTCCATGCGGTCTTACTTTATCTACTCCATGATGTCCTACTTTAGCTACTCCATGCTGTCCTACTTTAGCTACTCCATGCTTTCCTACTTTAGCTACTCCATGCTGTTCTACTTTAGCTACTCCATGCTGTCCTACTTTAGCTACTCCATGCTATCCTACTTTAGCTACTCCATGCTGTCCTACTTTAGCTACTCAATGCTGTCCTACTTTAGCTACTCCATGCTATCCTACTTTAGCTACTCAATGCTGTCCTACTTTATCTACTCCATGATCTTCTACTTTAGCTACTCCATGCTGTCCTACTTTAGCTACTCCATGCTTTCCTACTTTAGCTACTCCATGCTGTCCTACTTTAGCTACTCCATGCTATCCTACTTTAGCTACTCCATGCTGTCCTACTTTAGCTACTCAATGCTGTTCTACTTTAGCTACTCCATGCTATCCTACTTTAGCTACTCCATGCTGTCCTACTTTAGCTACTCCATGCTGTCCTACTTTAGCTACTCCATGCTGTCCTACTTTAGCTACTCCATGCTATCCTACTTTAGCTACTCCATGCTGTCCTAGTTTAGCTACTCCATTCTGTCCTACTTTAGCTAGCTATGGTTAGTAAAGCAGGGCAACTAAAAAAAAGACAGAATTACAAAATGTAAACATAATATTGGCAACTTTTTTTATGTATTTTGATGCACCAGTAAATAGTATGCACATTTACATTACAATTTGGCACAGTGCATTATTTATGACAGTTGTATAACCTTAAAATCAACACAGAAAAAAAGCTACATCACCAATCTGTACTGTGTGCTTTGCAGGGTGTGGTTTCTCTGCAAGGACTTAGTAACAATAGTTTTGATTTTCTCTTGTCAGACCAAGAAATAGACAAGTCAGGATTAAGCTGTCCCAGTTTATATGATGTCCCACTCTTTCTGAATTCACCCTATTCATGAAAATGTCTTGTCAACAGGAAGCAGGAACAGCATCATTTTCAACTTAAGTTTAAGCAATATAATTAATCTCCAATTGTATTGTACTTAATCAGGTAAAAACTGCAGAATGGGTCCAAAAACGTGCTGTGATTGATTTAGGTTGATGATATACCAGAAATCACCAACAGGGGTTTGCCCTGCCTACTAATATGAAGCAGATGATAGTATGAAAGGATACACAGTAGCCATGTAGACTAACACATGTCCACTGAGTGTATTGATCACAGACTACACATCCCGGGGACCATTTTCTCTCCCCACTGCCTGAGAACGAGACTGGCATGCTAAGTAGGCCAAGCACACGCAGGGTGAGCGCATTCAAACATTAGCCAACTCCATTAGCCGATGGAGCAGCACCAAGCACTGCCATGGGGCACGGGAATAAGCGGAGAGCACTTGTGCTTGCAAACACTCACATGGTAATTAAGTCATTGGTAGGCATACACTACGCACAATAACTACCCTAACCGAGCGTCGTCACTGAAAAGATCGTAAACGCGCAAAGGCGCGAGAATAAAGGCCTGGTTGCCTGCAAAAACCCTCTGTTCTCTATTCTCCTACACCTGACCGATTGGCGGAGCTGTTCTTTCAGCACCTCACACACAAGGGCACAGTTTGTCACATAAAATCGGGCCTATCTAAACAATATGGTGTAAATTAAATTCGGGTTGTCAAGCTTCTTGATAACTAGCTTCTTATTCATTCCCATTTGACCATGGAGAAAACAACATGCATTTAAGGGCACTGGGAGGACTTCGTTTACCATTTAAGGCTATATAAACAAAATGTCACTCCACATGAGTGAAAAGAAAGCATTCAACATTCTAGGCTTCGCCTATGTGAGTTGACAGTATAGTCAAGGTCTCATTACAAGAAGTTCTGACCATTCTTTAAAAAACATATTTATTAGGCCAGGCCTATAGCAAAGTATCCCTTACAGAAAGAGCATGTATTTGCCTACCTCAAAAAATGCTTCATTTTTATGGTTTTGTCGAGTTCCTTATCGTTTCTTTAGAAATGAAACACGGACAATGGCCAATGTATTCCTGCATAAAAAAGAAACAGGTGGGAAGGGAAAAACATAATTTTACATTATTGATACAAGCACACAGAAACAAAGATAGCCCTAAAACGTGTTAATGTCTGGTGAATGGCGCGTTTTATGTGGTCGGCAGTTTCCATGGTGCTGCTGTGCTGTCGGATTATAGGCTATATGCTACATTGCTGTGAGCAAGTAACGATATAGCCTAGCCTACCAGTTCTTCGGGTAAGGCTCCCTGCAATATGATGAAATGAACATTCGTAATCTCATTATAAGGTAAATACATCACACAATTGTGTGGTTTGGTGCAGCCTGTTTCTCGAAGCTAATAATTGGCACCCAAATCACACCATGCATAATCCGAGCTCTCGAATAACACAATGAAATCAATCGTGCGTCCCAAAATGGAACAAGCACATATTTACCAATATATCAATAAATTGCACTCACAGGAAATAAGAAATGAGAGGAGCCTTAAAAAGACGCAATAGATTGCCGCCGGTGGTGGCCTCGCGTTTGTATGGTTGTCGTCTTCACTCCGGAGCAGGTAACTGTTCTTCCTCCATGATGACAGCGTCACTGAGTGGATGAGGAGACGGAGCGGCAGAACAGCATCGCAATGCAGGGTTGTGGCCGCCGCGAGGTGGAGTAAAGAGCGTCAGCCCAGCCCAAGCCTCGCGCTTCAGACAGACACCTTCGTAAAAACAAAACGGGTCACCGACTCATCAGACCCAAAGAGATGTCCACCTAAATTATATCATTTTATCAGATTGTCATGTTTGTTTTGTGTCGCTTAGGCCAGCTAGCCTACTTGGTAAATGCGGTGCGTCTGGCTTCAAAATAGCTTAGGGAGCAGGAATCGCAGTCTGTCAGGGTCAGGTTATGACTGGCCATTTCGACTGTCAACCATAAAAATAAGCTCTATATTTGTGACACTATAATAAGATCAAATGGGCTATTAGGCCTATATACGTATTGGATGCACGACCCTCAAGGTTTTAAATTATGTGTTCTAATGAGTATCAATATTATCTAGTCGTGTGATTTACAGGCCCCGCGATTTGTTATTTCTGTACGTCCAACAGTTCATCGTCTTATAGGGCTAGGCTATCGATCTGTTTCTTTTATTGTCTCAAGACAGACCTGGCAACTTGTCTAACATGATGCAGGGTCTCTCTCTGATTATACCCTATCATTCATTCTGATTTGGTTTCTAGGATAACTGTCTCCATACACTGGAAATATTAGTTGTGCATGGTTGTTTGACAACCATAATAATAACCAAGACTAAGAATCAAGATGTTAATTAAATAATGTGTATAGCCATAATGCAGCAATTGGTTTGCACTTTGCAGCATTGACCTTTCAATGCCATCTGTTCGTCTGAATATGGGACATTACATTGACAAACTGACAGTCACTGAGGGATATAGCACAATAATGACACAACATCCACATAGAAAATAAGAGCCATGATGAGGTAACCAGAAATACAAGATAACCGAGTTTATTATCATCAATAGGCTATTTAACCCATGTGTAGTCTTAACATTCTGTATACTCCCTTTGTCCTAAGGGTAAAAAATGACCCGTCTTCACTAAACCCCCAAAATAAAGCAGCTTAATTGAATTTTAAACCCCCAATCTATTTTGTGTTTAGAAACAACTTGTCATTCATCATAAACTTTGTGAATATCTGGGTTTTCCCTCTTCACAATGCAGAAAGACTGCATTTAAAATCAGTGGACACCACTCGTTTTTATTACAACACACCTATCATAATTTTCTTTACTTAAAAGAGGTTTGTTATTTTTATTATTGCTAAAGGTACTAGGTGTAAACATGATTTTTGTTTTGCAAGAGATAGCACGTGTATAGCCTAAGAAAGTAGCATACATGTGCAGAAAGTAGTTTTGAATGCATTTTATTGAAGAGAAACAAGTCTTTAACTTTTTTGGCAATATAGTGATATATTATTATATACTGTACAATGAGGAATTCAACTACAAAATACTAGTTCTCCCATTTCTTAACCATTGCCCCCTGCCCACAAGGTATAAGCAACAATAAAATAAGATAGATACAAAACAAAAATGTGAAGAACATAAATCAATCAACTCTAATCAGCACATGTAGGACTGTAACGACTCTCGTGAGTTGAAGAAGGAGACCAAGGTGCAGCGTGGTAAAAGTTCATGACTTTTAATAAACTGAACACTGCAACAAAATAACAAAGTTGAAAAACACGAAAGCGCACAGTTCTGTCAGGCAACAAAACAGCTAAACAGAAAATAACTCCCCACAAAACCCAAATGGAAAATCACAACTTATATATGATCCCCAATCAGAGACAACGATAGACAGCTGCCTCTGATTGGCAACCACACTAGGCAAAAACAACAAAGAAATAGAAAACATAGATTCTCCCACCCGAGTCACACCCTGACCTAACCAAACAGAGAATACATACGGATCTCTAAGGTCAGGGCGTGACAAGGACAGTATGCAAGTGTGTGTGCATGGACTTTGCAGATGTATTTCTCACATGTGCAGCACATAGTATTTGTTTTACAGTCCTTCTTTGGTGGGCAGAATTGGCATCTCCTCCTCTTGCCTGCCCCAGCTGCAGCCTCAGGTGGATCAGAACAAGATTCAGCCCCCTGAACAGCTTTAACAAGCAATGCAAAGGCTGCTGTGCAGGGGAGGTGCTCCCTTCTTTGAATGTGTGGGGTTACAAGTGCCTTACCCAGCTGCTCCAGGAACACCCTCCTCTTGTTCCACTTATCAGGCATCCAGGTAGGGTTGATCTTGTTCCATATCATGAAGGCATTGTATAAGGACACATCAATGATGTTATGGAAGATGACCAGGGGCCAGCGGGCAGTCATCCTCATACAGCTGTAAGTTCCAATTACCTTGTCCAGGTTGTCCACACCTCCTTTGTTGTGGTTGTAGTCCAGGATGATGGCTGGCTTCCTCACGATCACTGATCTTAGCCATTTTGTGCAGTGTGCTCAGGAGGACCACATTCCTGTTCCTCTTTGGGAGGTAAGAAACTAGAGTGGTGGTGGGGGTGAAGGCAAACTTTGAGAAGGCCTTTCTCCCCCTTGTTGCGAGGAGTGCAGGGGGAGCTCAGGCTTGTTCTTTCTAACTGTGCCAACCATGGTGATCTTCCTCTTCAAGAGCTGCTGGCTGAGTTCAATCAGTAGCACACATTGTCTCAATTTCTCATTGTGTGTGTCTTTGTGGTTTTTGTGGTGTGTAAATGATTTTATAACTACCAGGTCAAAAATGACGCAAAGACAATCTTTGTACCCTGGTGGTGTACAGCTTTCATTGAAATATGAACAAAGGCGATGTTTCACTTTTTCAAATTTCTGGGTCACTCTAGGAAAAGTCAACAAATTTCAAGTTTAAACAATATCATTTAGGGGGTTGTCTCTGCTGTTAAACATAGTGGCGGGTCAATTTTGACCCTTAAGACAACACAAGGGTTCAAACCCTTCTGCAAAGGCATATTTTTTGACAAACCATTTTCAGCAAATGTACACCTAAATACCAATGTAGGAAAGATACACAAGCGATGGCCTCCGATGGACGTATATTTAATTTCATCCGACAAAATGACATGTGTTACATTACCAAAAGTATGAAGACAACTGCTCGTCGAACATATCATTCCAAAGTCATGGGCATTAATACAGAGTTGGTCCCCCCTATGCTGCTTTAACAGCCTCCACTCTTCTGGGAAGGCTTTCTACTAGATGTTGGAACATTGCTGCAGGGACTTGCTTCCATTCAGCCACAAGCATTAGTTAGGTTTGACACTGATGTTAGGCGATTAGGCCTGGCACGCAGTCGGCATTTCAATTTATCCCAAAGGTGTCACGCCCTGATCTGTTTCACCTGTCCTTGTGCTTGTCTCCACCCCCCTCCAGGTGTCACCCATTTTCCCCATTATTCCATGGGTACTTATACCAGTGTTCTCTGTTTGTCTGTTGCCAGTTTGTTTTGTTTCTTCAAGCCCTACCAGTGTTTTTCCTTCTGTTCCTGTCTAATGATTCTTCCTGTTTTGACCTTTTCTGCCCGCCCTGACCCTGAGCCTGCCTGACATCCTGTACCATTGCCCCACTACTCTGGATTACCGACCTCTGCCTGCCCTGACCCTGAGCCTGCCTGCCGTCATGTTCCATTGCCCCACTACTCTGGATTATCGACCCCTGCCTTGACCTGTCCTTTGCCTGCCCCTGTTGTTGTAATAAACATTGTTACTTCAACACAGCCTGCATTTTGGTCTTACCTGAAACGTGATAGTACGAACTGGCCACAGACAAACAGAGAACACAGGTATAAGTACCCAGGGGATAATGGGAAAAATGGGCGACACCTGGAGGGGGGTGGAGACAAGCATAAGGACAGGTGAAACAGATCAGGGCGTGACAAAATATATTTGATGAGGTTGAGATCTGGGCTCTGTACAGGCCAGTCAAGTTCTTCCACGCCGATCTTGACAAACCACTTCTGTACAGACCTCGCTTAGTGCATGGGGGCATTGTCATGCTGAAACAGGAAAAGGCCTTCCCTAAACTGTTACCACAAAGTTGAAAGCACAGAATCGTCTAGAATGTCATTGTATGCTGTAGAGTTAAGATTTTCATTCACTGGAACTAAGGGGCCTATCCCAAACCATGAAAAACAGCCCAAGACCATTATTCCTCCTCTACCAAATTAACAGTTGGCACTATGCATTGGAGCAGGTAGCATTTCCCTGGTATCTGCCAAACCCAAATCGTCCCTTGGACTGCCAGATGGTGAAGTTTGATTCATCACTCCAGAGAACACGTTTCCACTGCTCTAGAGTCCAATGGCGGAAAGCTTTACGCCACTCCAGCCGACGCTTGGCTTTGAGCATGGTGATTTTAGGCGTTTGTGTGGCTGCTCGGCCATGGAAATCCATTTCATGAAGCTCCCAACAAACAGTTATTGTGCTGACATTGCTTCCAAAGGCAGTTTGGAACTCAATAGTGAGTGTTGCAACCGAGGACAGACAATTTTTACGCACTACGCGCTTCAGCACTCGACAGTCCCGTTCTATGAGATTGTGTGGCCTATCACTTTGTGGCTGAGCCGTTATTGCTCCTAGACTTTCCACTTCCCAATAACAGCACTTACAGTTGACCGGTGCAGCTCTAGCAAGGCAGAAGTTTGACGAACTGACTTGTTGGAAAGGTGGCATCCTATGACGGTGCCACGTTGAAAGTCACTGAGCTCTTCAGTAACGCCATTCCACTGCCAATGTTTGTCTATGGAGATTGCATGGCTGTGTTCTCGATTTTATATACATGTCAGCAAAAGGTGTGGCTGAAATAGCCGAATCCACTAATTTGAAGGGGTGTCCACATACTTTTGCATATACAGTGCATTCGGAAAGTAACATTTTGTTACTTTACAGCCTTATTCTAAAGTGGATTAAAATAAATTATCATCAATCTACACACAATACCCAATAATGATAAAGCAAAAACAGGTTTTTAGAAATGTCTGCAAATCTATTGAAAATAAAAAACAGAAACACCTTATTTACTTAACTTCATATGGCTGCAGGGGCAGTATTGAGTAGCTTGGATGAAAAGGTGCCCATTGTAAACGACCAGCTCCTCAGTCTCAGTTGCTAATATATGCATATTATTAGTAGTATTGGATAGAAAACACGGAAAAGTTTCCAAAACTATCTAAATATTGTCTGTGAGTATAACAGAACTGATATTGCAGGCGAAACCCTGAGGAAAATCAAAGCAGGAAGTGGCTTCTATTTTGAAAACTCCATGTTCCATAGCCTCCCTTTGCTCCATTTAAAGGGATATGAACCAGATTCCTTTTCCTATCGCTTCCTCAAGGTGTCAACAGTCTTCAGACATAGTTTCAGGCTTTTATTTTGAAAAATGAGCCAGAACGATAACATCGTGTCAAGTGGTCGGTCACATGAGTTTTGCTTGCGCAACAGAATTTGGATAGCCATTGTTTTCCCCTCTCTTACTGTGAAAGACATTTGCGGTTGATATATTATCGATTATATATTTTAAAAACAACCTGAGGATTGATTATAAAAAACATTTGACATGTTTCTGTGAACATAATGGAAACTATTTGGAATTTTCGTCTGCGTTGTCGTGATCACTCTTTCCTGTGGATTTCTGAACATAACGCGACAAACAAACGGAGGTATTTTGGATATAAAAATCGTCTTTATGGAACAAACTGAACATTTGTTGTGTAACTGGGAGTCTCGTGAGTGAAAACATCCGAAGATCATCATAGGTAAACTATTCATTTGATTGCTTGTCTGATTTTCGTGACCGAGCTACCTGATGCTAAGTGTACTTAATGTTTTATCGTGCGATCGATAAACTTACACAAACGCTTGGATTGCTTTCGCTGTAAAGCATAATTTCAAAATCTGACACGACAGGTAGATTAACAAAAGGCTAAACTGTGTTTTCCTATATTGCACTGGTGATTTCATGAATATAAATATTTATAGTAATATTTATTGTATGTTGCGCTATGCTATTCAGCGGTTGTTGATGACACTTATTGCAGCCATAACAGGTTGACCTGTTATGGCTGCAATAAGTGTCATCAACAACCGCTGAATAGCATATTCAGACCCTTTGCTA
Source organism: Oncorhynchus keta (assembly GCF_023373465.1). Lineage (NCBI taxonomy): Eukaryota > Metazoa > Chordata > Actinopteri > Salmoniformes > Salmonidae > Oncorhynchus > Oncorhynchus keta. The sequence goes on from NC_068431.1 coordinate 22,012,722, forward strand.
TGAGACTCAAAATTGACCTCAGGTACATCCTGTTTCCAATGGCCATCCTTGAGATGTTTCTACAACTTGATTGGAATCCATCCTGTCGTACATTGAATTGATTGGACATGATTTGGTAAGGTACACACCTGTCTATATAAGGTCCTACTGTTGACAGTGCATGTCAGAGCAAAAACCAAGCCACGAGGTCGAAGGAATTGTTCGTAGAGCTCCGAGAAAGGATTGTGGCAAGGCACAGATCTGGGGAAGGGTACCAACACATTTCTGCAGTATTGAAGGTTCCCAAGAACACAGTGGCCTCCATCATTCTTAAATGGAAAAAGTTTAGAACCACCAAGACTCTTCCTAGAGCCTGTTTGGAGTTTGGAAAAAAGCACCTAAAGGACTCTCAGACCATGAGAAACAAGATTATCTGGTCTGATGAAACAAATATTGAACTCTTTAGCCTGAATGCCAAGAGTCATGTCTGGAGGAAACCTGGCATCATCCCTACGGTGTAGCATGGTGGTGGCAGCATCATGATGTAGGGATGTTTATCATCGGCAGGGACTGGGAGCCTAGTCAGGTTCGAAGGAAAGATGAACGGAGTAAAGTATAGAGAAATGCTTGATGAAAACCTGCTCCAGAGCGCTCAGTTACTCAGACTGGGGCGAAGGTTCCCCTTCCAAAAGGACAACGACCCTAAGCACACATTCAAGACAGCGCAGGAGTGGCTTTGGGAATAATCTCTAAATGTCCTTGAGTGGCCCAGCCAGAGCCCGATCAATCATCTCTGGAGAGACATGAAAATAGCTGTGCAGCAACACTCCCCATCCAACCTGACAGAGCTTGAGAGGATCTGCAGAGAAGAATGGGAGATTCTCCCCAAATGTTGTCTTTATTTTATTTAACCCTTATTTTACCAGGTATGTCGACTGAGAACACATTCTCATTTACAGCAACGACCTGGGGAATAGTTACAGGGGAGAGGAGGGAGGATGAATGAGCCAATTGTAAATTGGGGGTGATTAGGTGGCCATGATGGTATGAAGGCCAGATTGGGAATTTAGCCCGGATACCGCTACTCTTATGATAAGTGCCATGGGATCTTTAGTGACCACAGAGAGTCAGGACACCCATTTAACGTCCCTTCCAAAAGATGACATCTGGTCTCCCATCCAGGGACAGACCAGGACCAACCCTGCTTAGCAAGCCAGCAGTGGGATGCAGGGTGGTATTCTGCCAATCACTACAAACAACACAATGTACAGGCCTGAGAACTGTGTAGAGTGGGATCAGTGGCTGCCTATAGTTGCATCATTCATTTAGAGCAGTTGCATCATTCATTTAGAGCATTTAGAGCATTTCAAGTCACACATTATTTTTTTTTGTACCTTTATTTAACCAGGCAAGTCAGTTAAGAACAAATTCTTATTTTCAATGACAGCCTAGGAACAGTGGGTTAACTGCCTGTTCAGGGGTAGAACGACAGATTTGTACCTTATCAGCTCAGGGATTTAAACTTGCAACCTTCCGGTTACTAGTCCAACGATCTAACCACTAGGCTACCCTGCCACCCACATTTGCTAGTTAAACATACACTATGGAAGTTTAATTGCTAAGGATTTGCCTCAAAGTTTGTATTGAGTGTTGGCTGTATGTGATATACGGATTACATGATAGAATGTTGATCATTATCTTATTTAATTAAAACATTGAATTATCGAATTTAAACATAAAGCCTCTCATTACAACGACAGAATCCTCATTTTCTTTCCAGGAGGTCATTGTTGGATAATATTTTTGTCAATTTATGGTATCCCCTCTGGCTCAGAAGCACCCCACAAGAAAATAGTATATTTATCTCACAGCAAAGTGGAAGAGGAAGATGCCACAGAAGAGGCCGGCAATGAGCAGGAAGAGATTGACCGCCGTGGCGCTGGTCATCTTGACCATCAGGGGCATGAAACTGTACAGGGCATATATGCAGAGGGCGTAGGCCGCAAACAGTACGACTGTGGAGGGAGACACCAGGGTTTGTGTTCATTAGGCACCAAACGGAAGAAAATGGTCGGAAGCAAAGTAAAATGATGAGGGACTGTCTGGACTATTTTGGTTTCCCGTTTCAAAACATTTTTACAATATACCCTACTGAACAAGGCCCATAGCCCAATCTCTAAGAAGGGAATTCTACTGGACTACAAGGGGAAGGTTTCAAACAAAGCTCTATCTGTAAAACTATTGCACAGAGCATGTGACTAGGGCAGTGGTCACCAACCTTTTCTGAGTCAAGATCACTTTCTGAGTGATGCAATATGCAAGCCAAGATTTTTTCAACATGACAGTAGCAGTCGAAAGTTTGGACACCAACTCATTCCAGGGTTTTTCTTTATTTTTACTATTTGCTACATTACAGAATAATAGTAAAAGCATCAAAACAATGAAATAACATATATGGAATCATGTAGTAACCAAAAAACTGTAACCAAAACACAGAAAGATCCAGGAGAGCATCATCAGCACTGGGATCGCAAAGCAGTCCAGCAGATGCAACTGATTGTATACAAGGCAACTGAAAGACAATTGACTATTCATTTGTTGCACATCTGGAAGAAATGTATCACCTAGGTCCTAGAAATATTCATTACTAAGCCATCCTTCACCCAAAATACACAGTATGCTGTCACGTCCTGACCATAGAAAGCCTTTATTTTCTATGGTGGAGTAGGTCAGGCCGTGACTGGAGGGTGTTCTAGTTTATTATTTCTATGTGTAGTCTAGTTTTTGTATTTCTATGTTGGCCTGGTATGGTTCCCAATCAGAGGCAGCTGTTTATCGTTGTCTCTGATTGGGGATCATATTTAGGTAGCCTTTTCCCACCTGTTATTTGTGGGATCTTGTTTTGTATTGTTGCTTTTGAGCCCTACAAGGCTGTACATTCGTTTGTTTGTTTCTGTAAATTTGTTTTTGTTGCTGGTTCTCATTCAAATAAATGATGATGAACCCAAGTCACGCTGCGCCTTGGTCTACCCATTTTGACCAGCGTTACATATGCACCGGTTTGAGTAATTTCTTACATGAATTACATTGGTTCGCCTTCACCACTGCTTCGTTTGCCTCCACGTCCGTCAGTCCCATAAGTAAATACCACCACCATATTGTTTTTAAAATCTGTAACATATTCCTATCACCTGTTGAAACAGCAAAGTGAGAATCCAGAGTGAGACTAAAATATTTAGCAGAGTTAGCAGCAGCGTTGTTTAAGTCAAAACGGTTTGAAACGTGAAATGACTACCTGTACTACAAGGAATCAAGGAAGGATGCATTTCTAAATGATTCCAACAGGGCCCCTGCAATTAATGAGGGAGGTCGATTAAGGTGAACAGCGGTCCACCGGCACTATGGCGCATGAAGTGAACTGGCAAAAGATGTGAGGGAGGAGCGCCCTTCTCAAATCGAACAGTATTCTGCTCCGCTCGGGCATGTTGTCATCAAGGTAGCATGATGCATCGTTCAAAAACATACAACATCCCTTTGCTATAAAAGATATGTTAGAATTTTCAAACTAGTTTTCATTGCGAAGGCAGATTAAGCATTTTTATCAAAAGGAGAATCCTACTCATTACTCCACTTTTGTTTTCACCTGACTTTGCTGTCGGCCAAAACGGGTCACCTGGCTCAAACCTGGGAGGCAGCCTCAATGAGGAAGGCCTCAATAATATTAGCATTTTCGGACCAAAAATGAATGTAAATCAAAATGGGATGTTTAGCATTTGCATGCTAGCATGGTTAGCATTAGCATGTTTAGCATTGGAGGCGGCAGCCTCTGACCTTCCCTGAGGCTGAGCGATGCGGTGTAGGTGAATAGCAGCAGGACGTAGTTGAGGAAGCTCTGGAGAATAGGAGTCTCCAAGTCTTTCTGGTTCAAGGTTCTGGCAGCTGACCACCATGCCACAAATCAGCATGGACAGGGCCTGGCCCATGGCGATGGTCTCCAGCCATGTTAACATCAATCAACAAATCACTTTAGTGTATGTAGAATAATATATATACAGTGGGGAGAACAAGTATTTGATACACTGACGATTTTGCAGGTGTTCCTACTTACAAAGCATGTAGAGGTCTGTCATTTTTATCATAGGTACACTTCAACTGTGAGAGACGGAATCTAAAACAAAAATCCAGAAAATCACATTGTATGATTTTTAAGTAATTAATTAGCATTTTATTGACATATTTGTAATTTGAACCAATGAGAAGAAAGAAGATGGCATAACCTTTGACGATGAGAAGACTTCCTTAAGTCTCTCTTCCTATGGCCATAAGGGTGCAATCATTTCTTTGTGGAGGGTTTCAGAGTAGAGATTTTGATCTGATTATGTCATTTGAAACTTTGTTTTATTTTTTGACCAGTAGTAATGTTTTTTTATATGAAACTCTCATGGAGAATTATGGGTTAAAAATGGGGCGAAGGTGGGTTTATAAAAAACTGTCATAAGGTTATTTTGAAACTCCCACTATTTTGGCTTAACTAATGTTTAGTAATCTAGCAAAGTTTTATTTTCCCTTAGGTAGTCAGCTGTTGTTGTATGCAGTGTAATACATTTAACACAACAAGGCTGTGAAATTGATATAATAGTATTATTATATTTTGTTGTTGAATAAGGTTATAAAATAGCAAGAATAAGTTTAATGATGGTAGACTTATGTTAAGTATTTACAACATATTTTAAGCCAACAGGACAGGGATATATTAAATCTGTGGTGATTCAGGATCATTGAGAGCATCGAGATATCCTTAATCAAACTATGTAATAACCTTAGAGATTACTACCATAGACATGTTGATTTTTCTAAAATCCATGAGTTCAGACAGGGAGACAGTGAGACATTTAGTCTATATTTGGAAACAACCTATATTTGATACTGACGGTTGTGGGAAGGAGCAACAGGCAGATAGTAGAAAAGGCAGACGGAGAAGGGCTCCCCCGCCCTATGCTGAGGCCTATGGTGACATTGATGGTTTGGGAGTATTAGGAGAAGGGGGAGGGGGAATGAGTAAGCTAGAGAGAGAGAGCAGAAGGAATTTGAGGAGAATGAGAGGGAGAGACTGGAAGTGAGGAGCAGGAGACCTGGAGAGTTGCGAAGGTTATAATCTCATAATAAGCCAGGATTGAGAGTAGATAGAAGGGACACAGAATAGTTAGATGACAGTGAGAAGATAACCCAATTCCCACTCATAACCTTACCCAACCCCAGAGCTGGGGATGGAGCATAACCAGACACGATAGAAGTCTATAGGGCATGGACACAGAGGGATGTAGCAAGGGCATTAGAAGGAGTCACACATCCTAAAACAGGAATAGAGGGATTCAGAAGAGATTTGGTACAATGATAAGTTGCCCATACTACCTAAGTCATTGTTTAGATATGCAGAGCCATGTATCAACCGGAGGGATGGTAGATGGTACAGGTAATTAGACAACACTTTGTAGCATACGGAATAACTAACTATTCAAAAAAAATGTTCACGTTGTGTTATTTGTGCACAGAATAAGCACCAGGGTAGACAGAAAGAGGAAGGATGGTAGAGCAGGTTAGGAAACACTGCAGGTTAGGAAAGACGTTGTGGCCTATGTGATAACGAACTACTTATATTTTTTAAATTATAGATAAATATAGCAAATGGGTAGAAGCGTTCCCAACTTACCTGGCGGACACAATTATGGTAGTTCAAATATTAGGTCAAGATATTATCCCTAGAGTTGGTTTACTAGGATCTATATCTTCAAATAATGGATGACATTTTAGCTAATCAGGTAGAACAAATAGAATGCCAGAATTAGGGACCAGAACAGGTAGACATAGAAGTTGAAGATATACTAGCAGAACACATGAGAAGACTGTTTGGTAACCAAATCTGTATGTCCAATATTTTGTGTCCAACAGGTGAATTACAGGAGAAGGTGATTCACTCAATCCAACCCTGAGACAAGGTGTGGATCCAGTCCCTGAGGAGTATAGACTGGAAGCAGCCCCGTTAGGAAGGCCCATACCAGGTTCTGTTAAACCACCGCCTTTGCCATTAGAATAGCTGAGAGAGTCACTTGGGTCCACGTTACCCACTGCAAGAAGGTATATACACATATGAGCACGGCTGATCACACACAGAGTTAGGAGAAGAACCGAGTACCAACAGGGTCCGGGGGTTACCTCCTTAATCTCCTTAATAAAGATTTCAAGTTTATCACTGTGGGTGATCCTAGAAGTGTGAGTATGGGGTGGTACTTAGCAGACCGACTAAGGGCAGGAGAGGTTTGGCAGGTTTTCGGAAGAGTAGGGACTCTGAGCTGCATCATAGTCTTGGTAACCTTTCTGATACATCCAGATCCACCACCTTCCGGTACTAATTGTCATTGATAAGAAGTAAAAGATAAACTATATAATACACTGATGAGTGACTTACAGAATAAGGAGTCAAAGAAGATCAAGATGTAGGATTTAAGGTAAACATTAAATAATTCCCTAGGAAGCAAATAACTTTATAGGGATTGGGTTGGACAGATTGAAGTACTCGGCCAACCCACCTCGGTTCACTTTAACTCCGGATGAGTACCAGTGTTATAGATACAAGAATGGCACTGACAACTTAGATGATTTTAATGGCTGAAAGGTAATCGTTAATGTGACTGGTTTGGAAGTACAGGAGAAAATTCTTAACCTCACAGCACCTATAACTGATGTAGGGTGGGCTCGTACCAGCAAAGGACGCATACGACAGAAACTACCAAAGTTAGGAACTTGCGCCCCGGGGTTATTGGTCCAACCAGTTCGAGTTAGTCATCAGAGGCCAGTTATAGGAGGCTAAAGTAGGCACAGGAGGAGTTTTGACCAGGATTGGAGTAGCTTTGTCTAGATGGAGGCTATTGGCATCCTCAGGGAAGTTACAGATTAATACAGAGCTATGAATCAAGTAGGTGAAGACTTTACCACTAAATTCTTTTGGTAGTTGACAATAAATAAAAATGTGGATTGGATTAATTACATATATTATAATTAACAGAGATTCATGAATGATACTGGGGATGCAGTAAAGGGGTTCTCTGACCAATTATCTGCCAACTCCCTCATGATCTGGTAAAATAGACTGACTCTCGATATGTTATTGGTAGAAAAGGGCGGGGTATATAGAATGATTGGTGTTCATTGTTGTACGTTTATTTTTTAATAACACAGCTCCATACGGATCAGTGACCAGGCCCTGGCAGGTTTTACCACATTAGCTCATGAGTTAGCAGAGAACTCTGGGGTGGAAATTTCCCTGACAGGGTGGTTCGATAGCATGTTTGGGAAATGGAAATGTTTTGTAAGTACTGTATTATGAGCTGCTTTCACCTGTATGAGTGTGTTAGTGTTGTGTGGATGTTGTTTCATTACCCACTAACTACTAGTGGAGGCATTACCTATTAGTCAATACAGTTGGGTTAACTTGCTCTAGTGGAAGCTGCTGAGGGGAGGACGGCTCATAATAATGGCTGGAATGGAGTGTAATGGCTGGAATGGAGTGAATGGTATCAAACACATGGATGTGTTTGATACCATTCCATTCACTCCTTTCCGGACGTTATTATGATCCGTCCTCCCCTCAGCAGCTTCCACTGACTTACTCATATCAAACAACACATACCAGACTGTTTGTGGAAAGGTAAAAATAACAATTAGTGGGCTTATTTTAAGAATGATCGGACAGTAAAACTAAAAAAGATTGGTAGCTAGCTGGTGAGGCTTTAATTTATTTCTCAGTTAATTTTGTGATCAAGCTGAAGCTGGGTTTCAGAAGCCTTTTGGTAGGTGCTTACTGCTCATGCAGGCCGCACGAGGTAGCTAAACTTTTATTGTGTTATTTTATAAAATTTCAAAATAAAACACAACAAAAAAACATAGGACATCACTACACATACAGTATATTTTCTCTAAATAAACTAACATTAAAGTATATATTTTTGTGACAAAACAAGAACTAAATCACTACACATGAATTGGCAGTGACAACAGTTAGTACTTAATAAAATACATAGAATAAGATCAGGGGTTACAATTGTATAAACCTATGATTGAGTTGTGAGAATACATCGTTTTTTTTGTTATTGACTAAATCTAGAGATTTTTGTACATATTTGATTTCAAGTAAAAATATATTGCATTTGGGAACAGATTTTAAATATTTGTACTTAAAATATACCAGAGAGAATGAAGAATGACTAATTCAGTAGTTTTAATTGGAATAATAACATATTACATCTTTCATTGTAAATACATGAGTCTTATTAATTAAATAAAACATGTCATCACTGATCTCGCTCCAAAATAACTTCACAGAGTCACATTCATAAACAATTGTATAATATTTCCCCCTTCTTTTGTAGAGCATCCATGTGACGTCACACACTCAAGGCTTATGTCGAGACCCCCCCCCCCCACGGAAAGACATTTTGCTGTGAGGATGATAAGCATAATATTGCTCGCAAACTGCAGCATCCAGGCAGCACCACAAACAATTTGTTCTCGAGTTACAGTTTGTTGAGCATAGACTGTGTGTTTTGGTTTTACATAACATTCAATAATCAATTAATTGATTTCATTCTTGCACCATGCGATCAATTATCAGTTCTAAACATGTATTATTCTTCTATGTATTATTCTGCTGCCTGCTGGATGACCTATTTTCCGCATAATGGTCTCATAGACTAGACGTAACATAGTAAATGTAAATCTAGGACACTAAAATTATTATGATATGTTACATTTGGTATGGTTACATAAAATAGGTTACTTAATTTAGTGTTAATTACGTTTTTTACTTCAGTTTATTTTAGTAAATACTTTAACACTTTTTGTCTTAACTGCATTGGGCTTGTAAGTAAGCATTTCACTGTATTCAGCACATGTGACAAATACAATTTGATTTGATTTTTGATTTGATTTACTTAAACAAAACAAAAGTAGGGTGGGTGGTTGGTTGAGGTGGATGGGTAGCCTATAACGTGAACGTCTAGTAACCTAAAGGTTCCGTGTTCAAATCTACTCATGGACAATTTTAGCTAATTAGCAAATACTTACTATTTTAGCTAACCCTAAACCTAACCTTGACCCTTTAACCTAACTCCTAAACCAAACTTTAACCCTAACCCCTAGTGATAGCTAACCCCTAGCATTAGCCACCAGGCTTTACATACAGGATAAAAATAAATGCTCTATGACCACGTTGCAAAATGGTACTAGTTTGCTGATTTTAGTTATGAATTGAATGGTGTTTTTCCTCTGCAAAGGATAAATTGCACACTATGCACAATGACATTAGTGTTGTGTTGCCATGAACAAATATATATGTTTCCCATTTATAAAATAAATTGGTTCTGCATTCACATCTGATTTCAATAACCTGATTTGGCCTATGGAAACAAGAGAGAGACCCACTCACTTTGTCACACCACCAGGGGCTACTGTATGAGATGTCTTTAGTTTTATTTTGTATACATGGCACCTAAAATATTAATTGTGTATAAAAGTACAAACAAACAATAACAAATATAGATGAATAAACTGTGACCGTTAGGAAGTTGAAGGGATGATGGACAATCCAGTAGAAGCAGATAGGATGGCATTGAGAGCGATGGTATTGCTGGTATTTCTCAAAAGGGAATCTTCCATGATTAGAAACATTTTGTCTGAGAATAGAGCAGTAGGCTATGGAAGTGCGAAGTCTACTTTCCAAAAGTACTAATCTGTTCTGAAAAAAATTGACACATTAAAAGAGAATTAGCAGTGTTACTTTCCTTTGACTGCAGGGGGCCTAGTTGAGTACCATATAATGAGACATAAATTCCAGGGGAGATTACTGCATGACCCTTGCTATTAAGTATCATTGGGACGTCCAACTCTGACGTCACCCCCATTGACGTTTAAATTTAAAATGGTTAGGGAAGGATTAGGGTTTAGGGTATGAACCTCCCAAAGAACCCAGTTAGCACTAACCATTACTGCACATCCCTTGTCTGTGTCTTTGATGCAGACATTCTTAATAAAACACATTGTTAATGTGTTCAGTAGTAATTATGAACATGAAAACTTGTTATGGCTGGGGGCAGTATTGAGTAGCTTGGATGAATAAGGTGCCCAGAGTAAACTGTCTGCTACTCAGGCCCAGTTGCTAATATATGCATATTATTAGTATATTTGGATAGAGCATTTTCTGAAGTTTCTAAAACTGTTTGAATGATGTCTGTGAGTATAACAGAACTCATATGGCAGCCAAAAACCTGAGAAAAAAATCCAACCAGGAAGTGGGAAATCTGAGGTTTGTAGTTTTTCAACTCATTCCCTATCGAATACACAGTGTCTATGTGGTCATATTGCACTTCTTCAGACTTCCACTAGATGTCAAGAGTCTTTAGAACCTTGTTTGATGCTTCTACTGTGAAGTGGGGGTGAATGAGAGGGGAATGAGTCAGAGGTCTGGCAGAGAGGCATGAGCTGACCGTTCACGTGATAGTTAGCTTGAGTTCCATTGCAATTCTGCAGACAAAGGAATTCTTCGGTTGGAACATTATTGAAGATTTATCTTAAAAACATCCTAAAGATTGATTCTATACATCGTTTGACATGTTTCTACGGACTGTAACAGAACTTTTTGACTTGTCTGATCCTAGTGACCGCGCATCTTGAATTTGGATTACTGGGCTAAATGCATGAACAAAAAGGAGGTATTTGGACATAAATGATGGAGATTATCGAACAAAACAAACATTTATTGTGAAACTGGGATTCCTGGGAGTGCATTCTGATGAAGATCATCAAAGGTAAGTGAATATTTATCATGCTATTTCTGACTTCTGTTGACGACAAAACATGGCGGATATCTGTTTGGGTTGTTTTGGTCTCTGAGCACTGTACTCAGATTATTGCATGGTGTGCTTTTTCGGTAAAGCTTTTTTGAAATCTGACGGATGCCTCTGACGGACACGATATTGTGTCTCTAAGAAAAATGGAAATTTCCTCAAACCCAAAGGCAACCCCCAGGTTCTAAACAAACAAAACATTACCAGGCCTTTTCAATTTGGTAGAAACATGCCTCTATCTCACTCGCTCCCTTCAAGATTACAGCCCCCAGAAAACATTTACAAAGAGAGACAATGAAGCACTCCTTTTCCCAGAAAAAAATCCCCACACCCACTTGGTCAGCATTTCATTATATTCCACCAATTCAGAACCCCAAACGTTGACAACAAACAAAACCTAATAATAATGATAATTCCATTGTACTCCCTCCAATCATTAGTTTTACATTTCCTCAGTGGTTATATGTACTTAATTGAACATGCGCAACCCTTGGATACAATACTGTACTTAAAATCTATGAAATTCCCCTACTTAACATACTACTTGACTAGTTTGGTCCAAGCTTGATTTGCAACATTAAAACCCATTCAGTCTGTCTGCAAACAGTCTCTCAAAGTGCTTGATATGAATACCCTGCCATTAGACCCATACAAACAAACACACTTAATCAAACACTAACAACCGTATCTTCCCAGGCAAAACATATTAATAGTTGAACTACAATCAGAAACCCAAATCTTAGTCTATTGGTGCATAGGCTGGGATACAAACCTGAGTCTCCCACATGGTAGGCAAGAATTATACCGCTGGACCACCAACACTATTGAAATGACAGAGACTCCACACAAATAACACTATTTATAATTGCCTTTAGTCGTAAAATCAGGCACGTACTACTGAGACAATTCCCAGAAAACAGCCCTGATTTAAAGGTCCAAGCGTTTTCCCAGCGAGGATTCTCATTAATCTCGCTCTCATTATCTCTGCCTCTCTCTTTCTCTCCCGATTGTCGCGCCTGTCCTTCCCCTTATGTTCGTAATTTCGTAATTGAAACATTTTCTATTGTCTGATCCTGTCCATTTTTTCCTTCTCTCTTAGGTCCCTTCCCCTTATAGCCTCCTTTATGTTTGTCTACAATTACCCCGATAGTTATCAACCGGTCCTCTCTTTTTACAGTCTCTGTGATTATGGCCTACTTTATTGCAGTGTTTACACGGTGCCTCACAAGCTCTAGCAAAATGACCTGGTTTGTGACAGTTAAAGCATCTATCTCCCCTTTCTTTTGACTGTCTCTATCCACTTTTCTCGACTTTCTCCACCTCTATCCATTTTCTCAATAAGATTGCTAAATCCTGTTCTCCTTTCTGTGCCTCTCCCTCTCTTCCTCCCTCAGCTCCCTGAGGACCAGCATAAGGGGGAGGGGGTAATGGGACGGGCGGCACCTGATGCGGCTGCGTCCGTTTCATTACCACGACCTCGCCGTCTGGATTTCCCCTCCCCCCGGTCTGCCAGGGAGGGGTATAATTTGGGTTTAGGTGATGTCTCTATGGGAGACGTGGGAGTCCTCTCTGTCTGCTCCTGGCTACCTAATTCTTTCTCCTTAGTAGCTCCCTTTTTCTTGGCCCCCTCCACTCTTTTTCTAGCTTCAGCCAGCCAAATATGAGCGGTGTTGAGCCCTTCTGTCAGTTGCTTCTCTACCTTGTCCCCCATAAACCCTATTTATTTGTTTAATCATTGATTCCAATTTTTCTCTATTTAAACGTCCGTCAAATTCGTACTTTTTCCTCCATTTTGGGCATTAAATTTACCTCTCATCCCCGGTTAATCCCGGGACCTCCTTTGAGGATTTACTACCCATGTTTATTCAATTACTATTATTGTTATTATGCTTCTTCTCACAATCTATGTGTCTGTTCTTTTTACTGTTATTATCCTTAACCTGTGTTGATAAATACCACCCGTTAATCTTTCCTAGAATTTTAGAATAATTATTTGTATGAATCCTGATATATTATTTAGATCTCACATTTTATACAACCATAAGTTCTACTTATTCTTAGGTGTTCCTTGTGACTTTTGACTGATAAATATATCTATCTCACACGCAAATAATGGTCTTCTTATTCTATGTGTGTGCTTTTAAAACTCTGATTCAATCTCACAATTGATGTGTATGTCCCTACTCCCTATGTGTGTGCTCACACTCTATGCTCACAATCTATGTTTATCTCTTCACCTAACCTTCTTGAAACTTTATCTATAGAAGTGTCTTTCAATCGGACATTAGGTCTCACACGTATGCAACCTATAAGCTATTTTCCAGGGGTCGTAAAGCCCTAGTTAGCAGCCTATTTTTCTGTGGTTCCTTGTGACTTTGACTCATTAATATCTCGTATCTCACTCCGTTATATTAGGTTTCCCTTCTTCATTGGATAATCAGACCTAGATGTGCGCCTCCGGAAGATCTGACTCTCCATTTCTTCTATTTAAACATATTTAGACAGGCGACCTATATTAATGTAATCATGTCTCTGACCTTCTCTCTTATAATAATCTCTGACCTTCTCTCTTTTGACCCTATTATACGTTTTAGGTCTCACCATTAGCTATTTTAAATCGGCAGTGGCCACAGTTTCCCAGGGTCATTGCGGACCCTGCTCTCTTCCATTTGCATAGAATACTTGGTTCCCTTTAAAACATTTTTCTCCACACAAATTTTTAAAGACAGGTCACCAGATATAAACTCCTTCAGATATATGTTTACTCATCTCCTGGTAATTCCTGCATTTCCTTAAAATCCTTTACCTCATTTAGTGCAATCATACAGACATCATCCCCTATATGGCCGTGAATAAAGAGCACGTACCTTATTTTTTGCAGCTGAGGTTTCAATGTGGTTTAGATTTCGTCACCGTTTTCTGTCGCGTACCAGTTCGCCACCGGCCTGAAATGGAACCTCAATTTCCAGAGGTCAGGTCTTTAACATAAGGATCTCTGATCCGTCCGTGCACGGTTTTCGGTGCTCCCATGGGACGACAGAAAACAGGTATTGAAATCCAGATTCGAAGGACCAAGCTGTCACGAGAAATCTTCAATCCCAATGATAATAACTGACAATCAATAGCTCTGACCAATCCCCTAGATCTGTAAAACCATGGGTTTAATAATAATTAGTAAAAGACTTATGCAAAAAGACAGTACAGTTTATTCAGAGAACGTTCTAAAGTTCATTATACAAAGACATCCATTTTATAGCTGCACACATACTTCCACACAAACAGTAGGTATCCTACGCACATACTTCCACACAAACAGTAGGTGAGTTTTATTTCCATAGTTCTCACCACTGTGTATCACTGCCCAGCCGACAGTTCCATTCCCCTGAGATTAGGGAAACCTTGAGAAGTACTCCCTATGCTATCATAGGTTCCTCAGAGGCCTAGCCAGCTCGGTCCAAACACAGTTTAACTGTTCTCGTTTTTCTTTTCTTCTGCACACACATACACGTTCAAATCCTAAGCTACGCCTTGCTCAGACAGTCTGTTTTTTCCCACTATACAGATACATTGTTTAACCTAATTCTGACTAAAACTACAATAATTTTATGATTCTAATCAATTTCATACAGTTATAAGGTTTCAGAGTGGAATTATTTTATCATTATCTTTCAACTTATACATTATTTTATCAAGTGGCAAGAAAAAATATGTGAACCCTTTGGAATTACCTGGATATCTGTATGAATTGGTCATCAAATTTGATCTGATCTTCATCTAAATCACAACAATAGACAAGCACAGTCTGCTTAAACTAGAACACAAACAATTATATGTTTTCATGTCTTTATTTAACACACCGTGTAAACACTCACAGTGCAGGGTGGGAAAAGTATGTGAACCCTTGGATTTAATAACTGGTTAACCCTCCTTTCACAGCAATAACCTCGACCAAATGTTTTCGGTAGTTGCAGAACAGACCTGCACAATGGTCAGGAGGAATTTTGGACCATTCCTCTTCACAAGACTGTTTAATTTCAGCAATATTCTTGGGATGTCTGGTGTGAACCACTCTCTTGAGGTCTTGCCACAGCATCTCAATCAGGTTGAGGTCAGGACTCTGACTAGGCCACTCCAGAAAGCGTATTTTCTTCTGTTAAAGCCATTCTGTTGTTGATTTACCTCTGTGTTTTAGGTCGTTGTCCTGTTGCATCACTCAACTTCTGTTGAGCTTCAATTGGTGGACAGATAGCCTTATATTCTCCTGGAAAATGTCTTGATAAACTAGGGAATTCATTTTTCCCTCAACGATAGCAAGCTGTCCAGGCCCTGAGGTAGCAAAGCAGCCCCAAACAATGAGGCTCCCTCCACCATACTTTACAGTTGGGATGAAGTTTTGATGTCAGTGTGCTGTGCATTTTTTCTCCACACATAGTGATGTGTGCTCCTTCCAAATAACTCAACTTTAGTTTCAACTGTCCACAGAACATTTTGCAAGTAGCACTGAGGAACATTCAGGTGCTCTTTTGCGAACTTCAAACATGCAGCAATGTTTTTTTTTTTGGACAGCAGTGGCTTCATCCATTATGTCCTGTCATGAACATCATTCTTGTTTAGTGTTTTACGTAGCGTAGACTCGTCAACAGAGATGTTAGCATGTTCCAGAGATTTCTGTAAGTCTTTAGCGGATTCTTCTTAACCTCATTGAGCATTCTGCACTGTGCTCTTGCAGTCATCTTTGCAGGATGGCCACTCCTAGGGAGAGTAGCAACAGTGCTGAACTTTCTCCATTTGTAGGCAATTTGTCTGATGAACATCAAGACTTTTAGAGATACTTTTGTAACCCTTTCCAGCCTTATGCAAGTCAATAATTCTTCAACTTAGGTCTTCTGAGATCTCTTTTGTTAGAGGCATGGTTCACATCAAGCAATGCTTCTTGTGAATAGCAAACTTAAATCTTGTGAGTGTTTTATAGGGCAGGGCAGCTTCAACCAACATCTCCAATCTTGTCTCATTGATTGGCCTCCAAGTTAGCGTACTCCAATTCACGTTTGGAGGTCATTAGCCTAGGGGTTCACATACTTTTTTTTTTTCAACTGACTTGCTTGGTTAAATAAATACAAAAATGTGATCATGTATGATCAAAAGTATGATATGTTACATATGTTACATTGGTATGGTTACACAAAAAAAATCAAAGAGGGTGGTTGATCGAGATGTATGGGTGGCATGTAACTTGAACGTCTGGCAACCTAAAGGTTGAGCGTTGGAATCTCATCACTGACAGATTTAACTAATTAGCAACTACTTAATACTTTTTGGCAACTTTGTAACTACTTAGCATATTAACTAACCCTTCCCCTAAACCTAACCTTAATCCTTTAACCTAACTTCTAACTCCTATCCCTAACCCCTTGTGCTAGCTAACATTAGCCACCTCACCACCTAGCTAATGTTTGCCACACCAAATTGAAATGACACATTTTGAAAATTCATAACACATTGTACGTTTTGCAAATGAGTTAGAAATTATTGGAAGTTCGGCTTTTTTCTACTACAACTGTAACACGACTACAATCTATTGTTAATCGCTTGGGCGAGTTGCTGTGGGGGTTGCTGAGCTATTGACCGGGGTAGGGGTAGCCAGGTGGAAAGCATGGCCAGCCGTAGAAAAAAAGCTTATTGAAATTCTCAATTATAGTGGATTTATCAGTGGTGACAGTGTTTCCTATCTTCAGTGCAGTGGGCAGCTGGGAGGAGGTGTTATTATTCTCCATGGACTTTACAGTGTCCCAGAACGTTTTTGAGTTAGTGTTGCAGGAAGCAAATTTCTGCTTGAAAAAGCTAGCCTTGGCTTTTCTAACTGCCTGTGTATATTGGTTTCTAGCTTCCCTGAAAAGCTACATATCAAGGGGGCTGTTCGTTGCTAATGCAGAACGCCATAGGATGTTTTCGTGTTGGTTAAGGGCAGTCAGGTGTGGGGAGAACCAAGGGCTATAGCTGTTCCTGGTTCTAAATTTCATGAATGGGGCATGTTTATTTAAGATGGTTAGGAAGGCATTTAACAAAAAAAAATCAGGCATCCTCTACTGACGGGATGAGATCAATATCCTTCCAGGATATATATAGAATCACAAGAATCACAATGCATATAGAATCATGAGAATCACAATGCATATATAATCACAAGAATCACAATGCATATAGAATCATGAGAATCACTATATATAGAATCACAATGCATATAGAATCATGAGAATCACAACCATTTTGAAAAGAAGGTCGATGACATCCGATCCTCGTTTGCTAAGTCAAACGACACCGCTGGTTCTGCTCACACTGCCCTACCCTATGCTCTGACCTCTTTCTCCCCCTCTCTCCAGATGAAATCTCGCGTCTTGTGACGGCCGGCCGCCCAACAACCTGCCCGCTTGACCCTATCCCCTCCTCTCCAGACCATTTCCGGAGACCTTCTCCCTTACCTCACCTCGCTCATCAACTCATCCCTGACCGCTGGCTACGTCCCTCCCGTCTTCAAGAGAGCGAGAGTTGCACCCTTCTGAAAAACCTACACTCGATCCCTCCGATGTCAACAACTACAGACCAGTATCCCTTCTCTCTTTTCTCTCCAAAACTCTTGAGCGTGCCGTCCTTGGCCAGCTCTACCGCTATCTCTCTCAGAATGACCTTCTTGATCCAAATCAGTCAGGTTTCAAGACTAGTCATTCAACTGAGACTGCTCTTCTCTGTATCACGGAGGCGCTCCGCACTGCTAAAGCTAACTCTCTCTCCTCTGCTCTCATCCTTCTAGACCTATCGGCTGCCTTCGATACTGTGAACCATCAGATCCTCCTCTCCACCCTCTCCGAGTTGGGCATCTCCGGCGCGGCCCACGCTTGATTGCGTCCTACCTGACAGGTCGCTCCTACCAGGTGGCGTGGCGAGAATCTGTCTCCTCACCACGCGCTCTCACCACTGGTGTCCCCAGGGCTCTGTTCTAGGCCCCCTCTTATTCTCGCTATACACCAAGTCACTTGGCTCTGTCATAACCTCACATGGTCTCTCCTATCATTGCTATGCAGACGACACACAATTAATCTTCTCCTTTCCCCTTCTGATGACCAGGTGGCGAATCGCATCTCTGCATGTCTGGCAGACATATCAGTGTGGATGACGGATCACCACCTCAAGCTGAACCTCAGCAAGACGGAGCTCCTCTTCCTCCCGGGAAGGACTGCCCGTTCCATGATCTCGCCATCACGGTTGACAACTCCATTGTGTCCTCCTCCCAGAGCGCTAAGAACCTTGGCGTGATCCTGGACAACACCCTGACGTTCTCAACTAACATCAAGGCGGTGTCCCGTTCCTGTAGGTTCATGCTCTACAACATCCGCAGAGTACGACCCTGCCTCACACAGGAAGCGGCGCAGGTCCTAATCCAGGCACTTGTCATCTCCCGTCTTGATTACTGCAACTCGCTGTTGGCTGGGCTCCCTGCCTGTGCCATTAAACCCCTACAACTCATCCAGAACGCCGCAGCCCGTCTGGTGTTCAACCTTCCAAGTTCTCTCACGTCACCCCGCTCCTCCGCTCTCTCCACTGGCTTCCAGTTGAAGCTCGCATCCGCTACAAGACCATGGTGCTCGCCACGGAGCTGTGAGGGGAACGGCACCTCAGTACCTCCAGGCTCTGATCAGGCCCTACACCCAAACAAGGGCACTGCGTTCATCCACCTCTGGCCTGCTCGCCTCCCTACCACTGAGGAAGTACAGTTCCCGCTCAGCCCAGTCAAAACTGTTCGCTGCTCTGGCCCCCAATGGTGGAACAAACTCCTCACGACGCCAGGACAGCGGAGTCAATCACCACCTTCCGGAGACACCTGAAACCCCACCTCTTCAAGGAATACCTAGGATAGGGTAAGTAAGGGTAGGTAATCCTTCTCACCCCCCCCCAACAAGATTTAGATGCAAGTGGCTGTTCCACTGGTTGTCATAAGGTGTATGCACCATTTGTAATGCTAAATGACTTAAATGTAAATGTAAATGTATATAGAATCATGAGAATCACAATGCATATAGAATCATGAGAATCACACTGGATGTCATAAGGTGAATGCACCAATTTGTAAGTCGCTCTGGATAAGAGCGTCTGCTAAATGACTTAAATGTAAATGTAATTGTCAAATGAAATAGCACAGTAGTTAATCAATCTGGATAGGTTATTATTAAACAAGAAGGTGGTGCGGCGGTCCTTTGTGGGCAAATTTTGTCATCAAACTTTGTCATCAATGTCTGGCATTCTGGATTTATGGTGGAAACTCTGGAAACAAACACACAGCCACTCCATTGAATAGCAGGCTACTGGTTGCTTTGCAACACTTGCAGTTTTCCACTGATTCCTTCCAAACGACTCATTGTTGAATTTGCGATTTCCAACTTGTTGCGTAATCTTTATGTCCAACTAGCACCGTTACGTTTTATCTATAATTTCTCTTCATTATTTATCTTCATATGACAAGGATTAAAAAGGTTTTGGCAGTAGATTGTTGGCTTGATTCATGATGATGACGGCTAGCTAACACTTTGAAAGTAAGATGTTGTGACATGATCAGTCCAATCAAAGCTACTGTACATATAATGTGATTTGACGTCATTTAATCTGTGTGGCCACTGACCTTGAGCCTTCTTTGAAGGCCAGGACACAAAGGGCTGACATTTTGGATGTTTACCCTTTTGAAAATTGTATTATTATTATTTTATTTTTTATAATACATTTATTTTATTCATAATACATAAATCAACTTACATTGCTACATCAAACATGTCTAGCAAACCAAACACAGGTATTAACAATACTCAAACATACAAAAAATATAAATAAAAAGAAAATACAAAAAATAAACTATTTAAGTGCAATTATATTCACTCTGAAAATATCTTATTATAATGATTCATGAAGATGTTAATCTTGTTGTTATTCACTAGGGTTAGTGTTTTAATAAGATAATTAAATTCAATCAGAAAAAAATGTAATTTTGGTATATAATTTTGGAATTTTTGTTTGTGTATAAAGTATTTGGCAACAAGAATTTAAAAAATAACAATAATTTCAGTGGTTTTGTTATAATTGCAATAGTAACATATTATATATTTTATCTTAAAATTATAGGCAGTGTTCATAATGGTAAATAAGTACTTTGCAAGGTTTTCCCAAAATTCTGACACACATTTTCATTCAAAGAACAAGTGAGACAGATTCTCACCTTGTTTTTCATAGAAAATGCAGATATCATCAATAGCCACAAATTTGGAAATCATAGAATTACATGAATATATCTTATGCAAAATGTTGAAGTGCACTTCCTTAACTTTGTTTGGTATACAGTATTTGTAAGGTCTTAACCATGCATTTTTCCAGACAATGTCAGGAATAAGCATGTTCCAGAAAATCTTTCCTCTCGGTGTAAGTTGGTTTTGTGAATGAAGAATTCGTCTTATATATTTATTACAACAAGATTTCTCAAGTAAGCCCACGCCTTCCAATCTGAGTTCTGGATAAACTTTGTGATCATTCCCAAAATGAAGATGACTTTTCATAAGTGTAGTTAGACCACTGGGAACGGCTTTGATCACAGAAATAAACTCTCTGAAAGGTATTGGAAACTCTTTCAATGTTATAAATTGTTCATATGTGAGAATATTACCCTTGTTGTCGAAAATATCAAGAACAAAGTCAATATTCCTCTCATGCCAGCTGGGGTAGAACAATGACTTATTCCTTACAGTTATGTCTGAATTATTCCACAAAAGAGCTTTATGATGGGAAAAATTGTGCAGGAAACATATTTTCCAGGCCAGTAAAGCTTGTTAGTGAAACTACCCTTACTAAGGACATAAACTTGGCTATGACGTAGTGTCCCCGTGAGTGACAGAACACTGAGCCAATCACGGCGCAATGCTCCTATTTATTGCTGGCCCCACCACCACAGAAAGCCGTGAGCTAGGCTGAAACACCTGCATTTTGGAGCTGCCTTTCTCAAGAAAACTACAACTGGACCATGTGTGTAAACGGCTTTATTAACTCAATTATATATATTTTTAACAAACTGATATGTGTGCAAACTGATATGTGACACGTATTAATACAAAAGTAACATGCAAAACAGGCAACGCCCCCAAAAAAAAAAAATATATATATATATATATATATATATATATGTGATGAAGGTGATGAACTTGATGTTCCTTTCCAATAAATATCGAGGGTCTTATTCTGGTGACATAATCATCGATTATTGCCTGCCAATTGACCAACACAAATTATTATCGCTCCTATCCATAACAATCTCATAATGTAGATGCACTATTGTAAAGTGGCTGTTCCACTGGATGTCATAAGGTGTATGCACCAAGTTGTAAGTCGCTCTGGATAAGAGCGTCTGCTAAATGACTTAAATGTAAATGCAATAATGTAGTTAGCCTACCCGCACTGTAGCTGTGAGCTGTTGGCTAGAGCGCATGCGCCGAGATCAGAGTGGACATATTTGTGATATAACGCAACAGTTTTTTGCGACCGTGCACCACCAAACCATCAGTAGAGTTGAAAATGCGATGGAAACCTATATTTTTCATTTGGTACATCAACATTTAACGGTATAAGTTATTTGTATGTGCGCTATGACATCATGCACAGACTTTTCACAGCGAAACACATCTCTGTTGGGAAAATGCGCATACTGTTTTATGTTCATTTTAGAATATTCGCATGAAAATCGAGGGAAACCTAGCTACTGAACACAATAGTTTATATTATTTTCCAGTGTTTCACAGTTTTTCAGTGGGTGACAGTTTTTTCATAAGTAGACCTGAGCCATGGGTAGGCTATTTCAAAATGTTTTGGTTAAATAATACGAAATCAGGAATATGATCATGATAAATCGTTTCTCCAGATTTGTTAAAAACCCGTTGGCAATTTACAACCCTGTAAATCTCGCGAGATTGTTCGAGGAACTAAATTCAGGGAACATGGCGACGTCTAATTTGCTAAAGGTAACAGGCACCGCAATTCAATACTTTTGATTACATTTAATCAGTCTTTGTTGCATAGTCAATGATATATTACTGTAAATTGTTAAGCGCCCATGCCTGAAGATGGTCCTGCAATATAGGTAGGTGATATGAAGTCCTGTTTGTCTTGCAAGCATTGAAAGGACAGCTATTTACTCCTCCAAGTCACTGGCGTTAATAACGTTAGCCTGGTGCTAGCTAGCTGTGCCAGTTAGTGGCTAGTACACATACGTTCGCTAACTGGTTCACCAGCCAACTAACTGGCTAAGAAAGCATGATCATTTAACTTGGCATGACTGTCGTTCACTGAGTTGCTAGCTAACCTCACCAACGATCGATTGCCTTTTTCATGAAACACTAAGTTAGCTTGCTAACAGTAGTTAGGCAGCCGGTATAACAATAACGTTAGATGGCTGGTTAGAAGATGCCCCAGTATCTGTTTTTAATATTATTATTTTATTTTTTATTTCACCTTTATTTAACCAGGTAGGCTAGTTGAGAACAAGTTCTCATTTGCAACTGCGACCTGGCCAAGATAAAGCATAGCAGTGTGAGCAGACAACACAGAGTTACACATGGAGTAAACAATTAACAAGTCAATAACACAATAGGAAGAAGAAAAAAAAAGTGGAGTCTATATACATTGTGTGCAAAAGGCATGAGGTAGGCGAATAATTACAATTTTGCAGATTAACACTGGAGTGATAAATGATCAGATGGTCATGTACAGGTAGAGATATTGGTGTGCAAAAGAGCAGAAAAGTAAATAAATAAAAACAATATGGGGATGAGGTAGGTAAAAATGGATGGGCTATTTGCCGATAGACTATGTACAGCTGCAGCGATCGGTTAGCTGCTCAGATAGCAGATGTTTGAAGTTGGTGAGGGAGATAAAAGTCTCCAACTTCAGCGATCTTTGCAATTCGTTCCAGTCACAGGCAGCAGAGAACTGGAACGAAAGGCGGCCAAATGAGGTGTTGGCTTTAGGGGTGATCAGTGAGATACACCTGCTGGAGCGCGTGCTACGGATAGGTGTTGCCATCGTGACCAGTGAACTGAGATAAGGCGGAGCTTTACCTAGCATGGACTTGTAGATGACCTGGAGCCAGTGGGTCTGGCGACGAATATGTAGCGAGGGCCAGCCGACTAGAGCGTACAAGTCGCAGTGGTGGGTGGTATAAGGTGCTTTAGTGACAAAACGGATGTCACAGTGATAAACTGCATCCAGTTTGCTGAGTAGAGTGTTGGAAGCAATTTTGTAGATGACATCGCCGAAGTTGAGGATCGGTAGGATAGTCAGTTTTACTAGGGTAAGTTTGGCGGCGTGAGTGAAGGAGGCTTTGTTGCGGAATAGAAAGCCGACTCTTGATTTGATTTTCGATTGGAGATGTTTGATATGAGTCTGGAAGGAGAGTTTACAGTCTAGCCAGACACCAAGGTACTTATAGATGTCCACATATTCAAGGTTGGAACGATCCAGGGTGGTGATGCTGGTCAGGCGTGCTGGTCAGGCGTGTGGGTGCAGGCAGCGAACGGTTGAAAAGCATGCATTTGGTTTTACTAGCGTTTAAGAGCAGTTGGAGGCCACGGAAGGAGTGTTGTATGGCATTGAAGCTCGTTTGGAAGTTAGATAGCACAGTTTCCAAGGACGGGCCGGAAGTATATAGAATGGTGTCGTCTCCGTAGAGGTGGATCAGGGAATCGCCCACAGCAAGAGCAACATCATTGATATATACAGAAAAAAAGAGTCGGCCCGGGGATTGAACCCTGTGGCACCCCCATAGAGACTTCCAGAGGACCGGACAGCATGCCCTCCGATTTGACACACTGAACTCTGTCTGCAAAGTAATTGGTGAACCAGGCAAGGCAGTCATCTGAAAAACCGAGGCTACTGAGTCTGCCGATAAGAATATGGTGATTGACCGAGTCGAAAGCCTTGGCAAGGTCGATGAAGACGGCTGCACAGTACTGTCTTTTATCGATGGCGGTTATGATATCGTTTAGTACCTTGAGCGTGGCTGAGGTGCACCCGTGACCGGCTTGGAAACCAGATTGCACAGCGGAGAAGGTACGGTGGGATTCGAGATGGTCAGTGACCTGTTTGTTGTACCTGTTTGTTGTACCTGTACTTTATGCCGCGTTCAAGACAACTGGAAACTCGGAAAAAAACAACTCCAACGGTTGCTTGAAATCAATTGGAACAATCCTATAGCTAGTCATGTCTGTATACTAACTGCATTGTTATTGTATCACTACACGTAAACACTCCCTCACAGGTAAGCTGGCTGGCTGTAGACAAAAACAGATGTTACAGGATTGAAGCACCTGGGTTGTTGTTATGGATAGAAACTATCCAGCACAAGCAAGCCTGTTTTCTACTAATGGGCCTCAATCAGCCTGTCCTATGATATTGGAGAAATTAACCACCACCAGGCTTGTTTACTGCTGTTGTGTTCCTGCTAATGTTCAAATGGGCCCACTGCCTAGTTCCTAAACATTCAGCAACCACTGGGATGAATATCAATTGTATATCCATGATTTCCTGTATCCTCCCTTCTCATCTCCTTTTCAGAAGAGCTGAGCTTCCTCCCCTCTGCTAAAATGTGTTTTGAGAAGGCGGCAAGGAGAGAGGATGCGAGGAATCAAGTAAATAAAATTGCGGTTCATCCCTTATGTTGTCATAACTGCTATAGCATCTCTGCATGTCTGGCAGACATATCAGTGTGGATGACGGATCACCACCTCAAGCTGAACCTCGGCAAGACGGAGCTGCTCTTCCTCCCGGGGAAGGACTGCCCGTTCCATGATCTCGCAATCACGGTTGACAACTCCATTGTGTCCTCCTCCCAGAGCGCTAAGAACCTTTGCGTGATCCTGGACAACACCCTGTCGTTCTCAACTAACATCAAGGCGGTGGCCCGTTCCTGTAGGTTCATGCTCTACAACATCCGCAGAGTACGACCCTGCCTCACACAGGAAGCGGCGCAGGTCCTAATCCAGGCACTTGTCATCTCCCGTCTGGATTACTGCAACTCGCTGTTGGCTGGGCTCCCTGCCTGTGCCATTAAACCCCTACAACTCATCCAGAACGCAGCAGCCCGTCTGGTGTTCAACCTTCCCCAAGTTCTCTCACGTCACCCCGCTCCTCCGCTCTCTCCACTGGCTTCCAGTTGAAGCTCGCATCCGCTACAAGACCATGGTGCTTGCCTACGGAGCTGTGAGGGGAACGGCACCTCAGTACCTCCAGGCTCTGATCAGGCCCTACACCCAAACAAGGGCACTGCGTTCATCCACCTCTGGCCTGCTCGCCTCCCTACCACTGAGGAAGTACAGTTCCCGCTCAGCCCAGTCAAAACTGTTTGCTGCTCTGGCCCCCAATGGTGGAACAAACTCCCTCACGACGCCAGGACAGCGGAGTCAATCACCACCTTCCGGAGACACCTGAAACCCCACCTCTTTAAGGAATACCTAGGATAGGATAAAGTAATCCTTCTCACCCCCCCTAAAAGATTTAGATGCACTATTGTAAAGTGGCTGTTCCACTGGATGTCATAAGGTGAATGCACCAATTTGTAAGTCGCTCTGGATAAGAGCGTCTGCTAAATGACTTAAATGTAATGTAAATGTATAGCCAGAAGTGACACTTTTACCCTTCTCATTCTCACCAAGAACAAAGGCTCCCTCCAGTTCGAGGACAAGTGGGACTTGATGCGTCCCATCGTCCTCAAGCTGCTCCGCCAAGAGTCAGTCACCAAACAGCAGTGGTTCGACCTCTTCTCGTGAGTATGGCCACTCGTCCATGTGCTCTGTCATACTGAGGTTGTATTCATTAGTGTGCACACATTGAAAACCAGTGTTTCTTATTAGACAAGTCAAGGCATTCCCTCCCTGTTTTGGCCTATTCCGTTTGGTTCTTAGTGAATATGTTTTATTTATTTAACCTTTTATTTCATTAGGTAAGTCGGTTAAGAACAAATTCTAAGTTACAATGGCAGCCTAACCCGGACGATGCTGGACCAATTGTGCGCCGCCCTATGGGACTCCCAATCACGGCCGGTTGTGATACAGTCTGGACTTGATACCTTGAAAAGGCTGTCATTCTGTTTAACAGGCATTTCACATTAACGCCTGTCTGAGCTGTTAAAGACCAACAAATGGATTAATTGATTGATCTCCTCCAATGCCCGCATCTGATCTCTTGGTTTCCATAGAGATGTCCATGCAGTATGCCTATGGGATGACAAGGGGCCGGCCAAGATTCACCAGGCACTGAAAGAGGACATCCTAGACTTCATCAAGCAAGCACAAGCAGTATGTATCAAATCACATTTTATTTGTCACATGCGCCGAATACAACAAAGGGGGGGTTCAATGTAAATAGTCCGGTGGCCATTTGATTATTTGTTCAGCAGTCTTATGGCTTAGGGTAGAAGCTGTTAAGTAGCCTTTTGGACCTAGACTTGGCATTCCAGTACAGCTTGCCGTGCGGTACCAGAGAGAACAGTCTATGACAGTCTGTGACTTGTCTTTGAAAAAATGTTGGGCTTTCCTCTGACACCGCCTAGTATAGAGGTCCTGGATTGCGGGAAGCTTGGCCCCGGTGATGTACTGGGCCGTACACACTACCCTCTGTAGCACCTTACGGTCGGATGCCGAGCAGTTGCCATACCAGGAGATGATGCAACCGGTCAGGATGCTCTCAAGGGTGCTGTAGTAAAACTTTTTAGGGATCTGGGGACCCCTGCCAAACTTGAAACTCTCGACCCGCTCCACTGCCTGTCGATGTTAATGGGGCCCTGTTCAGCCCCCCCTTTCCTGTAATCCACGATCAGCTCCTTTGTCTTGCTCACATTGAGGTAGAGATTGTTGTCCTAGCACTACACTGCTAGGTCTCTGACCTCTCTGACAGGTCTCTGACCCAGCCTATAGGGACCTCCTCCCTATAGACTGTCTCATCGTTGTTGGTGATCAGGCCTACCACTGATGTTGGTCAGATGTGTTGTCAGCAAACTTAATGATGGTGTTGGAGTCGTGTTTGGCCATGCAGTTGTGGGTGAACAGGGAGTACAGGACGGGACTAAGCATGCACCCCTAAGGGGCCCCACTGTTGAGGATCAGTCCAGGATCCAGTTGCAAAAGATGTTTAGTCCCAGGGTCCTCAGCTTAGTGATGAGCTTTGTGGGCACTATGGTGTTGAACGCTTAGCCGTAGTCAATGAACAGCATTCTCACATAGGTGTTCCTTTTGTCCAGGTGGGAAAGGACAGTGTGGAGTGCGATGGAGATTGCGTCATCTGTGGATCTGTTGGGGCGGTATGCGAATTGGAGTGGGTCCAAATGCTACGTGGCGGTACTCACCGTCGCTTTCTTGGGCACAGGGACTATGGTGGTCTGCTTGAAACATGTAGGTATTACATACTCGGTCAGGGAGAGTTTTTGATCGCACAGTCGTCCTTGAACAGTTGGTGCTCTCTTGCATGCTTCAGTGTTGCTTGCCTCGAAGCGAGAATAAAATGCTTTTAGCTCGTCTGTTAGGCTGGTGTCACAGGGCAGATCACGGCTGGTTTTCCCTTTGTAGTCTGTAATAGTTTGCAAGCCCTACCACATCCAACTAGTGTCAGAGCCGGTGCAGTAGGATTCAATCTTAGTCCTGTATTGACGCTTTGTCTGCTAAGGCCTGCTAAGGCCTGTTGACATTGAAATGACTGCCATTTATTCCCTCACTGAGTACTACTAAAGGCATCCGCACGCTTCCTAGCCGAAACAGTTCTGTAGAGTTCGTACATATATTATGACAACATTTTGTGAAATATTTGTTAGTTTTGGACTTCGTTTAGTTTTTTTGGGGGGGCTGTTCGGGGGCACATTTTTCCTGGAGGCAAGCCAAAGTTCGGAGCCAAAGGCATCCTTTGTCGGTTATTGGTCAACAGTAGGGATGCTTCAATAAAGTCTTTGTCATCAAACAAGAGATGACTCATTTTCAAGCACATTTTTTAATTGAAAAATACTATACCAAACATCATAGTTAGATGTACATTTTGCGTGACTGAGATATCCTCTGCAAAAACATCAAAGTGAATGACCGATTTATTAAGTTATCTTAGATTCATTCTATTTTGAGGAAGTGTATACTGGCAACGATGTCTCAAAATGGACAAACAGTACTATTGTGTTTTTTTTCTTGTTTTTCAAGCAAATGTCTTTTAAGGGAGTATGCGAGCACACTTGTTTGGTTTGCCGAGCCAACTTCGGCTAGCCGCCAGACGAAATGAGGCATGCTGACACCTTAACGATAGCTTTGAAGCAAGCTATCTGTGCCAGTCGGCTACTGCGTAACTAAGCACTCTACTAGCCTATCCCTGAGAACCTATATTTTCAACATCGTAATGTCTATAACACTGCACTCAGTTGTTCTCTCCCCCTGCAACATGTTGAGTAACCAAGCAGACCGTCTATTACCCTCAGTTTTTCCAATGCCATAAAGTCCATAAGTGCCCTGCTCTCTCCCCCACAGCGGGTGTTGAGCCACCAGGATGACACGGCGCTGCTGAATGCCTACATCGTTGAGTGGAGGAAGTTCTTCACTCAGTGTGACATCCTGCCCAAACCCTTCTGCCAGCTGGAGATTACGCTCATGGGCAAACAGGGCTGCAACAAGAAGTCTAACGTAGAGGACAGCATCGTACGGAAGGTGAGGAGGGGGGGCAGCAGCAGTATTTGGTTGTATTTACATTGATATAAGAGAATTTCTGGTTGACATGAGGAAATTATACTGCCTGTAAATTCAGTCTGTCCCTGCTCATGTATCCATGCATCTCATTTCACTGTCCCTTCTGCTACCTTGCGGCTGTGGGCTGGTAACGGTCCTAGAAGGTAGCATCCGGAGGGTTGACGGTTCAAGTCCTGAGATTGAGAAGGAGTCAGCTAGCTACCGGAGGGTTGTTGTGATATCCATGCCATCTCCTGTCATTGTGCCCTTGAGCAAGGCACTAGATAAAACAAAAATATAAATGCAACATGTAAAGTGTTGGTCCCATGTTTCATGAGCTGAAATAAAATATACCAGATATTTTCTATACACAAAAGCATATTTCTCTCAAATGTTGGGCACAAATTGGTTTTACATCCCTATTACTGAGCATTTCTCCTTTGCCAAGATATTCCATCCACCTGACAGGTGTGGCATATCAAGAAGCTGATTGAGTTGTGATGGGAGGAGCAAAATGGAGTTGTGATCAGATTTGCCGACGGGAAGGCAGGGGAGGGCCTTGTAGACATTTAGAAAAGTTGGATAGCAGTGGTCCAATGTTTTACCAGCGCGAGTACTACAGACAATGTGTTGGTAGAACTTTGTCAATGTTTTCCTCAAATAACAAAGCAAATTTGAGGAAACGCTACCGAAGTTCTAACACCACATTGACTGTAGTACTCACGCTGGAAAAACATTGAATCACTGCTATTCAACTTTTCGAAATGCCAAGGTTGTTTTGATCATGCGACTGGGATACGTTCTGGGTAGCCTCTGAGAATAACATCAAATACACTGAGTTCATCAGGAAGTGTTTAGGAGATGTTGTACCCACTGTGACTATTAAAACTTACCCAAACCATAAACCGTGGATAGATGGCAGCATTCGCACAAAACTGAGTGCGAGTCACCACATTTAACCATGAAAAAGTGTCTGGAAATATGGCCGAATACAAACAGTGTAGTTATTCCCTTCATAAGGCAATCAAACAGGCAAAACGTCAGTACAGAGACAAAGTGGAGTTACTATTCAATGGCACAGACACGAGACGATGTGGCAGGGTAGCCTAGTGGTTAGAGCGTTGGACTAGTAACCGGAAGGTTGCGTGTTCAAACCCCTGAGCTGACAAGGTACAAATCTGTCGTTCTGCCCCTGAACAGGCAGTTAACCCACTGTTCCCAGGCCGTCATTGAAAATA
The DNA here is from genome assembly GCF_023373465.1 of Oncorhynchus keta. Classification (NCBI taxonomy): domain Eukaryota; kingdom Metazoa; phylum Chordata; class Actinopteri; order Salmoniformes; family Salmonidae; genus Oncorhynchus; species Oncorhynchus keta. Next base: position 22,042,608 of record NC_068431.1, read on the forward strand.
AGAATATGTTCTTAACTGACTTGCCTGGTGAAATAAAGGTAGAAAAAAAAAACCAATCATGGATTACAAAGGGAAAACCAGTCACATCTTGCTTCCGGACAAGCTAAACACCTTCTTCGCCTGCTTTGAGGATAACACGGTGCCACCGATGCTCCTTCTCTGTGGCTGACGTGAGTAAGACATTTAAGTGTGTTAACCCTCACAAGGCTCCCGGCCCAGACGGCATCCCTAGCCGCATCCTCAGAGCATGCACAGACCAGCTGGCTGGAGTGTTTACAGACATATTCAACTCTCCCTATCCCCGTCTGCTGTCCCCACTTGCTTCAAATGTAACTAAGAAAACAAAAGTAATTTAGTTCAGTTACCATCACCCCATAGCACTCACTTCTTTCATCATGAAGTGCTTTAAGGGGCTAGTTAAGGATCATATCACATCTACCTTACCTGACACCCTAGAACCACTTCAATTTGCTTACGGCCCCAATATATCCACAAACGATGCCATCGCTCTGCACACTGCCCTATCACATCTGGACAAGAGGAATACCTATGTAAGAACAAAACAAAGGAGATGATCGTGGACTTCAGGAAACAACAGGTGGAGGATGCACCTCTCCACATCGACGGGACTGCAGTGAAGAAGGTGGAAAGCTTCAAGTTCCTCGGCGTACACATCACCAGCAAACTGAAATGGTCCACCCACACAGTGTTTCAACCTCAGGAGGCTGAAGACATTTGGCTTGGCCCCTAAACCCTCACAACCTTTTCCAGATGAGAGCATCCTGTCAGGCTGTAGCACTGCCTGGTACGGCAACTGCACCCACCGCAACCGTGGTGTGATCTGGGAAACAAATCACCGGGAGCAAACTACCTACAACCCCTAATGTCACAGGAAGGCCATAAGATCATCAAGGACATCAGCCATCCGAGCCACGGCCTGTTAACCCTCCTATCGTCAGAAGGCGAGGTCGGTACAGGTGCATCAAAGCGGGGACCTTGAGACTGAAAAACAGCTTCTATCACAAGGCCATTCTATTCTTCTGTATGTTATTCAATGCCATGCCGACATTGCTCGACTTAATATTTATATTTCTTAATTCCATTCTTTTACTTTTAGATTTGTGTGTATTGTTGTGAATTGTTAGATACTACTGTACTGTTGGAGCTAGGAACACAAGCATTTTGCTACACCCGCAATAACATTTGCTAAATATGTGTATGTGACAAATACAATTTTATTTTATTTGAAAAGGACACTAAAATGTGCAGTTAGTCACACAGCACAATAAGCTATTCATTAACCACCTCCAAAGTCATTTAAGAGAAATTGTCATTGCGACCAACCGGCCTCCCAACCACAGACCACGTGTAAGCATGCCAGCCCAGGACTTCTATATCCGGCTTCTTCACATCCGGGAATGTCTGAGACCAGCTACCCGGACAGCTGATGAAATTATGGGTTTTCACAACCGAAGAAATTCGACACAAACTGTCAGAAACCGTCTCACTGAAGCTTATCTGCGTGCTCGTCTTCTTCACCAGGGTTTTGACCTGACTGCAGTTCGGCATAGTAACAGACTTCAGTGGGCAAATGCTCACCTTTGATAGCCACTGGCACACTGGAGAAGTGTGCTCTTCATGGATGAATCCCGGTTTCAACTGTACCGGGCAACAAACACAATTGCATTTTATCGATGTCAATTTAAATGCAGAGATAAAGTGACAAGATCCTGAGGCCCATTGTCATGCCGTTCATCCGCTGCCATCACCTCATGATTCAGCATGATCATGTTGCAAGGATCTGTACGAAATGAAAATGTCCCAGTTTGTCCATGGCATGCATACTCACCAAACATTTCACCCATTGAGCATGTTTGGGATGCTCTGGATCGACGTGTACAACAGCGTATTCCAGTTCCTGCCAATATCCAGGAACTTCACACAGCCATTGAAGAGTAGTGGGACAACATTCCACAGGCCACAATCAACAGCCTGATCAACTCTATGTGGATATGTGTTGTGCTGCATGAGGCAAATGGGGGTCACACGGACTGTTTTTCTGATACTTATTATTATATTTTTTTAAGGGAAGCTGTGTCCAACCGATGCATATCTGTATTTCCAGTCATGTGAAATCCATAGATTAGGGACTTGTGATTTTTATTTCAATTGACTGATTTTCTTATATGCACTGTAAATCAGTAAAACCTTTGAAATTGTTGCATGTTTCTCGCATGGAATAGCTTTAATTTCTAACTGACCCCAAACTTTTGAACGGTAGTGTATATATTTAACAATAAAGGTGAATGCACCAATTTGTAAGTCGCTCTGGATAAGAGCGTCTGCTAAATGACTTAAATGTAAATAAAGCCATGTTCTAATAATCTTCTGTGTGCTCAGCTCATGCTGGACACGTGGAACGAGTCCATCTTCTCCAACATCAAGAATAGGCTCCAGGACAGCGCCATGAAGCTGGTGCATGCCGAGCGCCTGGGGGAGGCCTTCGACTCTCAGCTGGTCATTGGTGTCAGGGAGTCTTATGGTGAGCAAAACAATACTGTCTCCTTTAGCTGGGATAGAAAGGTGCCTAATGAACACGAATGTGGTGTATGTATACAATACCAACGGATGATTTACCAAATCATGGTGCCAAATTGGATAGATATTTCATGTCGATATTGGTGTGAAGCCCCCAATAACATTGATGTGGGATGTACGTGAAAATGTGAGCTACTACAAGTTAGTGTGAATGAGAGAAATTAACTCTTAACCCCCCTCCACAAAGATATTTATAATCCTCCTGGGTAGTGTTCATAACACACCAAATGGAATAAAACGTACTGAAACCGGAAGGGACTAATTGGACTCATCCAATAAGAAATGCACATTTTTGTTTTCTATTGCAAAACATTGCGTGCTGATAAACTTGGCCCCTGGGGACCTCTCTGTCTTCCCTCTGCAGTGAACCTGTGCTCAAACACGGATGACAAGTTGCAGATTTACAGAGAGAACTTTGAGAAGGCCTACATGGACTCCACCGAGAGGTTCTACAGAACACAGGCCCCCTCCTACCTGCAGCAGAACGGAGTTCAGAACTACATGAAATATGTGCGTATTACCAGGATTAGGGTTGTACAATTCCTATAACGTTTTGAAAATTCCCAGATTTTCCAAAACTGGTGGATTCCTGAATTTTTTGAAAACTTGGCAGTTTTTATAAAGTTACTGGAATTTTGCCACCCTAAAGGATCCGCTGTCTCCGTGACAACCGCTCTCCTCTGTCAACATAATCACACGATAAGTTATAATTTGAATTCCAAATGGACGAGCCTAGTCCATACCCCTCAGGTGCTCATGTAGATTTGAAACGATTGCATAGGTGTAAGCCATATGGCGCATATCCCAAACAGCCAATTGGAAGGCAATTTGAAGCAATGACCACACTGTTTGAAGCAATGACCACACTGTTTAAACCTATCTACTCCTTTCAGATCTATAGTGCCTGAGGTTTGATTTGGAATTCAGTGATGACAGCGGTCGAAAGAAATCGAAAACGATCTGTATGAGACTAATACTGTTCAGCAGGTTCTTTGTGATTTCTCAGTAGGCTGTAAAATTCTGGTACCATTCGCAAAATCCCAGGTTTTCCAGAAATTAGAATAAGCAGGAAATGTGGGAATCCTTCTACTGAGATGTCTGGAAAACCAGTTTGTCTGTAAGCTGGGCTATCCATCTGAGGTGAAACCAACATGTGTGTTCTAACAGGCAGACGCCAAGTTGAGAGAGGAGGAGAAACGGGCGCTGCGCTACTTGGAGACGAGACGGGAATGTAACTCTGTACAAGCAGTGAGTATTCTATATCGCCACCACTTCTGTGTGACTATTATGGGCTGTAGAAAGGTCTGTATATAAAGCAGGGGAGCCCTCCCGTTCAGAGCAGGGCCATGTTCATTAGAACACAAAACCTTTGAAACTGAGGTGCTGCTGTAACAATTTCACTGTTTATGTTTCTACAGTTGTTACTGCTTTTATAACAAAAAAATGCCCCAACCACCAAGGCGCATGGTCAAATTATGAAAACATCAGTAGCCTCAACATTACCATAGGCGCCAAGTGTGCTTCATAAATAGTGAAAATCACCACAAACGCAATAATGGCATTAAAATGAATGTGTCGATAGGACAGCAGTTGAAAATAGTCAATTATTTTCAGCTCGTGCTTACATGGTGTGTATCTTCATGCAATGGCTTCAGTTGGAGGATGTCACATAAACAATGAAAGCTGGTGAGTGTGTTGCTGCTGATGTTTTTTGCTTGATGTATGGTTTGCTTTCTGTGATGACATTTTGTGCTGATAATCGGCCCCTAGCAATTTCACCGGCATGTTCTATCCAAGCGGTGCCGTCCCTTCCTCTCTCCTATCTCACCGTTTTCATTTGGTGTTTGAACGGGCACCTGCTCAGTGTTCACATTCCTCGGCTTTTTGCGCTTAGTCCTCAGCGGGCGGTGTAGGTTGAGGCTCAGAACCAGAAGAATAATCATCAGAGATGTCATAATACACTGCTCAAAAAAATGAAAAGAACACTAAAATAACACATCCTAGATCTGAATGAATTAAATATTCTTATTAAATACTTTTTCTTTACATAGTTGAATGTGCTGACAACAAAATCACACACAAATTTTCAATGGAAATCAAATTTATCAACCCATGGAGGGAGGTCTGGATTTGGAGTCACACTCAAAATTAAAGTGGAAAACCACACTACAGGCTGATCCAACTTTGATGTAATGTCCTTAAAACAAGTCAAAATGAGGCTCAGTAGTGAGTGTGGCCTCCACGTGCCTGTATGACCTCCCTACAACGCCTGGGCATGCTGATGAGGTGGCGGATGGTCTCCTGAGGGATCTGGACTAAAGCATCCGCCAACTCCTGGACAGTCTGTGGTGCAACGTGGCGTTGGTGGATGGAGCGAGACATGATGTCCCAGATGTGCTCAATTGGATTCAGGTCTGGGGAACGGGCGGGCCAGTCCATAGCGTCAATGCCTTCCTCTTGCAGGAACTGCTGACACACTTCAGCCACATGAGGTCTAGTGTTGTCTTGCATTAGTAGGAACCCAGAGCCAACCGCACCAGCATATGGTCTCAAGGGGTCTGAGGATCTCATCTCGGTACCTAATGACAGTCAGGCTACCTCTGGCGAGCACATGGAGGGCTGTGCGGCCCCCCAAAGAAATGCCACCCCACACCATGACTGACCCACCGCCAAACCGGTCATGCTGGAGGATGTTGCAGGCAGCAGAACGTTCTCCACGTTCTGAAGAGCACAGGGCGCCAGTGGTGAATTTGCCAATCTTGGTGTTCTCTGGCAAATGCCAAACGTCCTGCACGGTGTTGGGCTGTAAGCACAACCCCCACCTGTGGACGTCGGGCCCTCATACCACCCTCATGGAGTCTGTTTCTGACCGTTTGAGCAGACACATGCACATTTGTGCCCTGTTGGAGGTCATTTTGCAGGGCTCTGGCAGTGCTCCTCCTGCTCCTCCTTGCACAAAGGTGTGTGGGGGGGGGGGGTCAACCATTAAAGTGACATTCCTTCCTAACGTATAATTCTGTTTGTAATGTTAAGATCCTAACAATGACCGTGTTATAGACTTATTTAGGAAAAGTAAAGAACGGAGGAGGGCATGGCTTTAAAAATGGCAGTGTAATAATTGCTTATGTTAAACCACTTTGTGACAAATGCTGATATAAAAGTTATTTATAAATCAATTTTAAAAAATGATATTATTGGTGATATGAGCGACCATGGTTTTTCTGTTTTCCTCCTCAGCTGATGGAGTGTTGCGTGAACGCCCTGGTGACGTCCTTTAAGGAGACCATCTTGGCCGAGTGTCCAGGCATGATCAAGCAAAATGAGACAGAGAGTGAGTACGGGTGGAGTGCTCCTGGCACCAAAGGCTCGGCCAGCACAGGTTTGCAAACCAGGAAATAACCTTGCAGTCTTCCACTTCACTTCCTATTTCAATTTGTCCACATCAACCAACCAACCTCTGTCTTTGCCCATTCTGTGTGTCAGTCAACATGTTGTCAACATTAACCCCCAAACATCAGTGTCTGACCACAAACCCACCTTCTACTGTGTGTGTGTAACCAATAGTCTACCTGTATGTGTGTCAGTATTAACCAATGTGTCTTTGTAGAACATGTCAGTTTTATGATGTTTAGCAGTAAAATCTGAATGTAGCTTTCTAACCCTGGCAGTATACCACCACTGTGATGTTTAAAACTTCTAGAGCTGATTTCCAGGAAACAGATTAAGCCTTGTCCTTGATTAAAAAGCATATTCAATGGAGACCCAATCAATTGAACGGAAACCAACCCCGAAAGATGTATTTAAAGACGGGCCCCAAGCTCTGCTGCATACCCCTTGTTCAATTTATTTACTATTATCTAGAAGTAGAAAACGAGACTGAAATTGTTGGATTTATATTTTTGTTCAAAGATTTTACTGAAGTACAGTTCATATAAGGAATTCAGTCAATTGTCATAAATCCGTTAGGCCGTAATCTACGGATTTCACCAATATGCATCTGTTGGCCACAGATACCTTAGAAATAAACAAAGGTAGGGGCGTGGATCAGAAAACCAGTCAGTATCTGGTGTAACCACCATTTGCCTCATGCAGCGCGAAACATCTCCTTACATAGACTTAATGTAATGTTGTCCCACTCCTCTTCAATGCCTGTGCGAAGTTGCTGGATATTGGCGGGAACTCGAACACAGTCGTGCACGTCGATCCAGAGCATCCCTGTTACGCCTTGGTCTTAGTATTTTGTGTTTTCTTTAATTATTTGTTCAGGCCAGGGTGTGACATGGGGTTATTGTATTTCGTATTGGGGTTTTGTGGTTATTGGGATTGCGGCTGAGTAGGGGTGTTGTATGGGCTTGGCTGCCTGAGGCGGTTCTCAGAGTCAGGTGATTCTCGTTGTCTCTGATTGGGAACCGTATTGAGGTAGCCTGGGTTTCGCCTTGTATTTTGTGGGTGATTGTTCCTGTCTCTGTGTAGTGTTCACCAGATAGACTGTAATAGGTTTCACGTTCCGTTTGTTGTTTTTGTATTTATTAGTTATTTCATGTATCGTTCCGTTTTTCTTCATTAAAGACATGAGTAACCACCACGCTGCATTTCGGTCCGACTCTCTTTCTACAAACGAAGAACGCCGTTACAATCCCCAAGCTCAATGGTTGACATATTTGGTGAATATGCAGGCCATGGAAGAACTGGGACATTTTCACCTTCCAGGAATAGTGTACAGATCCTTGCAGCATTATCATGCTGAAACATGAAGTGATGGCAGGACATGACACGACAATGGGCCTCAGGTTCTTGTCACCGTACCCCTCCTGTGTATTCAAATTGCCAAAGGTAAAATGCAATTATGTTCATTGTCCGTAGCTTATGCCTGTCCATACCATAACCCCACCGTGGGGGCACTCTGTTCACAACGTTGACATCAGCACACCACTCGCCCACACAACGCTATACACACCATCTGCCCAGCACAATTGAACCTGGGACTCATCCATAATGAGCACACTTCTCCAGCGTACCAGTGGCCATCGAAGGTGAGCATTTGCCCACTGAAGTCGTTTACAACGCCAAACTGCAGTCAGGTCAAGACCCTAGTGAGGACGACAAGCATGCAGATGAGCTTCCCTGAGACATTTTCTGACAGAAATGATTTGATTTGCAAATGCACAGTTTCATCAGCTGTATGGATGGCTGGTCTCGCAGGTGAAGAAGCCTGATGTGGAGGTCCTGGGCTGGCATGGTTACATGTGGTCTGCGTTGGAGGCGGCTTATGGTAGAGGAACTAACATTAAATTCTCTGGCAACAGCTCTGGTGGACATTCCTGCAGTCAGCATGCCAATTGCACGCTCCCTCAACTTGAGACCTCTGTGGCATTGTGTTGTGATAACTGCACATTTTTAGTGGCCTACTATTGTTCCCAGCAAAAGGTGCACCTGTGTAATAATCAAGCTGTTTAATCAGCTTCTTGATACGCCACACGTCAGGTGGCTTGATTATCATGGGGAAGGATAAATGTTTACTAACAGGGATGTAAACAAATTGGTACACACAATTTGAGAGAAATAAGCTTTTTGTGCAGATGGAACATTTCTGGTATCTTTTATTTCAGCTCATGAAACATGGGACCAACACTTTACATTTTGCGCTTATGTTTTTGTACAGTATAGAATCTATAGACTGTAGCTTACTTTGGACAGTGTTTGATTGTAGTTCTCCGCCTCCTAGAGCTCCACCTCATGTTCTCTTTGATGGACAAGGTGCCTAGTGGCATTGAACCCATGCTGAATGACCTAGAGGACCACATCATGTCTGCTGGGCTGGCCGACATGATGGCCTCCGCCGAGACCATCACCTCGGTGAGTGCTATACACACACATGCCCAAGCACACACACATACGGTCATGCTCACACACACAGACATGTTATACTAACAGAAATATAAAATACATACAGTGCCTTCGGAAAGTATTCAGACCCCTTGACCTTTCCACGTTTTGTTACGTTACAGGCTTACTCTAAAATTATATTGTTTTTTTCCCCCTCATCAATCTACAGTCGTGGCCAAAAGTTTTGGGAATGACACAAATATTAATTTCCACAAAGTTTGCTGCTTCAGTGTCTTAGATATTTTGTCAGATGTTACTATGGAATACTGAAGTATAATTACAAGCATTTCATAAGTGTCAAAGGCTTTTATTGACAATTACATAAAGTTGATGCAAAGAGTCAATATTTGCGGTGTTGATCCTTCTTTTTCAAGACCTCTGCAATTCGCCCTGGCATGCTGTCAATTAACTTCTGGGCCACATCCTGACTGATGGCAGCCCATTCTTGCATATTCAATGCTTGGAGTTTGTCAGAATGTGTGGGTTTTTGTTTGTCCACCCACCTCTTGAGGATTGGCCACAAGTTCTCAACGGGATCAAGGTCTGGGGAGTTTCCTGGCCATAGACCCAAAATATCTATGTTTTGTTCCCCAAGCCACTTAGTTATCACCTTTGTCTTATGGAAAGTTGCTCCATCATGCTGGAAGAGGCATTGTTCGTCACCAAACTTTTCCTGGATGGTTGGGAGAAGTTGCTCTCGGAGGATGTGTTGGTACCATTCTTTATTCATGGCTGTGTTCTTAGGTAAAATTGTGAATGAGCCCACTCCCTTGGCTGAGAAGCAACCCCACACATGAATGGTCTCAGGATGCTTTACTGTTGGCATGACACAGGACTGATGGTAGCGCTCACCTTGTCTTCTTCGAACAAGCTTTTTTCCGGATGCCCCAAACAATCGGAAAGGGGATTCATCAGAGAAAATGACTTTACCCTAGTCCTCAGCAGTCCAATCCCTGTACCTTTTGCAGAATATCAGTCTGTCCCTGATGTTTTTCCTCAAGAGAATTGGCTTCTTTGCTGCCCTTCTTGACACCAGGCCATCCTCCAAAGGTCTTCGCCTTACTGTGCGTGCAGATGCACTCACATCTGCCTGCTGCCATTCCTGAGCAAGCTCTGTACTGGTGGTGACCCGATCCCGCAGTTGAATCAACTTTAGGAGACGGTCCTGGCGCTTGCTGCACTTTCTTGGACGCCCTGAAGCCTTCTTCACAACAATTGAACCGCTCTCCTTGAAGTTCTTGATGATCCGATAAATGGTTGATTTAGGTGCAATCTTACTGGCAGCAATATCCTTGCCTGTGAAGCCCTTTTTGTGCAAAGCACTGATGACGACACGTGTTTCCTTGCAGGTAACCATGGTTGACAGAGGAAGAACAATGATTCCAAGCACCACCCTCATTTTGAAGCTTCCAGTCTGTTATTCAAACTCAATCAGCATGACAGAGTAATCTCGTGCCTTGTCCTCGTCAACACTCACACCTGTGTTAACGAGAGAATCACTGACATGATGTCAGCTGGTCCTTTTTGTAGCAGGGCTGAAATGGGGTGGAAATGTTTTTGGGGGATTCAGTTCATTTGCATGGCAAAGATGGACTTTGCAGTTAATTGCAATTCATCTGATTACTCCTCATAACATTCTGTAGTATATGCAAATTGCCATCATACAAACTGAGGCAGCAGACTTTGAAAATTAATATTTGTCCATCTCAACTTTTGGCCACGACTGTACACACAATACCCCATAATGACAAAGCAAAAAATAGAAATGTTTGCAAATGTATATTTAAAATATTGTATATACATACATACATACATACATGCATGCATACATACACGCACAGTTAAGGTCGAAAGTTTACATACATTTCAACTCAGTTCCTGAGATGTAATCCTAGTAAAAATCCCCTGTCTTCGGTCAGTTAGGATCACCACTTTATTTTAAGAATGTACAATTTCAGAATAATAAAAGTGAGGTATTTTTATTTATTTCATCACATTCCCAGTGGGTCAAACGTTCACATACACTCAATTACTAGTTGGTAGCATTTGGCTTTTAAATTGTTTAACTTGGGTTAAATGTTTTGGGTAGCCTTCCAGAAGCTTCCCACAATAGGTTGGGTGAATTTTGGCCCATTCCTCCTGACAGCTGGTGTAACTGAGTCAGGTTTGTTGGCCTCCTTGCTCGGATATGCTTTTTCAGATCTGCCCACAATAATTCTATGGGATTGAGGTCAGGGCTTTGTGATGGCCACTCCAATACCTTGACTTTGTTGTCATTAAGCCAACAACTTTGGAAGTATGCTTGGGGTCATTGTCCATTTCGAAGACCCATTTGCGACCAAGCTTTAACTTCCTGACTGATGTCTTGAGATGTTGCTTCAATATATCCACATAATTTCACTTCCTCATGATGCCATCTATATTGTGAAGTGCACCAGTCCTTCCTGCAGAAAAGCACCCCCGCAATATAATGCTTCCACCCCCATGCTTCATAGTTGGGATGTGGTTCTTTGGCTTGCAAGCCTCCCCCATTTTTCTCCAAACATAACAAGGGTCATTATGGTCAAACAGTTATAGTTTTTGTTTCATCAGACCAGAGGACATTTCTCCTAAAAGTAAGATCTTTGTCCCCATGTGCAGTTGCAAACCGTAGTCTGCCTTCTTGATGGCGGTTTTGGAGCAGTGGCTTCTTCCTTGCTGAGCGGCCTTTCATGTTGTGTCTGTACGGGACTCGTTTTACTGTGGATATAGATACTTTTGTACCTGTTTCCCCCAGCATCTTCACAAGGTCCTTTGCTGTTGTTCTGGGATTGATTTGCACTTTTTGCACCAAAGTACGTTCATCTCTACAAGACAGAACACATCTCCTTCCTTAGAGGTATGAATGGCTGCGTGGTCCCATGGTGTTTACACCTGCATACTATTGTTTGTACAGATGAACGTGGTACCGTCCAGACATTTGGATATTGCTCCCAAGGATGAACCAGACTTGTAGAGGTCTACAATTTATTTTCTGAAGTCTTGGCTAATTTTTTTAGATTTTCCCATGATGTCAAGCAAAGAGGCACTGAGTTTGAAGGTAGGCCTTGAAATACATCCACAGATACAACTCCAATTGACTCACATGATGTCAATAAGCCTATCAGAAGGTTCTAAAGCCATGACATTTTCTGGAATTTCCCGAGCTGTTTTAAGGGCACAGTCAACTTAGTGTATGTAAACTTCTGACCCACTGGAGTTGTGATATAGTGAAATAATCTGTCTGTAAACAATTATTGGAAAAATCACTAATGTGTATGTAAACACATATACTTTATCTATCTATCTATCTATCTATCTATCTATCTATCTATCTATCTATCTATCTATCTATCTATCTATCTATCTATCTATCTATCTATCTATTATAAAATCTCTCTCACATTTACGTAAGTGTTCAGACCCTTTACTCAGTACTTTGTTGAAGCACCTTTGGCAGCGATTACAGCCTCGTCTTCTTGGGTTTGATGCTACAAGCTCTGTATTTGGGGAGTTCCTCCCATTCTTCGCTGCAGATTCTCTCAAGCTCTGTCAGGTTGGATGGGGAGCATTGCTGCACAGCTATTTTCAAGTCCCTCCAGAGATTAGGCTGTATAAATTAGGCTGTAACGTAACAATGTGGAAAACGTCAAGGGGTCTGAATACTTTCCGAAGGCAAATGGGCATTATTTTCGTTGCACTTATTTGAAATGCGTATATCAATTACTTTTGAGTATTTTGTCATTTGTATGTCACTGGTCTGAACTACAGTCCAATGTACATGGCGACAACTCAATATTAGGAAGGTGTTCTTTTCAACCGTCCTGATAGAAAATGATATAGGGTCTATTTCTTAGAAAATAAGTTGAAATTGAAAAAGTTTGGGATTCACACGTATTGTTTTGATTTGCAACGGCACAGTTCTGTCTATGGCTTTATTTAGTTTTTTTTTGCCTACTTGAAATGTATTTTGAAAATATATATTTATTTATAGAAATGTATTTTGACAACAGTATTTTATTTTCATACATTCTTTAGGGTATTTTATAACAAGATATATTTTGATCTATCGTTTCCCATCTCTACAGTCATTCAATTTTTTTCTTCAAATAAGATCTTGTTTGGGGGTGGAACTCATTAGAATAATACCTAGCATGCTTTGCAAGTGTTCATTTTTACATTAGCATTTTGGTCATTTAGCATCCAGAGCGACTTAGTCAGTACATTTTAACTTTAAGTAGATAAACGACCACATAAAACCGCAAATAAATCTATTTTGTTACAGAGAATATTGTTGAGGTTTTAAGGGGGTACTTGCAAAAGTATTTTATTTTGATACATTGGTCTTTAGGATATTTTTTTGTAATTATATTTAGTCATCTTTGCCTTCTCTGTATATGACTTTTGTATCGTATTTACTGAAAGAAGGTATAATCTCTGTCGTGTGTGTGTGTGTGTGTTTAGGACTCTGAGAAGTACGTGGAGCAGCTCCTCACCCTGTTCAACGGCTTCAGTAAACTGGTGAAGGATGCCTTTCAGGATGACCCTCGCTTCCTCACAGCAAGGGACAAGGTCAGCACAACGTTTGTCCAACATTGGTCCAACATTACCAATGAAGCCCAATGTTCTGTCAACATTTGTCAAACATTGACACAACGTTGTCAGTGCACAGTATATGCACGTGGTTGTGACTGCATAACCTAACCAATGTTTTTTTTTCTTCAGGCTTACAAAGCAGTTGTGAACGACGCTACCATTTTTAAATTAGAACTACCGCTGAAGCAGAAAGGGTAAGAGACGCTCTGTGTCCTACTGTATGCCTTAATTTCTTCACTGAATTAAAGGTGGATTCCTGCACACAGTTGAATGCTCCCACAGTTTTAGTGACGTTGCACTTGATAAAACTGCGGCTGGGTGATCTTTTAGTTTTTTCACAACTTAAATAAAAAAGTCTACTTCTGAATTGTTAATTGCTTCATTAGTTAATGAGTGAATGTGTGTGTTTACAACACTGCTCTACTTCCTCTGTGCTGTCTGTCTGTCAGGGTGGGTCTGAAGACCCAGCCGGAATCAAAGTGTCCAGAACTGCTGGCTAACTACTGTGACATGCTGCTGAGGAAAACCCCGCTCAGCAAGAAACTCACCTCCGAGGAGATCGAGGCCAAGCTCAAGGATGTGGTACGTGGATGGGAGGAGTGTGCGTGTGTGTAATGATATGCAAGCTTTCCATATGGCTACAGCAACACTTGGATGCATTAACACAGATTACATTGTACACTTCCTTCGGAAAGTATTCAGACTCCTTAACATTTTGTTACGTTACAGCCTTATTCTAGAATGTACGAAATCTGTATTTGGGGAGTTTCTCACATTCTTCTCTGTCAGGTTCGATGGGGTGAGTTGCTGCACAGCTATTTTCAGGTTTCTACAGAGATGTTCGATTGTGTTTAAGTCCGGGCTCTGACTGGGCCACTCAAGGACATTCAGAGACTTGTCGCGAAGCCACTCCTGCGTTGTCTTTGCTGTGTGCTTAAGGTCATTGTCCTGTTGGAAGGTGAACTTTCGGCCCAGTCTGAGAACCTGTTCCAGAGCGCTCAGGACTTCATCAAGGATCTCTCTGTACTTTGCTCTGTTCATCTTTGCCTTGAGCCGGTCTAGTCTCCCAGTCCCTGCCGCTAAAAAACATCCCCACAGCATGATGCTGCCACCACCATGCTCCACTGTAGGGATGGTGCCAGGTTTCTTCCAGACGTGACGCTTGGTATTCAGGCCAAATAATTATTGTTTTCATCATACCAGAGAATCTTGTTTCTCATGGTGTGAGAGTCTTTAGGTGACCTTTGGCAGATCAGTGCCTTGAAACAATCCTGTCTCGGAGCTCTACGGACAATTCATTCGACCTCATGGCTTGGTTGTTGCTCTGACATGCACTGTCAACTGTGGGACCTTTTTATATAGACAGGTGTGTGCCTTTCCAAATCACTTTTTAGAATAAGGCTGTAATGGTGCAAAATGTGTCAAGTCAAGGGGTCTGAATACTTTCCGAAGGCGCTTTATGACGTACATCATTGTCTGTTTTTGTTTGTCCAAAGTACATCTAAAGTCAACAATTTTTCAGGTGACTTTATCTGTGAGAGAACTGACCATATGTTTATTTTTGTCAGACAAACATCATCCCATGTCATTCATGCAGCAACAGATGACTCTCATTAAAAAAAAACCATTTGTCTCCATTTTCGGACACAAAATCAGTGTATATCTGGCCTTAGGTTGAGGAGAGCGTCGATCATGTTGCTTCACCTATCCGCTTTTTTCAGATCTGCAAACACTTAAACGTTTGTTCTTTGGACGGGACAATCTCAGCTGGGTCGTGTTCATTAGACCCCAAACAGAAGAAAATGGACTGAAACAGGGAGGGACTACTTAAACTTGTCCAATAAAAAACACTTGTTTTCCGTTGCAAAACATTTTGCTACGGTGTGCAGTAATGAATACCCTGATTGCACAGTGGTGTTCTGTGTGTGTGTGTGTGTGTGTGTGTGTGTGTTATCCTGCAGTTGCTGGTGTTGAAGTACGTGCAGAACAAAGACGTGTTCATGCGCTACCACAAAGCCCATCTGACGCGACGCCTCATCCTGGACATCTCCGCCGACAGCGAAATCGAGGAGAACATGGTGGAGTGGCTCAGGGTATGATCTGTGTGTGTGATTGACTAGCTACAATTACACCACTTCTCCAATTACCTCTAACCTTGCTTACAGGAGGTAGGCATGCCCGCGGACTATGTGAATAAGCTGGCCCGCATGTTCCAGGACATCAAGGTGTCCGATGATCTCAACCAGAACTTCAAAGAGTGTCACAAACACAACAAGCTGGCCCTATCAGGTAAACCAGGTAGCTGTACCTAATATAATTTACCTAATATAATATATATGCCATTTAGCAGACACTTTTATCCAAAACAACTTACAACAGTGAATGCATAAATGTTCGTATTGCTGGCCCTAGCTGGAATCGAACCCGTGTACCTGTACGTTTGGGTGTTTGGTATAGGTGGCTGGATTAGACCTAGTGAAAAGTAATACAAATGCTATTGATTACAGTCCTGTTTGGGATTCTGCTTTGAGTTTGCACTTTTGGGACTATTCCACTGACTCCGTTGTACCAGAAAAAAAGCACAGCTCAAGTACTTGAAAGTGTATATTATAGAATGAAACAGGAAACTAGAATGGACAAACACTTTTTAGCAATTTGCCAAAAAATGATGGCCATCTTAGTCAGTTGTTTCATTCTAGAAACAAATATATTGTTTAAAACAATAATTGTTGTTATACTAGTATATTATATATCTCTATGGTGTATATATTAGACATAATGGATTTGAACTCTGGGTGTATTTCCTTTCTCCCCCTTCCTTCCCCTCTTGTGCAGCGGACTCTGTTAACATCAAGATCCTGAATGCCGGGGCGTGGTCTCGAAGCTCAGAGAAGGTGTTTGTGTCACTGCCCACTGAGCTGGAGGATCTCATCCCCGAGGTGGAGGACTTCTACAAGAAGAACCACAGCGGCAGGAAACTGCACTGGCACCACCTCATGTCCAATGGCATTGTGAGTGTAGAGCATGTAGCAGGCACCCTCCACTCTGTCCAGACCCTAGAGATCCTATATTTCATTCTATGTTCTCTGTGTAATTCTATCCAGATCACCTTTAAGAACGAGGTGGGACAGTACGACCTGGAGGTGACCACCTTCCAGCTGGCAGTGCTTTTTGCCTGGAACCAGAGGCCCCGGGAGAGGATCAGCTTTGAGAACCTCAAGCTGGCCACGGAGCTGCCTGACGCTGAGCTCCGACGCACCCTATGGGTAAGGCACGGTGTCAATGGATAGATAGAGGTCAAAGGGTTAGCTATCGCAAGGATTAAGGATGCAAGATTCCTCTAACATTCCCAAAATTACCATGTTTTCCCGAAATCTTAGTTAAAGGAATTCCATATTTGTTGCATATTCCTGCTTGATTCCTGCAATCTTCCAACTAGGTTTGCTGGAATACCTGGGAAAGTTACTAGGGGAAAAATTCTGCTAACCACAGCATTTATTGATTTGATATGTAACAAACACTAAAGGAAAAAGGAATCTCCGCACACTCCGGATCAATGCACAATTTAAAATGTACTCTATGTACACAAAAGTATGTGGACACCCCTTCAAATTAGTGGATTTTGCTATTTCTGCCACACGCCTCTTGTCCTGCTAGAGCTGCCCGGTCAACTGTAAGTGCTGTTATTGTGAATTGGAAACGTGTAGGAGCAACAAAAGCTCAGCCGCAAAGTGGTAGGCCACACAATCTCATTTGACCGCACTACTGAGTTCCAAACTGCCTCTGGAAGCAAAGTCAGCACAATAACTGTTCGTCGGGAGCTTCATAAAATGGTTTTCCATGACCGAGTAGCTGCACACAAGCCTAAGATCACCATGTGCAATGCCAAGCGTTGGCTAGAGTGGTGTGAAGCTCGCCGCCATTGGTCTCTGGAGCTGTGAAAACGCATTCTCTGGAATGATGAATCACGCTTCACCATCTGGCAGTCTGACGGACGAATCTGGGTTTTGTGGATACAAGGAGAACGCTACCTGCCTTAATCCATAGGATCAACTGTAAGGTTTGGTGGAGGAGGAATAATGGCCTGGGGCTGTTTTTCATGGTTCGGGCTAGGCCCTTTAATTCCGGTGAAGGGAAATCTTAATGCTACAGCATACAATGACATTTTAGATGATTCTGTGCTGTTTTTTCAGCATGACAATGCCCCTGTGAACAAAGCGAGGTCCATACAGAATTGTTTTGTCGACCGGTGTGGAAGAACTTGACTGGCCTGCACAGAGCCCTGACCTCAACCCCATCGAACACCTTTGGGATGAATTGAAACGCCGACTGCGAGCCAGGCCTAATCGCTCAACATCAGTGCCTGACCTCACTAATGCTCTTGTGGCTGAATGGAAAGCAAGTCCCCGCAGAAATGTAAGAACATCTTGTGGAAAGCCTTCCCAGAAGAGTAGAGGCTGATTTTTAGCAGTAAAGGGGAGACCAACTCCATATTAATGCCCATGATTTTGGAATGAGATGTTTGACAAGCAGGTGTCCACATACTTTTGGTCATGTAGTGTATTGAGCTTTTGGTCATCAGACCATCAGAGCAGAAATAAACACAATGACAGAGGCAACACAGAGGCAACGTGTGTCAAAGCAATCAGACATGATGAGCAACACCTGTGTACAAAAACAAACACCAGGAGACATTTTATTGTTTTAGTATATATTTTTTACATTTGTTTTAAATAAAATGTTTACATAATGCATAAACACTTAACAGGTGTTAATACCAGGAGAAGCCTCAAACGAAACATATTAGAGCATGACCCTCATGTCTAAATCCTCATTAAGCCCTGATGGATGTGAAGTGCCAAGCATATACATCCAAAAGAGTTCCCTTTGGTACAGCTTTTTCTCAGTGCTCCCTCTGGGTGAAGGTTAAACTTTTCAATACCCTGAAAATGTAAAGAGGAGACCATGTGAACATGTATTGAAGTGGCAGGCAACAGGGTAATATTCATCATTATGCCTTATGTACACTAATTATTTGCTTAAGGCACCTAGAGGTTTCCCATATTCAACAAACACACCCTGAAGCTCCTCTGCAGATTCCATATGACCATAACTATTAGTTGACTGTTAACTGCTATCTCAACCTCCTAAACTCCTCACAGCTAATTTGTTTTTATTTTGTTATTACACATTTAAGTGTACTGACTAGTCTCTCCTCCTTACCTACCTTTCTATTTCTCTTTCCTTTTCCTCCAGTCCCTGGTAGCGTTCCCCAAGCTAAAGCGGCAGGTGTTGTTCTACGACCCCGTGGTGGGCTCGCCCAAAGACTTTGCCGAGGGCACACTCTTCTACGTCAACCAGGAGTTCTCACTAATGTAAGTGTTGGCTAATATAAGTGTTCACTAATCTATGTGTGACAGGCTGGGGTTTGCAACCAGGCTTTCCACCGCCACGTCAGAGATTACTCTTTGGGCTGGCTTTACTTAACTTGCAGGTTGAAGTTGGAGGTTGTCATGTATTTTGTACGTGGCACAAAAATGACACTAGTTCCAGCTCTAAATAGTGTGTCTGTGTCCAGAAAAAACTCCAAGGTCCAAAAGAGGGGGAAGATCAACCTGATTGGCCGGCTTCAGCTCACCACGGAGCGAATGAGGGAGGAGGAGAACGAAGGAATTGTCCAGCTCAGGATATTGAGAACACAGGTACTATATAAGGGCTTCCTATTGAGAGGTCATCATTGCAAATAAGAATTTGGGGATTTCTGACGTCCTCCCTCCTCGTCTTCTTCTCCATGCACATTGGGGCAGAAGATCTGAGGTTTCGCCCCTTGCTCTTCTCCAATGCATTTAGAGGAGGCAAGGAGGGTTAAATTCAGTTGAAATTTACTCTCTCTCCCTTGTCACTCCCTTTCCAGGAGGCCATCATCCAGATCATGAAGATGAGGAAGAGGATCACCAATGCCCAGCTGCAGACGGAGCTGGTGGAGATCCTCAAAAACATGTTCCTACCCCAGAAGAAGATGATCAAGGAGCAGATGGAGTGGCTCATCGAGCACAAGTACATCAAGCGCGACGAGACTGATCTCAACACCTTCCTCTACATGGCGTAGCGCCGTTGACGACGTTTAATTGTGGTGACAACGTGTGACTTTGGGGGTTCTTCATCAGGCCTGATGGACAATAGAATATTTTTAGGCCCGACCCTCTTTGGGAAAAAATATCTTTGGTTCGTGAGGGTTCAAGCCTGATGGACAATAGAATATTTCCAGGCTGACCTCCCTTTAATAAACAGATGATCTGTTGCATGGGGAAATGCAGACTTGATTTATGACAGCGTTACGGAAATGTTTAAAAGGAGGAGTTTGTGTGGGGAAATTAATATATGCCATTTAGCTGACGCTTTTATCCAAAGCGACTTACAGTCATGTGTGCATACATTCTACGTATGGGTGGTCCCGGGAATCGAACCCACTACCCTGGCGTTACAAGCGCCATGCTCTACCAACGGAGCCACAGAAGGACCACAATTAAAGGGTAAGAAAGAAAATGAGTTTGAGCTTCTCAGCTGGAGTCGACACCCACTGAGTTTTCAGTTGTCGTTTTTGGCTAGAAGGCGTTTCCTAGTCTGTAGACGGGACATGGTTGGTGGTTGTGAAAGGTCTGTTGCAATGCGTCGTCCTCCCTGTCAAACCACCCCGCAGACCATGCCCCCTCTCCCACCCCATCCATGAACACCCCACCACAATTGGAGTAACATTGGTTGGTGTTGGGTATCTCTAACGACATGGCAAGAAATAGGAAAGGCGTTAGAAGAAGCTCCGTTTCCCTCCATATCTAAAGTCCTAGTTTTGAGCCAGGCCAACACTATTCACCGGACCTCTTCAACAGAACGAGTTGTGTCCCCTGGCAGCTGTCTGAGCCAAGCTGTCGGCCATGTTTTTTGTGGCCACTGGTGGTGACAAACAAAGCACTAAAGACAATTACTCTCTGCTGTCACAAATGTGACGCCGTTCTTGGACATTCAGGGTTTGTTTCCCGGGCACAGACTAAGACTAGTCTTGGGTCTAAAAAATATTTCTCAATAGATTATCTCCATTGTCGGGGAAATCTTCTCAACAATATGTTATATTTCAGAAACTGTTTTCCCCAAAAGAGACGGACTGTGGGCTATTAGTTCCCAGTTCCAAATCGACCCCAAGCATTCTACCCATGGGAACTTGTCTTTCAAATTCTGACAACATCTGATAAGTGCACACGATAGACTTGATGGAGCTCTATCAGAAAGCAAGGTGGAGTAATCACCATATTGGTGGTCGCTCATATTCAATCTCTTCAGATCTACAGGAAGAGTTTAAGCATAGCTGTTAACGGTCGGTTTAGAATTAGGCCAATATCACCTTTTCCGGATCTTTACCCCTCATCTCTGCAGGCTGCCTGAGCTAAGCCTCTGGGGGAAGAGGGGTCGTGTGTATTATATGGTAATAACTAGCTCTGGTCCAGAGCGTTTAAGTACGGCTCACTGACGCTGAACTTGCACGGCATTAGCAAGTCGCACGTAAACACCCTGGACCAGAGCTAGGTAATAGCCAGAACTATATAGAAAGATCTGGTTATATATAACTGTATCTTTATACATGGCTCTGATGGTAGGTAACTACTACAATACAGAGCTAAAGGAGTGTACATAAAGATGTTGATGATTAAATAAACAGCACCTTATTATAAAACGTTGTATGAACTTTGTTAATCGACCCTGGGCTACTTCCCAAAGCAGGATAAACTTTCAGATAACTTAGAATTTTCTGGCATATGCTAGCAACTGTCCATTGTTGCTGTGTGGCACTGACTAATTCCGATTCCACCGCTGTCCAGTTGAGTGGTGCTGAATCTCTGATTTGCGGAGGTTGAGCTGGTTAGTAAAGAAAGCTGATGTTGAGTGCTAGTATGGCAGAGTGGGTGAGGCATTTTGGCAAATTGAGTCCTTTGAAGAGATTGAGGGAAGTTATGGGTAACTAATTGTATCATGCTTTGTGAACTGAAACACTACAGGTAACATGACTATATATGGTTGGGGTGCATCCTAATAAATGCTTTCCTCCTGAAGTGTGCACTCGTTCACTACTCGACACAAATTTAAAAGCATTTGATTGGCTCTAGAGGGAGTTTGCATAGACCAGTAATGTCAATTCAAATCTATGAAGGGAAGTGAACAAGTGCACACTTCGGGAGAAAGGAGCGCTATTTGGGATGCCGCCTTGGTCCCATGCTCCATCGGTTTATACCAGTCCATTTATTCTGTTGCACATCGTAGTCACGTGAGTGTAACAAACTATTTCCAATTCTGGGATTTAATTTCTTAGCAATTCTCATCCATTGCATATATCCGACATGACCAATACCTTATTGAAGACATTCCCCGTATAATGTTTTCAGACTGAGGACACTGCGTAGGCGAATAAAGCCTGCATAATAAGATTGGCACTTGGATGGTGGGTTCAAAGGATCTCAGCTTTGTTTCCCTCGGCCACCACGGCATAATTGCATACTCATCGCACGGGAAATAATGTACAGTATCGTATTTAAGTGTGTGTGTGTGGGGAGACACCGACGCCGCACATGCTCAGTCCGCAGCTCCGCCTGCTGCTCCTCGTAGGCTCCTCCCTGGCGTGCGCGAGAGGAGACCGAGAACGCAAGCGGTTCAGAGGGGGGGTGCGTCGCGCAGGCAGGACCGAGGAGGAATCACCACAGCCCCGGCCGGGACTGCCAGACCCGACCCGCTGGATCCCTGGAGGAACGGAGAGAACACGTCGCCCAAGGGAGAGGAGCTCTCTTCAGGTAACAGTGGAAAACAACACCGCCTCAGTCGCATTAGGGACCTCAGGTGCCGCTGTTGTAATCCGCGCAAACGCATTGACGGCTGTGTGGTGATGAGGAGACTGCGACTGGTTGGAAAGAAAATACAGTAGGTTAGGCATGCGAGCTGCTGTCGCGACGTGTGTTGTCCTTAATGCACGCGAGACATGATCCCATTTACGCCTCGCCGAGTCACATTCAGTTCACTAAGCGTTCCGCTCGAGGGGAGCAATTTGACCGGTCGCGTGTTGTGGGCTACCGCGCGTGACGGAAGCAGTGCATGATGTGCTTACCAGCCAGGGTTTGCGCTGCCCACAATAGGAGACAGAATAACAACATATTATCCCATAAATAATAGCCTATCCCTGTTGTTGAAGTAGCCTACTGCAACCGTGATTTCTAGCTACAATTTGCCATTGCTGCTGTAAAACCCTATTTTCTTATTTATGCCATCCAGCAGGGTTCGCGCCGGAGTGGCGCTTTATTTGACAATCGAGTTATTTCGGAAGATTGCATTGCTAGCTTGCTACTCCGGAGATGCGAACACCCACGCGCATCCCGTCGTCTCCCTTAGCTACCAGAAGCAGCTGCTCCCAAATTATAAACGTATTGTTATAATGTTAATGGTCTACACCGATAATCTCAAACCTGAACAGTTACATACAGATTTGAGTAAATGCTCTACTGTTATTGGCAGATTTATATCAATGGCCAGATCTAACGCAGAACACCAACAGTACATTGAAAAATAAGAAATATCTACTATAAACCTGACTTTCTGAAATTGTCATATGCTAGCCATTTGTCAAACCATATGTCATCTGACAGGTGTTGAATAACATACAACTAACTCCCTTGCTGATTCTTATATGTAGGTCTATGTGAAACCATATACTGGATGAAAGCGCTCTCTCATGTAAGTATCCAATCTTTCCAATAATGCACTCTTTTACTCATGAATCATATAGGCAAGCCTTTTAGTTATAGACAATTATGATGCCTTAGTTACAAGGTATTCCCATGGCTGATGGTTTAGGAGTGACTGTTGAGGAAACAGAACGTTCAGATAGAAATGTGTTGTGTAGACCATAAATAATTGTCTTTCAGATAGAAATAGGGAACCATGTATGCTCGATTCATTCTTTTTCTATCTGCAACCTTCAGAGCATTTAACATCACCGAATAAAACCCTGGTGTCAGATGCATGGATTGGCCAGCTAGTGGCTGGCTAAAGGATACTGCAGAGAGGAAGAAAGGATGGCATGATGCTGCTGGCTGGGATAGCCCTCCTCATAACACATTCATGGAGAGGGAGGGGCGAGGGGGAAGGCCCTGCCTGCCTGTGGTGCACCCCTCCACCAGCCAACCAGTGCAGATATCCTCTTAGTTGTTTTATTTCTTTCTCTCTGCGCTACCACAGTCAGGGATGGAAAGAGAGATTCCCCTATTTCTATCTCTCTGTACATTACCACACCACCAAAGAGAAAGAGGGGGATCTCCCTTCCCATTTCTCTTGCTCTCTCTCGTCCCACCCCTCTGTCTGTCTTTTTCGGTCTTGATGATCTAGTAGTCTATCAAATTTACCCTTGCAATGAGAAACTATATATGTGCGTTTTTAATTTTCACAGGATTGCTGATTTTTTGTATCAGGAGTTTATTGTAAAATAGAAATGTTCTGTACATGTCAGTTCTTAGTTGTATGTAATATCAAAATTCTGAATGATTCATTTTGACAACTCGAAATATCAAGTGTATGGGACGATTTGCCAGAAGATGATTCTGCGATAATTGGCTTTAAAGTTCAATCTTGTATTCTCTTTAATTTAACAATATGATTTGGGGTATTTAGACTACTATGGTAGAGCACATGGAACAGAACAAGGCTATGCTAATGACTACATTTAGACAAAAATGCAGATAGAACCTTATAGTCCCAAGCTCTCTGTCATAGGACTATACGGTTTTTCTTTGCAAAAACAAGATGGTACTTTTAAAAAAGTGTTTCTGCATGAAGGTTAAATAAAATAAATAAATTATAGTATTATAGTATAGGCCTAGTCCAGTTTGGAGGGATTTAGATGTTTTTTTTTTATCTAGTTCTCAAATCAAATTTGATTTGTCACATACACATGGTTAGCAGATGTTAATGCGAGTGTAGCGAAATGCTTGTGCTTCTAGTTCCGACAATGCAGTAATAACCAACGAGTAATCTAACCTAACAATTTCACAACAGCTACATTATACTAACAAGGGTAACAGGATGAAGAATATGTACATAAAGATATATGAAGTCCTTTGTACAGCTGTGTGTCATCCGCATAGCAGTGAAAGTTAAGATTATGTTTTTGAATGACATCCCCAAGAGGTAAAATATATAGTGAAAACAATAGTGGTCCTAAAACGGAACCTTGGAACACCGAAATGTGCAGTTGATTTGTCAGAGGACAAACTATTCACAGAGATTTGATACACTGCATTTTGCAGGTTTTCCTACTTAAAAAGCATGTAGAGGTCTGTCATTTTTACCATAGGTACACTTCAACTGTGAGAGACGGAATCTAAAACAAAAATCCAGAAAATCACATTGTATGATTTTTAAGTAATTAATTTGCATTTTATTGCATGACATAAGTATTTGATACATCAGAAAATCAGAACTTAATATTTGGTACAGAAACCTTTGTTTGCAATTACATACGTTTCCTGTAGTTCTTGACCAGGTTTACACAAGCTGCAGCAGGGATTTTGAATCACTCCTCCATACAGACCTTCTCCAGGTCCTTCAGGTTTTGGGGCTGTCGCTGGGCAATACGGACTTTCAGCTCCCTCCAAAGATTTTCTACATACATGGCCCCATCCATCCTCCCCTCAATATGGTGCAGTCGTCCTGTCCCCTTTGCAGAAAAGCATCCCCAAAGAATGATGTTTCCACCTCAATGCTTCACGGTTGGGATGGTGTTCTTGGGGTTGTACTCATCCTTCTTCTTCCTCCAAACACGGCGAGTGGAGTTTAGACCGTCAGGGTAGCCTAGTGGTTCGAGCGTTGGACTAGTAACCGAAAGGTTGCAAGTTCATATCCCCGAGCTGACAAGGTACAAATCTGTTGTTCTGCCCCTGAACAGGCACTGTTCCTAGGCCGTCATTGAAAAAAATAATTTGTTCTTAACTGACTTGCCTAGTTAAATAATGGTAAAAAGACCAAAAAGCTCTATTTTTGTCTCATCAGACCACATGACCCTCTCCCATTCCTCCTCTGAATCATCCAGATGGTCATTGGCAGACTTCAGACGGGCCTGGACATGCGCTGGCTTGAGCAGGGGGACCTTGCGTGCGCTGCAGGATTTTAATCCATGACGGCGTAGTGTGTTTCTAATGGTTTTCTTTGGGACTGTGGTTCCAGCTCTCTTCAGGTCATTGACCAGGTCTTGCCGTGTAGTTCTGGGCTGATCACTCACCTTCCTCATGATCATTGATGCCACACAAGGTGAGATCTTGCATGGAGCCCCAGACCGAGGGTGATTGGCCGTCATCGTGAACATTTTCCATTTTCTAATAATTGCGCCAACAGTTGTTGCCTTCTCACCAAGCTGCTTGCCTATTGTCCTGTAGCCCATCCCAGCCTTGTGCAGGTCTACAATTTTATCCCTGATGTCCTTACATAGCTCTCTGGTCTTGGCCATTGTGGAGAGGTTGGAGTCTGTTTGATTGAGTTTGTGGACAGGTGTCTTTTATACAGGTAACGAGTTCAAACAGGTAATGAGTGGAGAACAAGAGGGCTTCTTAAAGAAAAACTAACAGTTCTGTGAGAGCCGGAATTCTTACTGGTTGGTAGGTGATCAAATACTTATGTCATGCAATAAAATGCAAATGAATTACTTAAAAATCATACAATGTGATTTTCTGGATTTTTGTTTTAGATTCCATCTCTCACAGTTGAAGTGTACCTATGATAAAAAATGACAGACCTCTACATGCTTTGTAAGTAGGAAAACCTGCAAAATCGGCAGTGTATCAAATATTTGTTCTCCCCACTGTACATATGAGATGAGTAATGTAGGGTATGTAAACATTATATTAAGTGGTGTGGTTTAAAGTGACTAGTGATACATTCTTTACATGTATGGCAGCAGCCACTCAATGTTAGTGGTGGCTGTTTAACAGTCTGATGGCCTTGAGATAGAAGCTGTTTTTCATTCTCTCGGTGCCAGCTTTGATGCACCTGTACTGACCTCGCCTTCTGGATGATAGCGGGGTGAACAGGCAGTGGCGCGGGCGGTTGTTGTCCTTGATGATCTTTATGGCCTTCCTTGTAACATCAGGTGGTGTAGGTGTTCTGGAGGGCAGGTAGTTTTCCCCCGGTGATGCGTTGTGCAGACCTCACTACCCTCTGGAAAGCCTTACGGTTGTGGGCGGAGCAGTTGCCGTACCAGGCGGTGATACAGCCCGACAGGATGCTCTCCATTGTGCATCTGTAAAAGTTTGAGTGCTTTTGGCTACATGCCAAATTTCTTCAGCCTCCTGAGGTTGAAGAGGTGCTGCTGTTGTACTGTCTTCACCACACTGTCTGTGTGGGTGGACCAATTCAGTTTGTCCGTGATGTGTACGCCGAGGAACTTAAAACTTAGTACCCTCTCCACCACTGTCCCGTCAATGTAGATAGGTGGGTGCTCCCTATGCTGTTTCCTGAAGTCCACGATCATCACCTTTGTTTTGTTGACATTGAGTGTGAGGTTATTTTCCTGACACCACTCTCCTAGGACCCTCACCTCCTCCCTGTAAGCCGTCTCGTCGTTGTTGGTAATCAAGCCTACCACTGTAGTGTCGTCTGCAAACTTGATGAATGAGTTGGAGGCGTGCATGGCCACGCAGCCGTGGGTGAACAGGGAGTACAGGAGAGGGCTCAAAACGCAGCCTTGTGGGGCCCCAGTGTTGAGGATCAGCGGGGTGGAGATGTTGTTACCTACCCTCACCACCTGCGTGAGGCCCGTCAGGAAGTCCAGGAACCAGTTGCACAGGGCGGGGGGTCTCGAGCTTGATGACGAGTTTGGAAGATACTATGGTGTTAAATGCTGAGCTGTATTCGATGAACAGCATTCTCACATAGGTATTCCTCTTGGTTGCGATTGCGTCGTCTGTGGACCTATTGAGGCGGTAATCAAATTGGAGTGGGTCTAGGGTGTCAGGTAGGGTGGAGGTGATATGGTCCTTGACTAGTCTCTCCAAGCACTTTATGACGACGGAAGTGAGTGCTATGGGGCGGTAGTCGTTTAGCTCAGTTACCTTAGCTTTCTTGGGAACAGGAACAATGGTGGCCCTCTTGAAGCATGTGGGAACAGCAGACTGTGATAAGGATTGATTTAATATGTCCGTAATCACACCAGCCATCTGGTCTGCGCATGCTCTGAGGACGTGGCTGGGGATGCCATCTGGGCCTGCAGCCTTGCGAGGGTTAACACGTTTAAATGTTTTACTTACGTTGGCTGCAGTGAAGGAGAGTCCGCAGGTTTTGGTAGCGGGCCGTGTCAGTGGCATTGTATTGTCCTCAAAGCGAGCAAAGAAGTTGTTTAGTCTGTCTGGGAGCAAGACATCCTGGTCCGCGACGGGGCTGGTTTTCTTTTTATAATCTGTGATTGACTGTAGACCCTGCCACATACCTCTCGTGCCTGAGCCGTTGAATTGTGACTCTATAATGACGCTTCGCTTGTTTGATTGCCTTGCGGAGGGAATAGCTACACTGTTTTTATTTGGTCATGTTTCCGGTCACCTTGCCCTGGTTAAAAGCAGTGGTTCGCGCATTCAGTTTCGAGCAAATGCTGCCATCAATCCATGGTGTCTGGTTGGGGAATGTTTTAATAGTTGATGTGGGTACGACATCGCCAATGCACTTGCTAATGAACTCGCTCACCGAATCAGCCTATTCGCCAATGTTGTTTGACGCAATGAAGCGTGGAATCAGGTTGGTCGGACCAGCGTTGAACAGATCTGAGAGCGGGATCTTCCTGTTTTAGTTTCTGTCTTTAGGCTGGAAGAAGCAACAAAATGGAGTTGTGGTCAGCTTTTCCGAAAGGAGGGCGGGGGAGGGCCTTATATGAGCCGCGGAAGTTAGAATAACAATGATCCAGGATTTTACCAGCCCTGGTAGCACAATCGATATGCTGATAGAATTTAGGGAGTCTTGTTTTCAGATTAGCCTTGTTAAAATCTTCAGCTACAATTGAGCAGTTCTAAATCTGTTCTAAAGTTGTTAAAATCAAATATTATTTGTCACATGCGCCATACACAACAGGTTACAACAGGTTACCTTACAGTGAAATGTTTAATTACAAGCCCTTAAAACCTCTATAGTTGAGCTAATGTAGGCTAATGTGATTAGCATTAGGTTGTAAGGAACCCCAAAAAATCCCAGGACATAGACATATCTGATATGGGCAGAAAGCTTAAACACTTGTTAGTGTAACTGCACTGTTCAATTTACAGTAGGTATTACAGTGAAATAATACCAATCTATTGTTTGAGGAGAGTGCACAATTATGAACTTGAAAATGTATGAATAAACCAATTTGGCACATTTGGGCAGTCTTGATACAACAGTTTAAAAATACATACAATGGTTCATTGGATCAGTCTAAAACTGTGCACATTCACTGCTGCCATCTAGTGACCAAAGTCTACATTGCGCCTGAGCTGGAATAATACATTAGGGCCTTTCTCTTGCCTTCAAAAGATGAAGGTACAATTATTTTTTTAAACACGTTTTTCTCTTAGTATCTTTTTACCAGATCTAATGTGTTATTCTCCTACATTCATTTCACATGTCCACACACTTCAAAGTGTTTCCTTTCAAATGATATCAAGAACATGCATATTCTTGCTTCAGGTCCTGAGCTACAGGCATTTAGATTTGGGTGTCATTTAAGCGGAAACTTGAAAAAAGGGGAAAATCCTTTCAGAAAAATAAACTGTATTTTGGGTAGTCATTTGATGAGCTGTTCAGAAGTCTTATGGCTTGGGGGTAGAAGCTGTAACCTCTCTGGGATATGTGGGATGCTAGCGTCCCACCTGGCCAAAAGCTAGGGAAAATGCAGAGCGCCAAATTCAAATAAATTACTATAAAAATCAAACTTTCATTAAATCACACATGCAAGATAGAAAATTAATGCTACACTTGTTGTGAATCCAGTCCAACATTTCAGATTTCAAAAAGGCTTTTCGGCGAAAAGATGCTATTATCTGAGGATAGCACCTCCGTAAACAAAGAGAGAAACCATATTTCAACCCTGCAGGCGCGACACAAAACGCAGAAATACAAATATTATTCATGCCTTTGAAGAGCTTCTTTTGTTGGCACTCCAATATGTCCCATAAACATCACAAATGGTCCTTTTGTTCGATTAATTAAGTCGGTATATATCTAAAATGTCAATTTATTTGGCGTGTTTGATCCAGAAAAACACCGGTTCCAACTTGCGTAACGTGACTACAAAATATCTCAAAAGATACCTGTAAACTTTGCCAAAACATTTCAAACTACTTTTGTAACAAAACTTTAGGTATTTTTTAACGTAAATAATCGATACAATTGAAGACGGGATGATCTGTGTTCAATACAGGAGGAAAACCAACTGTAGCTAGCTTTCTGGTCACGCGCCTCTATCTAACAGTACACTTCAAGGGACCCTCGTTCAAGATGGCCATACTTCTTCATTACACAAAGGAAAAACCTCAACCAATTTCTATAGACTGTTGACATTCAGTGGAAGCGATAGGAACTGCAAGAAGTGCCCTGAGAAATCGGGATTCCCAATGAAACCCATTGAAAAGAGAGTGACCTCAAAAATAAAATCTAAATGGTTTGTCCTCGGGGTTTTGCCTGCTAAATAAGTTATGTTATACTCACAGACATGATTCAAACAGTTTTAGAAACTTCAGTGTTTTCTATCCAAATCTACTAATAATATGCATATCTTCTCTTCTGGGGATGAGTAGCAGGCAGTAGATTTTGGGCATGCATTTCATTCGGACGTGAAAATACTGCCCCGTCACCAAGAAGTTAAGTAACCTTTTGGACCTAGACTTGGCACTCCTGTACCGCCTGCCGTGCGGTAGCAGAGAGAACAGCCTATGACTAGGGTGGAGTCTTTGACAATATTTAGGGCCTTCCTCTGACACAGCTTGGTATAGAGGTCCTGGATAGCAGGAAGCTTGGCCCGAGTGATGTACTGGGCCATACACATTACTCTCTAATGCCTTGTGTTCAGAGGCCGAACAGTTGCCATATCAAGCAGAGATGCAACCAGTCCGGATGCTCTCGATAGTGCAGCTGTAGAACTTTTTGAGGATCTGAGGACCCATGCCAAATCTTTTCAGTCTCCTGAGGGGGAATAGGTTTTGTCGTGCCCTCTCCACGACTGTCTTGGTGTGTTTTAACTATGATAGTTTGTTGGTGTTGTGGACACCAAGAACTTGAAGCTCTCGACCTGCTCCACTGCAGCCCCATTAATATTGGGGGCATGCTCATTCCTCCTTTTCCTGTTGTCCACAATCATCTCCTTAGTCTTGGTCACTTTGAGAGGTTGTTATCCTGGCACCACACAGCCAGGTCTCTGACCTGCTCCCTATAGGCTGTCTCATACTTGTCGGTGATCAGTCCTACCATTGTTGTATCATCTGCAAACTTAATGATTGGAGTTGGAGTCGTGCCTGGCCATGCAGTCATGAGTGAACAAGGAGTACAGGAGGGGACTGAGTATACAACCCTGAGGGGCCCCGTGTTGAGGATCAGTGTGGCGGATGTGTTGTTACCTACCCTTACCACCTAGGGGTGGTCCGTCAAGAAGTCCAGAATCCAGTTACAGAGGGAGGTGTTTAGTCCCAGGTTCCTTAGCTTAGTGATGAGCTTTGAGGGCACTATGGTGTTGAACGCTGAGCTGTAGTCAATGAATAGCATTCTCATGTAGGTGTTCCTTTTGTCCAGGTGGGAAAGGGCAGTGTGGAGTGCAATAGAGATTGCATGATCTGTTGGGGCGGTATGCAAATTGGAGTGGGTCTAGGGTTTCTGAGATAATGTTGTTGATGTGCGCCATGAGCAGCCTTTCAAAGCACTTCATGGCTACAGACGTGAGTGCTTTGGGTCGATAGTGATTTAGGTAGGTTACCTTAGTGTTCTTGGGACTATGGTGGTCTGCTTGAAACATGTTGGTATTACAGACTCAGACAGGGACAGGTTGAAAATGTCGGTGTAGGCACTTGCCCGTTTGTCAGCGCATGCTCGGAGTGCACGTCCTGGTAATCCGTCTGGCCCTGCGGCCTTGTGAATGTTGACCTGTTTAAAGGTCTTACTCACATCGGCTAAAGAGAGTGGGATCACAGTCGTCCGGAACAGCTGATGCTCTCATGCATGCGTCTGTGTTGCTTACCTCGTGCGAGCATAGAAGTAATTTAGCTCGTCTGGAAGTCTCATGTCACTGGGCAGCTCGCAGCTGTGCCTCCCTTTTGTAGTCTGTAATAGGTCGCAAGCCCTGCCACATCCGACGAGCGTCGGAGCCGGTGTAGTATGATTCAATCAGTGCTGTATTGACGCTATGCCTGTTTGATGGTTCGTCAGAGGGCATAGCAGGATTTCTTATAAGCATCCCGCTCCTTGAAAGCAGCAGCTCTACCCTTTAGCTCAGTGCGGCCTACCTGTAATCCATGTTATTCTGGTTCGGGTATGTACATACAGTCACTGTGGGGATGATGTCCTTGATGCACTTATTGATGAAGCCAGTAAATTATGTGGTATACTCCTCAATGTCATCAGAAGAATCCTGAAACATATTCCAGTTTGTGCTAGCAAAACAGTCCTTTAGCTTAGCATCTGCGTCATCTGAACACTTATTTATTGACCGAGTCACTGGTGCTTCCTGCTTTAGTTTTAGCTTGTAAGCACGAATCAGGAGGATATAATTATGGTCAGATTTGCCAAATGGAGGGCGAGGGAGAGCTTTGTATGCGTCACTGTGTGTGATCTTGAGTTTATTTTCTCCTCTGGTTGCACATTTAACATGCTGATAGAAATTTGGTAAAAGATTTAAGTTTCCCTGCATTAAAGTCCCTGGCCACTAGGAGTGTCACCTCGGGATAAGTGTTTTCCTGTTTGCTTATGGCTTTACACAGCTCATTGAGTGTGGTTTTCGTGCCAGCATACATATGTGGGAGTAAATAGTCAGCTACGGAAAATAGTGTGGTCTACAGCTTATCATGAGATACTCTACCTCAGGCGAGGAAAACCTCGAGACTTACTTAATATTAAGTTGTTGACCCCGCCAGCTGAATGTCATTCATTTCGTCGTTCAGCCACAACTCATGAAACATAAGTTATTACAGTTTTTAATGTCCCTTTGGTAGGATATTTGCGATCGTATCTCGTCTATTTTGATATTCAATGATTGTACGTTGGCTAATAGGACTTATGGTAGAGGCAGTTTACCCACTCGCCGTTGGATCCTTACAAGGAACCCTGACTTACGTCCCCGATATCTCCGTCTCTTTGATGGGGATGTGGGCCTTGTCATGTGTCTGGAGTAAATCCTTTGTGTCCGACTCGTTAAAGAAAAATCTTTGTCCAGTATGAGGTGAGTAATTGCAGTCCTGATATCTAGAAGCCTGTTTTGGTCGTACAGAAACATTATGTACAAAATAAGTTACAAATAACGCAAAAAAACACAATTGGCTGCAGTTTTACGGTCTCCTAACCATTTCCTCCGGTGCCATGGGAATGTTTTGACAATGTTGAAACTGGTGATGTATGTTGCGGGACAGAAAATAGGCTTGTGGGCTAGCAGACTAAAGAGGTTCATTGTAGTTTGGCTAGGTAAGGGACTTCGCTGCATGGTCTGTGTATCTTTATTACAAGGTTCTGTAATATTACTGCAAACCAGTAACTTTCATATTTTTAAACAAATGTCTTTCTCATAATAGTCTCGCCATGAAGGTGATCATCACTGAGGGGAGAGGATGTAGTAGGCATGGTACTGTCTGACTCTGTACTGCTGGTATGCATCTGATTTGAGCCAACAGATAAGTGAGATGGATTGGAATAATAATGCAGGTAGAGTAGCTTCCAGTCTTTACCAAAATATTACAGGTGATATGTTGTGGTGTTGGAGACTGTCTTGCTCTTGAAGTAAGCTTAGATGTGGAGAGGGAGGAGTGTGAAGGAGAGAGGGATTTTTACTCTATAGCTGAATGTTCCAATATCCTCTTGTATATGTATTCTAAGAGCTCAGTGGGTCTGAGCAACTTAACCTTGCTCCTCCACAGTCTGAAGACTTTATTCGAAACAACCCCTGCTGAATGTTGACCAAAATCTTCCCAAGGCTGATTCATTATGTTTACTGGTCATTGCAGTGTAAGACATGTCTTTATCGAACTCTGCAGCAGTGGTAGACGCTAATAGAAACCGATCAGATCATTTTCTTAGGACCTTACACACGTTGAACAGCTTTGATTTGAAACTCATGACTAGAGAGTTTTTGAAGGCTCTTGTTTGAGAGACTATGTGAAGATACAATAAAAACGTGTGGACTTCACATGGTGATGGGAACACTGATAAGGAAATATCTTTCAGCTGAGAAAGTATGCCACCTACAAACTGGCTGACCTTAACGAGTATATCAGATCTTCTCCTTCCAGCTGTGGAGGAGCAAGGTTCATTTGACGTCTCACCTCACATGAGTTCTGGATCATTGAATTACTTGGCAGTTTCTAGTGATCATAAGAGCATCCCCTCTTTTAGCCCAGAGAAGTTGGATTTGTTGCTGACACCCCTTCAAAGAGTTTCTTCATCACTGGAACTTGGCAAGTGAAGTTCACTGGATGGTGTTGGAACTAGATGTCTGCATACAATCATTAGCTTGTGCACTAGTTACGTTACTGATGGACTTGACCAGGAATCCACTCACTGTTTGTGTGGCATTTCTCTTGATGTCTTCACTAGATATTGTTTTGATAGACAGATTGGTCAAAGATACTTTGGCCTTACTGCTGATAATGTCACTGGGACTTCGAGCTGATAACCATGACTTTACTTGGTGATGGGACTCTGGAGAAATTAGTCTCTAAAATATTGTCTGCTCTCATGTTTGCTTATCAGGGCCTCAAGATCTTCAACCATGCGATATCCACCCCAAAAATGATCATCTCAGTGAACGGTTGAGTTTCTAATTATAGTCATTTCAGCAAAATAACTGATTGCTGTTCTATTATCCCCCTGAATGTTTCCTTTTTTTGTACGATTTTCTTATAACATTTGAGTTTACAATACAACACATACGAACGACAATATCACACAAAGGTCAATTACATTACATTTGCCCAGACCCACATTTGTACACCCCCATCTCCAGTGCACGCATCACTCTCTGCCACATGGCCTCAAACTGCACCATTTTGTTTCTCTCCGCCGCTCACGTACTTTGAACATTTAGATAATAATACATTTGTCCTTTCCATTGTGTTAATGACAGAGGATTGGTTGATTTAAAAAAAAAAAACAATTAAAAAAAATCTCCAGTTTCTATGTATATGTTTTTCCAAGATGATTGATGGGAAAAGTATCGTCCAACCAATCGGGTATTTAACTGCACCCTCGTATGCCATGTCTTGAAATATGCACACAGACGGATTAAAAGTAAATTGACATTGTATTATTTCTCACACCCAACTTTTTAACTCCATCCATAACTTTTGGACTATATAACATTCCCAGAAGACATGGATTATAGAGTCATTGTTAGTTTTACACTTAAGACATGACTCTGCCGTTGTGCTGTACAATTAGTGAATTGTGTCTCTTGTCTAATACATTCTATATGTGAGCTTATACTGGGTTAAGCTTATATATTTTAGTGAACTGTAATTTAGTTATGTTCCAACATTCCCTCAGTCTTGTGCCAATATCCATTATTTTTAAGTCTTGGTTCTAATAGTAGACAGTTGGATAAACTCTCTGCAAGGTTTCTTATAGCTTACCTATCATGTGAATATCATTTTCTGATTGAAATAGGATTCCTTCAAGATTGCTGTGATGTCCAAAGATTTCAAATCAAAATTGTGATATATAACTTTTAAGTTGCTTGTTTTTTAAAATATCTGCATTGGTCAATCCAAAATAGCTTTTTAATGCTTTCATGGAAATAAGTATTTCCTATTACCAAGTCATTTCCCCTTTTTATGCCTTTAGTTTTCCATGTGACCAATTTATTGGTGAATTCTGAAAAGCTATCCAAGGATTGTTCCATAGGGGGTTTTAGGGAGTGATATTGGTTCTTGTAGAATACGTCAAATGTTCAATGTTATAGTGTTCTTAACTTTGAAGTTGATAATGTTCTTAGCTTTATCCTTTGAAAAAAACATAAAAAGATTCTGAGAATGAGCATAAGCGTTTTCAAAATGTACCCATTGTTCCTCTTTAGTGCATGTA
Organism: Oncorhynchus keta; assembly: GCF_023373465.1. NCBI lineage: Eukaryota > Metazoa > Chordata > Actinopteri > Salmoniformes > Salmonidae > Oncorhynchus > Oncorhynchus keta. The sequence continues at coordinate 22,078,020 of NC_068431.1, forward strand.
ACACTAATACAATTGCAAGTCTGGAAGGTTAAAACCACCCTCAGACATAGGAAGATGTAAAACTTTATTTTTTGTTCGATGAGTTTTATTTGCCCATATAAAGTCTTATGACCGTGTATACTTCTTTTAAATATTTTTTTTGGTGGGGTAATTGGTCTTACCTAGAATAATTATAGAAACTTTGGGAGCCATGCCATTCTTAAGGGATGCATTCTACCTGTTAGAATTATGGGAAGATTTGTTCACATTGTTGAGTAATGGGATTGCTGTAGATCAAGGAGTATTCTCTTATTCTTATTGCCATTATTTTGTTTTTTTTCTCACGTTAATTTTATATCCTAAGATTTTAGAGTATTCTGAAAATATTTTTAGCTGGGGTGCAATTGAGGTTTCAATATTGGTCAGGTATATCAAGAGATTGTCTGCAAATAAGTTTACTTTATGTTCACCCATACTGATACCTGTTTATATTTGGATCCTGTCTAATTCTTTCTGCAAGCGCTTCAATTTCACCTGAACATTTTCCACTGACGTTTATAGAAAACGTGTTGATTAATTAATTATTAAGATGTGATGTTTAATGCAATTACAAGGTAAAATAACTTGAATGCTTCAGGTGACGAGGTCACTCAGAACACAGACAGGCAGATGTGGAGACTGGGAGAAGTTCCTATAGGATCAGAAGAGAAAGATCTGAGCATTCATAATAGCAGGATCTAACCATATTGTAAGTCGCTCTGGATAAGAGCGTCTGCTAAATGACTTAAATGTTAATGTTAAATATGTTCTAGTCTCATTTAAGGAGTGAATAAATATCCACATGTAATTGGGGATTCAATGACTAGATCAGTGACTAGATCTATCTCTAATTCACACACACACAACTAGAACATATTTCCAGAAGTAAATGTGTGTGTGTGCTTGTTTAGTTGTCTAAAAGTATTTTATGCTAGTGGAAGAAGTAAGCACATTAATGACTTGCTCCATTTGAAGTGTCTGCCAGAAGGCTATCCAGTAAAACAAACACTTATTACAAAGTAAAGATAATGATATGAATATTGTTAAATAGAAACATGTTTAGTATGCCTAACATTAGGCTATAGACCTGTTATTCAGATTCATCAACTTCTCTCCAATCAATTACATTTAGGCTTTAGGCCTATTAGCTGTTGATTGCAGCTCAACCATATACATGACCGTGTAAGTTCTTGAACCTTATCTCCGAGCTCCAGCCATCTACCCATTTGTGCTTGTGTAGTGTGGGAGAGAGTAGGCGTGTGCCAGCATGGGGGGTTTTCCACTGCAGTCACGATCGAGACTCCTCTGCACCATCTGTGTCACATTCGGCCTCCAACTGCAACCTCATCATTTCCACAGCTGATAAATGTAATCAGTGAGTCTGAATTTAATCAGTTGCCTTCATCAATATTAGGGGTAGGCTATTTATTTCATTATGACAATATCAAATGTAGGTTTATCTATCAGTGAATAGGCTATTGATGGCAGCTGTTGGTGATGGTCTCTATGTGAAGTAGATTTTTAGCAGATGTGAACACCTCTAAAAAGCTAAATAAATGTTTTAAAAATTATGATTAAGCATCGACAATTGTTTACCAAAGGTCTGTATACTGTAGGTCAGGATCCATATTTATCAAGCATCTCAGAGTAGGAGTGCAGATCTAGGATCAGGTTCCCCCTGTGCATGTAGTCTTTATTATTGTGATATAAAAGCCAAAACTGACCCTGAATCAGCACTCCTACTCTGAGACGCTTGATGCACATGGCTATTGGAAAGGTTCACAGCTCTGAGGTGCATAAGCCCTATGAGTCTGAAGGCTGTGGGTGCATCCTAAATGTCTCCCTATTCCCGATATAGTGTACCTTTTATTGACCAGAGCCCATAGGGACTATAGAGAATGGGGTGCTGCTTAAGATGCACACTGAGTCCATAATTGTCCATTCATATTATGAATAAATGGAGGGAAGCAGAGTGTGGGTATGAATCATTCACTGGTTTAATGGTCAGATCTAGAAGTTGGGAGCTTTGATTGACAGCTCAGGTGTTGTGCAGCTTATTCAGGTGTTGTACAGCTTGTTTTTTTGTAATTTTTGCAAATGTATTAAATGATATACATGAATATCTAATTGACATAAGCATTCACACCCCTGAGTCAATACAGAGAATTCAGAAAGTATTCATACCCCTTGACTTTTTCCACATTATGTTATATTACATGCTTATTGTAAAATGTATTATTGTTTTTTTCCCTCATCAATCTATACACAACACACCATAATGACACAGTAAATGCCAGGAGTGTGCAAAGCTGCCATGCAGGCAAAGGGTGGCTATTTGAAGAATCTCAAATATAAAATATATTTAGATTTGTTTAACTTATTTTGTTTACTACATGATTCCATATGTGTTATTTCATAGTGTTGATGTCTTCACTATTATTATACAATGTAGAAAATAGAAAAAAAGTAAAGAAAAACCCTTGAATGAGTTGGTGTTCTAAAACTTTTTACCAGTAGTGTGTATAAAATATTACATGACATTACATTTCATAACATTTTACCAAATGCATTTTGTGTGTTCCCTCAGGCCACTACACCACTATCACATATTTACAATACAACATCCATGTGTAAGTGTGTGTGTTGAATGCGTGTCTTATCGCGTCTGTTCCTGTGTGTGTGTCTCTTCACAGTCCCCACTGTTCCATAAGGTTTTTCATATCTAATTTTACTGCTGACATCAGTTGTGGAGTAGAGTTCCATGTAGTCACGTCTCTATGTAGTACTGTGCACCTCCCATAGTCTATTCTGGACTTGGGGACTGTGAAGACCTCTTGTGGCATGTCTTGTGGGGTGCATGGGTGTCCAAACTGTGTGCTGGTAGTTTAAACGGACACCTTGGTGCATTCAGCATTTCAACACTTCTTACAAAAACAAGTAGTGATGAAGTCAATCTCTCCGCCACTTTGAGCTATGAGATATTTACATGCATATTATTGTTAGCTCTACGTGTACATTTAAGGGCCAGAACAGTAGTCCAGGTGCGACAAAACTAGAGCCTGCCTAGTTGATAATGTTGTTAAAATGGCAGAGCAGCTCTGTATTATGGACAGGCTTCTCCCAATTTGACCTACTGTTGTATCAACATGTTTTGACCATGACCGTTGACAATCCATGGTTACTCCAAGCAGTTTAGTCACCTCAACTCAATTTCCACATTATTTATTACAAGATTTAGTTGATGTTTAGGGTTTAGTGAATTATTTGTCCCAAATACAATGCTTTTAGTTTTTAAAATATTTAGGACTAACTTATTCCTTCCCTGCCATCCATTTTGAAACTAACTACAGCTTTTTGTTAAGTGTTGCAGTCATTTCAATCGCTGTAGTAGCTGACATGTATACCTGTAGACACATTTGCTTTACTCAAGGCCAGTGGCATGTCATTAGTAAAGATAGAAAAAGTAAGGGGTCTAGACCTGATTCCACCTGGATTATGTTGGAGAGGCTTCCATTAAAAAACACCCTCTGTGTTCTGTTAGACACGTAACTCTTAATCCACAATATAGCTTTGTTTAGGGTTGTAAAGCCATAAGGAATACGTTTTTCCATCAGCAGATTGATCTATAATGTCAAAAGTCACACTGAAGTCTAATAAAAAAAACATCCCCCACAATCTTGTTTACGCACCTGGATTGCACAACATTTGCCCATTTTATTCTATAAAAAATTCAAGCTCTGTCAAATTGGTTGTTGATCATTGCTAGACAACCATTTTTCAGATCTTGCAATACATTTTCAAGTAGATTTAAGCCACAATTTTAACTCAACCATTCATGAACATTCATTGTCTTTTTGGTAAGCAAGTGTAGATTTGACCTTTTGAAGGTTATTGTCCTGCTGAAAGGTGAATTCATCTCCTAGCGTTTGGAGAAAAGCAGACTGAACCAGGTTTTCCTGTAGGATTTTGCATGTAATTAGCTCCATTCTGTTTATTTTTTTGTCCAGAAAAATGTCCCGGTCCTTAACAATTACAAGCATAACAATAACATGATGCAGCCACCACTATGCTTGTGAATATGGAGAGTGGTACTCGGTAGTGTTGAGGCAAATCCAATACAACAATTTCTATTCAGGAAAAAAAGGTTAATTGCTTTGCCACATTTTTTGCAGTATTACTTTAGTGCATTGTCGCAAACAGGATGGATGTTTTTGAAATATTTGTATTCTGTACAGGCTTCCTTCTTTTCACTGTCAGGTTAGTATTGTGGAGTAACTACAATGTTGTTGATCCACCCTCAGTTATTTCCCATCACAGCCATTAAACTGTAACTGTTTTAATGTCACCATTGGCCTCATGGTGAAATCCCTGAGCGGTTTCGTGATTTGTTATATTGATACCCCATCCAAAGTGTAATGAATAACTTCACCATGCTCAAAGGAATATTCACTGTACGCTTTTTTTACCCATCAACTTAAAGGTGCCTTTGAGGCATTGGAAAACCTCCCTGGTCTTTGTGGTTGAATCTGTGTTTGAAATTCACTGCTCGACTGAGGGATCTTACAGATAATTGTACATGTGGGGTACAGAGATGAAGTAATCATTCAAAAAACACATTAAACACAATTATTGCACACAGAGTGAATCTATGCAGTTTATCCTGAACAAAAAAATAAACTCAACATTTAAAGTGCTGGTGCCATATTTCATAAAATAAAAGATCCCTGAAATGGTCCATATGGACAAAAAGCTAATTTCTCTCATTTTGTGCACAAATGTGTTTACCTCCCTGTTAGTGATTATTTCTCCTTTACCAAGATAACATTTTTTAAAAATGGAACCTTTAACTGGGCAAGTCAGTTAAGAACAAATTCTTATTTACAATGACGGCCTGCCTTGGGTAAACTGCCTTGTTCTGCCTTGTTCAGGGGCAGAATGACAGATTTTTACCTTGTCAGCTTAGGGATTCGATTTAGCAACCTTTGGGATACTGGCCCAACGCTCTAAACACTAGGCTACCTGCCACCCCAAAATAATGCCGCCAAGATAATATATCCACCTGACAGGTGTGGCATATCAAGAAGCTGATTAAACAGCATGATCATTACAAAGGTGCACCTTATGTTGGTGACAATAAAAGGCCACTAAAATGCCACAGATGTCTCAAGTTTTAGTGGAGCATGCAATTGGCATGCTGACTGCAGGAATGTCCGCCAGAGCTGTTGCAAGATAATTTAATGTTAATTTCTCTACCATAACCCGCCCCCCAATGTCGTATTAGACAATTTGGCAGTACGTCCAACCGGCCTCACAACCACAGAACACTTGTAACCTCTGTGGTGGCAATTCTAACCAAAAGGAGAGAGACTGTATTCTTCAAAACAACTTTTATTAAAAGATTTGCAAAAATGGAGTAGTTAACTATGCACTTCAACAGTTGTGCAGTTTAAGGCCCAACGAACAGTGTCGGCTCTCAACTTTTAGAGAGAAGTGCATCCTTTTTGTATACATGGCAGTCAGCAGATAGTGTGTAAAAGACAATTAGTTGTCTGTGCAGATTTCGGATGGCTTGAGGGTTCAACCGTTAAACTGCATTCACAACAGTAAACACTATAATATGCTCCTTTCTGAAAGTTTCCATACGTGTGACTTCCTGTACGTAGTAAACCCATGAGATGTCACATGCTACGGTCGCATCCAAACGGATCTTGGCTATATGCCCAGTCTTATGACTAAGTCACACAAAGACAAGTTTGTGTCAGGTTGGAAAAACACTAGCATATAATAAGACATTGTTCTTTAAGCAGTAAAACACGGGATAGCATGACTAATTGTGTAATTTTCCACGCCACCTCGCCTGCCCAGGACCTCCACATCCGGCTTCTTCACCTGCAGGATCATCTGAGACTGAGATCTTCTGGCTGCACCCCTGCCAAGTCATGTGAAATGCATAGATTAGGGCCTAATGAATTTATTTGAGTTGACTGATTTCCTAAAATGAACTGTAATTCAGTAAAATCTTTGAAATTGTTGCTTATTGCGTTTACATTTTTCTTCAATATATTATGTGAGATGTTAAGCAAATTTTTACTCTATAGGCAGATGTGTGTAGGCTACTGTAGTTAAAATGTCCAAATGTCTAGCCTAAATCTGCATTATTAAATTGGGTTAAATTTAAAATAATTCCTTATTCCTCTGGGAGATTATGTATTCATCCCTTGATATGAAAGGCTTACTTCACTCATCGAAGTTAATATGATTTTAAAACCTTTTTAGAGATTTGATTTGGCATTCCTCCATTTTCAGTTTTTCTGTGATCATTTCCTGTGATCTCATGTCTCCGGAGACCACTTCAAGATCAGCACAAGAAAATGCTGTAAAGCTTTTTTATTATGGAACAAGGATTTGGTTGATTGACTTGACATTTTGGCGGCCTGTATTTCCTTTGATTAAATGTTGTATTTAATTTTTTATGAAACGCTGACTTTTTCTTGTGCTGCTGTTGCATTTACAAGCCCTTGTCAGAAAAGAGAAGTTGAAAGAAGACAGGTCAGACTGAGCTTAGAGTACTGTAGGGTGAAGTTGCCCCTAGACGCTGATCTTGGGTAAGTTTTTAGCAATTTCCCCACTAATGGTTAAGGTTAAGATAAGGGGATGGGAAGCTGATCCTACATCTGTGCCTAGGTTAAACTTCACCCTGGAGCGAGGTTCAAAGCTAAAAACCATAAGGATGGGGAAAAATAAACTGGATGGTCTATGTGCTTCTGTATTCAACTTCCATTCTTCTTATCGTGTCTCATTTTATATTGCTGTTGGTGTTTCTGGATGACTTTTGGCTGGTATTGAAGTGTGCGGTGTGTTTGGTTGACAGTTTGCCTCTAAAAGGCTTCTGGCATCTATCTTTTCCATGCTCCTGTAGTGAACGATCTGTCTGCAGTTCAGTTCTGCCAGTGTATTCTTGGGACATTTGAGATTGAGTCGACATCAGACAGACAATGTTACGTGATTTTAAAGAGAAGTAGCCTAACTATCCTCACCTCACCTCTCCACACACACATACACACACTCCTCCTCTTTCCATTCTGGCCCTCTATGAGATCTCATTACATATCCTGCTCCCAATGCAAAAGAGCACTGTGCCTTATTTAACCGAGTTGCTATGCAGAAATCCATCCCATTGGTTTATTTCCCAATGGCCTTTAGATTGTCTTTGTAGGATTAAGCGCGATTAAAAAATATAAAGAAACCAGCTGTGTAGCTAACAGATAAGCCTTTTGATTTATCAGCTCATTCTATACAAGCCTGTATGTACTCTGTAGGCAATTTGGTAGCCATTTTGTTTCGTCACTGGCCAGTAGCAAATCTGAAGTGTCAAATTAACCTTGAAGAGAACATCCTGCTTCGTCTCTATGGTGATTTGTTGAGTCCTTGATCTCCTGTCACATCGTATGGCGAGGTCCTCAACAGCTCGTTGCGCTGGGACAACAAGTAGAATAGCTTGTTTCCTCAACAGCTCTGTCTATCTATCTATGTTTATTTTCTGCTATTATGGACTCTTGTATCACAACTTTTGATACATGCGTGTGTGTATTTGTCCTTAGTGTAGCCTACCCAAAAGGTAAAATGTAATAACATTGACACATGCTAATCTTCAAGGATATAAGAGACCTGTTGGTAGGAGACCAGTTCCAGGTCACTAACAGAGCCCCCTGTCTCCTGCGTGTGGTCCCTACAGGCTGTAGGATGTTCTCGTCTGTGAAGGCCTTCGAGGGGCAGCAGTACTCCACCCTGAAGAGGCAGTGCCTTGCCAGCGGCCTGCTGTTCGAGGACCTGCGCTTCCCCGCAGTGGATGACACCCTCTTTTACCAGGGCAACAGGATCGGACGTGTGCACTGGAAGAGACCCCGGGTGAGTGAGCTACTTCTACTACTACTACTACTACTACTTCTTCCACTACCATAAAACTACCATAAAAGACTGCTGAAGCAAGCACATAATTTTTCTTTCGAAAATGTATTCATGGTTTATTTGGACAGAGACATAAACACCTTTTCAATACGTTGCACTATAGTGTGTATAGCTCATGCACATTTTCTACACCTGTCCCTAGATGGTCTTTTCTCTTCTCACGTTTACATTTACATATCCTTTTCACACTACTGAGGCGGGCTGTGTTGGGCTGGCATGGTCAGCAAATGTTGTGCTATTTAGGTTAATCCTTGGTAGACTGGAGCTAAACACACACACACTCACTTCCTGTGTAAAACCACAGACTATGAAGGAGAAGATAGTAGCCAAAATATCGAAACATATATTGTTTTTTTTTTGTGAAGGAGAGTATTTGGATTTTTATTGATTGATACAGGGTAGAAGTAGACTGAGATGGGGACATAGAGGAGATGGACACAACACCGAAAATGGCACAGTCGTGGATCGAACCCCTGCCTCCCGGGGAAATTTGTAATCAAGGGACAGCAGCACTACCACTAGACCAGCCCCCAGGACAAATATATTTCATGTTAAATCATGTTATTTTATAAGGACCCCTAGTCCCATATTGGGCAACTCTGTAGTCCTTAATGGGAGCTGCATTTTTTACCATATAATTTGCTGAACAGCTTCACTCACTCAGAATAGCAAAGACATCTGGTTTGTCAAGAACACTGACTCTGTAGCGTGTGTGTGTGTGTGTGTGTGTGTGTGTGTGTGTGTGTGTGTGTGTGTGTGTGTGTGTGTGTGTGTGTGTGTGTGTGTGTGTGTGTGTGTGTGTGTGTGTGTGTGTGTGTGTGTGTGTGTGTGTGTGTGTGTGTGTGTGTGTGTGTGTGTGTGTGTGTGTGGAGAGATGTGGAGTCAGATGTTCCCACGGGGGGACCAAACCAACACCAGCTAAAATAAACAACAAGCTAAGCTGGTGCCTAGGGCCAGACAAAGTGTTAGGAAGTGTCCAAGTCAATTATCCCTCCCTCTCTTCTCCCTCTCTCCTCCTTCCCAAACACCTCTCCTCTCTTTCCGCCCAGAGTGCCGCTCATTCCAGAGTCCCAGAGCAGCTAGACATGAGAAGTGTGGTGCGGCAGGCAGCATTCATTATGGTGATATCTGGGTCACACAGATGGCCTGTTTGGGTCTATGTGGCGATGTCAGCCTGTCATTTTACAGCGTTTTGGTGGTTGGCGTGGGGTCGCTTAATGACTCAGCAGAGAGACATGGAGAATTGAAAGGTGGAAGGAGGAGAGATATTTCCACCTCCATCTCTCTATGACACAGGATATTCCAATTTCTTTCTCTCACTTTTTATGGTGATTGTAAGTGAGGACTTGGTGGACTGTATATTCTTTAGGTTAGGTTTTACTTTATGTGTTCGCTCCTGTGTGCTGGTTAGGGCACAGATGACAGACATGTATCAAATCAAATTGTATTGTCACATACACATTTTTAGCAGATCTTATTGCAGGTGCAGCGAAATGCTTGTGTTTCTAGCTACAACAGCGCAGTAATATCTAACAAGTAATATCTAACAAATTTCAAAACCACACACACAATGCACACAAATCTAAAGTAAATTAATGGAATTAAGAATATATAAATGTTTGGACGAGCAATGTCGGAGTGGCATTGACTAAAATACAGTAGAATAGAATACAGTACATACATATGAAATTAGTAATGCAAAATATGTAAACATTATTTTAGGTAGGATTCCAGTTGAGGTAGTTTAATAACACCGAAGATGCACAGGCACGGAACAGCACCACACAGTGTATGGAGGGTCTAAGGCACTTAGTGGTCTGAAAACCTGCCTCAACCAAAGAGAGAGAGAGAGAGAGAGTGTGTGTGTGTGTGGTCTGCAAGTAAAGAGATAAATAAAGATACAATAGTGACTGACAGAATACAATCTCCAATTCACATCTCTTATAAACAATATGCAATGCTATAACATGCCTATGATGACTTAATGCTATACAGGACCATACAGCGCAATTAAAGTGATTCTGACTGTACTCATTTGAGATCAAAGGGGTGCTGCCACACGTGTACTACAAAGCATAGCACCATCCTCGTCAGTACAGGGCTACAACTGCACAATGAATTTGAATACCTCTAAACAGTGAAATACGATGTAATACCCATATGTTAATGTACCATGAACCTACATTACCATTCAAAACTTTGGACACACCTACTTACTTCGTTATTTTTACTATGTTCTACATTGTAGAATAATAGTGAAGACATCAAAACTATGAGATAACACACATGGAATCATGTAGTAACCAAAAAAGTGTTAAACAAATCAAATTTGAGATTCTTCCAGGAAGCCACCCTTTGCCTTGTTGACAACGTTGCACACTCTTGGCATCATCTCAACCAGCTTCATGAGGTAGTCACCTGGAATGCATTTCAATTAACAGGTGTGCCTTGTTAAAAGTTAATTTGTGGAATTGATTTCCTTCTTAATGCATTTGAGCCAATCAGTTGTGTTGTGACACAAGGTATGGGTGGTTAACCCGAAGATATCCCAATTTGGTGAAAGACCAAGTCCATATTATGGAAAGAACAGCTCAAATAAGCGAAAAGAAACGACAGTCCATCATTACTCTAAGACATGAAGGTCAGTCAACATAGAAATATTTCAAGAACTTTCAAGAAGTTTCTTCAAGTCTCACCACTACCTCCTGGGCTGACTTTGAGGCCAAGTTTTCCTCTGCATTTCTGTCTGAGGACTACACAGATGAATTGGCAGACAGAGTCAGAAATCGAGTACAAAGAGAGAAGGAGAGTATCCGTGACTTTGCATACGGTTACCACTCCCTGTGCAGAAGGTGGAAACCTGGCATTGAGGAGGAAGAGGTCATTAAATTGATCTTGAAGAACATCAACCCACTACTAGCCAGTCAACTCCGAGAACGAGTCACCACTGTCGATGGACTGGTTCGCTTGGGACAGCAGTTTGAAAAGGACAGAGAATGCCAACAGCAATATGACCAGAGAAAGAAACAGACACCCAAACAGTTACCCAAGACAGACCATCAACAACAGCCAGCGTCTCCAGCCAAGACCCCTCTCATGTTCTGTTGGAGATGTAGCCAAAAGGGACATTCTTCAGCTACATGTCCAAGACCGTATCAAGTAAACCCTTCCAGAAACCACAAATCACAACAGGCCAACACACCTAACTCTCTTCGCAGGAATGACCATCCTACTCTGGGTGCTTTAACCAGAGCTGAAACCCAAAGAGTCACTGCCTACGCCCCCCCCATCGACATCCCCTTCCTTTCAGTTAATACCGCACCAATCAGAAGCTACAAAGTTACATGATTGGGGTTCAAATGTGGCACTCTTCTCTGCCGTTGCTCCGGTACCACTAACCCTTGATAATCCTTCTGAAGATCTCCTTTTACAGGCTGTGAGAAGAGCTCAGCTGGAACAGCCAGATGAGTTAAGGCTGTTGGAACAGCTGCAGAATAATGCTGATGTATGTACTTCAAGGCTAGGACGCACCGGGCTCCTGAAGCACAAAATATTCCTTACACAGGAAATGCCGATCAAGCAAAAGCCATATAGTTTGTCCCCAGCGAAGCTAATCATCCAAAAGGGACTCATAAATGATATGTTAACCCAAGATATAATAGAACGTTCCTCCTCTCCCTGGGCTGCTCCTGTTGTCCTCATCCCAAAAAAGACTGGTGGTCTTAGATTTTGTGTGGACTATAGGAAGACCAACAATGTTTCCCAGACTGATGCCTATCCTCTTCCCACCATCCATGAGATCCTGGAGTCATTGTCTGGCGCTGTTGTGTTCACTACCCTTGACCTCAATAGTGGTTATTGGCAGGTTGAGATGGACCAGGAAAGCAAGGACAAGACTGCTTTTGTCTGTGCTGAGGGCTTGTTTTCCTTTAAGGTGATGCCCTTTGGATTAAAGAATGCCCCTGCCACTTTCCAAAGACTCATGGAGATTGCGTTAGGTGAGCTCAAAGGGAAGATCTGTTTCGTCTACCTGGACGATATAATTATCTACTCTCAGAACAGAGAAAGACACTTTCAAGATCTTCAAGCAGTGTTGGACAAGCTAAGAGAAGCTGGTCTGACCTTGAATGTGAAGAAGAGCAACTTCTGCCAAACCTCCCTGTAGTTCCTTGGCCATATTGTGTCTTTCGACGGCATTCATGTGGATTATGAAAAGACAAAGGCTGTACAAGACTTCCCTGTGCCAACCACACTCAAGGCCCTTCAACGGTTCCTTGGTATGGCTGGATGGTACCATCGGTTTGTATCGAACTTCTCCCAGGTGGCAGAACCCCTCAACGCGTTGAAGCGAAAAGGAGCGAAATTCCAATGGACGGCAGAGTGCCAGACCTCCTTTGAAACCCTGAAACGACACCTCGTCACACCTCCCATTTTAGGTCATCCCAACTTTGATTGCCCTTTTGTTGTTTACACTGATGCAAGTGATGTTGGACTTGGTGCTGTCCTAGTCCAACAGACTGGACTTGGCACTGAAGAAGTGCTAGCGTTCACCAGTCGGACATTGAATGGAGCAGAACGGAACTACTCCACAATCGAGCAAGAGTGCCTTGCAGTTGTCTGGGCTTTGGAAAAGTTGAGGTACTACCTGGAGGGTAGACACTTCACTGTGGTCACTGACCATTCCTCCCTTGTGTGGGTGTTCAAGACCAACAAACCAACTACCAGACTCATAAGATGGGCTCTACGGTTGCAAGAGTTCACCTTTGCAGTGGAATACAGGAAAGGAAAATACAACACTGTTCCAGATGCCTTGTCCAGAGCTCCTGCTTGTGATAACGGTGGCCCTCATCTTACATGTGCTACTGTCCTGTCAAGCAGTCGAGACTCGCCCAAAACGGACTTTCCCATTTCTGATGAGGCCATATGGAAAGCCCAACAGGATGATCCAGAAGCACAGGCTTTGTACCAGACTATCCTGGAAGATGGAGAAAAGATGGTCAATCCTACCACAAAGCTGACCATCATTGAAGACAAAGTCTACCGAGTTGTACAACTACCTCACAGAACACTCTACCAAATGTACATTCCTGAAACTCTACGCCTACAACTGATTCAACATTTCCATGAAGACCCATTAGCTGGTCATTTGGGCAGGTTCAAAACCTACAAGCGGTTGCAAGCGTTACTGTACTGGCCACATCTGAGCATGGATGTGAAGTCACACATCCGAAACTGTCAGGTTTGTCAAATGTACAAACCAGAAGGTAGAAAGCCTGCTGGCAAGTTGCAGCAAACGGTGGTTACCCGACCTTGGGAAATGTTAGGAGTGGATTTGATGGGTCCATTTCCTAGAAGCTCCAATCAGAATGTGTACATGCTTGTTTTTGTTGATTACTATTCAAAGTGGGTGGAGCTCTTTTCCCTGCGTCAGGCCACAGCAAGGACCGTCTCTAACATCCTTACGAAAGAGATCCTGACTCGCTGGGGAGTGCCTGATTACATCCTGTCTGATCGAGGTTCCCAATGTGTCTCTGATCTCTTTGAGGAGACCTGCCAAAGATGGAACCTGAGACAGAAGTTGACCACGGCCTATCACCCACAGACCAATCTCACTGAGAGAGTAAATCGAACCTTGAAGACAATGCTTGCTTCCTATGTAGGGACCCAGCACAAACACTGGGACAAGCACCTTCACAAGTTTCGATTTGCCCTGAATTCTGCTGTGCAAGAGTCCACTGGAGTCACACCTGCAGAGCTGAACCTAAGTCGTCCTCTCAGAGGACCCTTGGATATGGTGCTACAGCCCCAGCAGCTTACTCCAGACGCTGCTTGCTATGACCAGGTAGTCCATCTCCATGACTTGAGAGCTCTTGTCTCAAAGAACATGATCCAGGCTCGACTCAAGCAGAAGAGAAATTATGATAAGAACAGACGAGACATGCAGTTCCAGCTTCGTGATCGGGTGTGGCTTCGCTCTCATCCTTACTCGAAAGCTGAACAATTCTTCTCGGCCAAGCTCGCTCCTAAATGGCAAGGACCATATAGGATTGTGGAGCAGATGGGCCCTTTGAAATACCGAGTGGTGAAAGAGGACACAGGTGAAGATATGCACGTTGTCCGTGTCTCACGCCTTAAGGCCTGTTACCCCTCGGCTGAGGAATTGGAGGCGATTGAGCGCCGCAAGGTCCTGGATATCTTTGAAGAGGAAAGTGATGAGGAGACCTTTCTCGGTTTCCCCGACCAAGATGTGCCTTCCAGGGCAATGGTCGGCTTTTTCCAGGGGAGGGGGTGTGTGACGGCCCTGAATTTTTCTGAACCGTCTCAGTGCAGCTCCTTCCAATAGGGTGCTTTCCCTTTAATTCCCAATTAAATAGCCAGCATCAGCTGCGCGAAAGTGGGGTTGTGATGGAGACGTGAATGAGGATGTGTTCAACCCTCAGTTCCGAAGCTTCTCTCTTCCGTTTGTTTTGTTGCCGTTAAACGTGTGTTTTGTAGCCTAAGAGAGTTTACCCAGGATCGGATCCACTCTTTGCGTCCGTGGACTACACCTCTCCGTTCTTCGTGGCCTTTCTCCGCTGGAGATCTATTGGCGGATTTGATTGTCTGACTGACCGACTAACTACAACCTTTTTGTATACGGTATTTCATTTGTTTTGATGTGAGGTATACTGTGATGATTTATGTAGTTAGTTGTAGTTGAGGAATTAGTAAGAGTTGATACGCTTTAAAGTTCTGTGGTAAAATTATTGTTATATTGATTGTATGTTTAAATACTGGGTTTACGCTACACTGAATGAACGGACAAACATTGCGTGACAAAAGTCACTTGAGTTCACTGAACTCCTTTACCGGGCTGGACTCTTTTTAGGCCCGAGGTACAGGACACTTCTGGAGGAACCAGAACTCATTGTGATATTATTATACGTGTGTGTGTAATCATTGTTGTTGCTAATACAACCCACGCAAAATAATATAGTTATTTTTGAAGTTCTTTCCAATGTTTTAAGGGTTTATGAAAAGTTTATTTCCATCCTGACTTTTACGTCCTTTGTATTGGTGTAGACTTGACGGACCAGATGGGACTCATTCCCACCCAAACTAAAGGGAGAAACCAATGTTTTCTCTGGTAGGCACAACCTACCTGGCACCCCTATAAATAATAACCTCAAGTCAAAACCGTTACAAAGTGCAGTCGCAGAAACCATTAAGCTCTATAATGAAACTAGCTCTCATGAGGACTGCCACAGGAAAGGAAGACCCAGAGTTACCTCTGCTGCAGAGGATAAATTCATTAGAGTTGCCAGCCTCAGAAATTGCAGCCCAAATAAAAGCTTCACAGAGTTCAAGTAACAGACAATTCTCAACATCAACTGTTCAGAGGAGACTGTGTGAATCATGCCTTCATGGTCTAATTGCTGCAAGGAAACCACTACTAAAGGACACCAATAAGGGCTATTTAACCAAGAAAGAGAGTGATGGAGTGCTGCGTCAGATGACCTGGCCTCCACAATCACCCAATCTCAACCCAATTGAGATGTTTGGGATGAGTTGGACTGCAGAATGAATGAAAAGCAGCCAACAAGTGCCCAGCATATGTGGGAACTCCTTCAAGACTGTTGGAAAACTCTTTTTTGTTTACTACATGATTCCTTATGTTTTATTTAATAGTTTTGATGTCTTCACTATTATTCTACAATGTAAAAGAAATAGAAAAAATCCTTGAATCAGTAGGTGTGTCAATTTCTGACTGTTACTATAAACAATTACAGGGCATATAAACAACGCACTGGGGGACATTATCCTATACAGATAGTTAAATGTCCGAAATGATATGACAACCAAAATAGAGCTAGCCAGCTCACAATAGCTAGCTCGCAGTAGAAACTACTACTATGACTTTATCGTCGTATAGTGCATCTTCAGATATAAACACCTGAAAGATACTGTATAATATATTTACATACATGTCAACAAAGATGCACACTGGCCTTGGCTAACACAATGATCGCTAACTGGTGAGAACACAAGGATGCCTCTCAATTTACATTTCTCAAGTTGATCTTCTTCTCTGAGCTGGCGATCGCCCAGCATGCTCTGCTCCACTTCCCTCGCGGGCAGAGCTACAGCTCTGATGTGATGAACTAACATTACTGATATGATTAACTGCAATTACTTCACAGCCTTTTGTACATTGCTTTCCTTTGATGGTTTTGATGCTTTTTTGTGTTTCTCGTTCTCCCAGATCAATTTCAGTTGAGGTATTTCAGTATTGAGGTATTCCAGTTGAAGTATTTCAGTATGCAGGTATTTCAGTATTGAGGTATTCCAGTTGAAGTATTTCAGTATGGAGGCATTTTAGTATGCAGTATGCATTTCATTTGCAGTATTGAGGTATTTCAGGCAAGATGCTACAGCTCAGCCTTTACACCATAGTACCCTCCAAGCTCATCATTAAGCTCGGGGCCCAGGATCTGAACCCCGCCCTTAAAACTTGGTCCTGGACTTCCTTATGGGCCACCCCCTGGTGGTGAAGGTAGGAAAACACACCTCCACTACACTGATCCTCAAGACAGGGGCCCCTTGTGTACTCCCTGTATACCCATGACTGTGTGACCACGCACACCTCTAGCTCAATCATCAAGTTTGCAGACGACACAACAGTGGTAGGCCAGATTACCAACAATGACGAGACAGCCTAGGTGAGGGCCCTGACAGAGTGGTGCCAGGAAAATAACCTCTCCCTCAACATCAACAAAATTAAGAAGCTGATGGTGGACTTCAGGAGACAGCAGAGGGAGCACGCCTCCATCCACATCGACGGGGCTGCAGTCGAGAAGGTGAAAAGCTTCAAATTTCTCGGCGTACACTTCACTGACAATCTGAAATGGTTCACCCACACAGACAGAGTGCTGAAGAAGGTGCAACAGCTCCTCTTCAACCTCAGGAGGCCGAAGAAATGCACCATTGAGAGCATCATGTCGGGCTGTATCGCCGCCTAGTACGGCAACTGCACCGTCCGCAACCGCAGGGCTCTCCAGAGGGTGTTGCGGTCTGCCCAACGCATCACCAGAGTACCCTGCCTGCCCTTCAGGACATCTACAGCACCTGGTGTCATAGAAAGGCCAAGACGATTATCAAGGACCTCAGCCAGTCAAGCCACGGCCTGTTCACCCCGGTTTCATCCAGAAGACGATGTCAATACAGGTGCATCAAAGCTGGGACTGAGAGACTGTAAAACAGCTTCTATCTCAAGGCCATCAGACTGTTAAATAGCCATCACTAGCCAGCCTCCACCCAGTACTCTGTCACTAGCCGGCTACCATCCGGTTACTCATCCCTGCACCTTAGAGGCTTCTGCTCTATGTACATAGACATGGAACACTGGTCACTTTATAATGTTTACATACTGTTTTACCCATTTCATATGTGTATATATATACTGTATTCTCGTCAAGGCTCATCCTATTCAACTATTGCTGTACATATACTATTCTATCCTATGTATTTTTCAGATACTTATTATATGCTTATTATAACAAGTACAGTCTGCATGTGTAGGTGCTTATTGAGGTGTCCCGATATCTTTTCCATCTGTTCAGTTATCTGGTTTTAATATCCATTCTAGAATACCCTTATAACCAATCAGAAACTAGTATTCAACAATGCTGTGGTATAAATATATTTATGCTCCAGACTCTGCCATTGCTCGTCCTAATATTTCTATATTTCTTAATTCTGTTCTTTCACTTTTAGATTTGTGTGTATTGTTGTGTATTGTTAGATATTACTGCACTGTTGGAGCTAGGAACACAAGCATTTCGCTACACCCGCAAAAACATCTGCTAAATACTGTATGTGATACGACCAATAACATTTTATTTTATTTGAATGGTCTGAAATAGGCCTTCCTCAATATTGAAATACCTATCATTATTGAGGAAGGCCTATTTCAGGCAATTTCAGTCATAATTTCACTTTGAGGTATTGATGTTTTAATGTGTAATAGACAGAAGAGGTGGGTTTTTGTCACGCCCTGAACATAGAGAGTCTTTTTATTCTCTATTTTGGTTAGGTCGGGGTGTGACTAGGGTGGGTGATCTAGTGTGTTAATATCTATGTTAGCCTGGTATGGTTCCCAATCAGAGGCAGCTGTTTATCATTGTATTTAGGCAGCCATTTCCCCTTTGTGCTTTGTGGGATCTTGTTTTTGTGTAGTACCTGTGAGCACTGCATTTGCTTCACGTTTCATTGTTCTGTATTGTTTTAGTGAGTTTCATTTATTTAACATGTGGAAGTCTACGCACGCTGTGCCTTGGTCCGTTGATTCTTACAACAACGTTCGTGACAGTTCTAGTGAGTTAGATATTAGAGTACACACCGTGTTTAGTACTTCGCTTGTTTAAATAGCACTTGGGTATGTTTACTACTGCAAGTCAAGACAGAGCAGGCAGGCATAAATAAGGGGCCGCTATAAAATTCTCCCCATCTTCCTCTCTCTCTCTCTCTCTCTCTCTCTCTCTCTCTCTCTCTCTCTCTCTCTCTCTCTCTCTCTCTCTCTCTCTCTCTCTCTCTCTCTCTCTCTCTCTCTCTCATTAGCTCTGTACCTCTCACCCTGTCTTTCTTTCTCCTGCCATCCCTGTCAGCCTTCTCTCCCTACTACATCCACTCCCTGGCCTTCAGATTAGTTGTGGTTATTTATGACATGACTGACAAGCAATAAAATGTCAGTGCCCATTTGGAAAGTATTCAGACCCCTTGACTTTTTCCACATTTTTTTGTTACAGCTTTATTCTAAAACGGATTAAATATGTATTTTTTTCTCATCAATCCACACAAAATAGCCCATAATGACAGAGTAAAAACAGGTTTAAGATTTGTTTTGCAAAAATAATCAAATTAAAAAATGAAATACCTTATTTACATAAGTTTTCAGACCATTTGCTATGAGACTGAATATTGAGCTCAGGTGCATCCTGTTTCCATTGATCATCCTTTAGATGGTTCTAAAACTTGATTGGAGTCCACCTGTGGTAAATACAATTGATTGGACATGATTTGAAAAGGCACACACCTGTCTATTTAAGGTCCCATGGTTGACAGTGCATGTCAGAGGGAAAATCAAGCCATGAGGTCGAAGGAATTCTCTGTAGAGCTCCGTGACAGGAGTATGTTGAGACTCAGATCTTGGGAAAGGTACCAAAAAAAATGATGCCGCATTAAAGGTCCCCAAGAACCTCCATCATTCTTAAATGGAAGAAGTTTGAAACCACCAAGACTCTTCCTGGAGCTGACCGCCCAACCAAACTGCGCAATTGAGGATAAGGGCCTTTGTCAGGGAGATGACCAAGAACACGATGGTCACTCTGACAGAGCTCCATTGTTCCTCTGTGGAGATGGGAGAACCTTCCAGAAGGACAACCATCTCTGCAGCCCCCCACCAATCAGGCCTTTATGGTAGAGTGGCCAGATGGAAAACCACTTAGTAAAAGGCATATGACAGCCCGCTTGGAGTTTGCCAAAAGGCACCTAAAGGACTCTCGGACCATGAGAAACAAGATTCTCTGGTCTGATGAATCCAAGATTGGAATATTGGGCCTGAATGCCAAGCGTCACATCTGGAGGAAACCTGGAACCATCCCTACGGTGAAGCATGGTGGTGGCAACATCATGCTGTGGGGATGTTTTTTTTAGCGGCAGGGACTGGGAGACTAGTCAGGATCGAGGGAAAGATGAATGGAGCAATGTACAGAGAGATCCTTGATGAAAACCTGCTCAGATCCCTCAGAACCTTAGACTGGGGCGAAGGTTCAGCTTCCAACAGGACAATGACACCAAGCACACAGCAAAGACAACGCAGGAGTGGCTTTGGGACAAGTCTCTGAATGTCCTTGACTGGCCCAGCCAGAGCCCGTACTTGAACCCGATCGAACATCTCTGGAGAGACCCGAAAATAGCTGTTCAGCGACGCTCCCCATCCAACCTGACAGAGCTTGAGAGGATTTTCAAAGAAGAATTGGAGAAACTTCCCAAATACAGGTGTGCCAAGCTTGTAGCGTCATACCCAAAAGACTTGAGGCTGTAATCACTGCCAAAGGTTTTTCAACAAAGTACTGAGTAAACTACTGAGTTCAGTTTTTTTATTTCTAAAAACCTGCTTTTGCTTTGTCATTATGGGGTATAGATTGATGAGGGGGAAAAAACATTTTATTTATTTTAGGATAAGCCTGTAACGTAACAAAATGTGGGGAAAAATCAAGGTGTCTGAATATTTTCCGAATGCACTGTATCTGTTTATCTGGGATAGCTTTGCTGTCCTCCCAAGCCAAACCCATCTGGACTAAATGAGCTCCCCAATCGGTATGGCAGTTTGGTTGGTATTTTCTGACCGTCAGTTGTATCGTCTAGCCTGGTGCTAGGACTCTGGCGGCTGGGTGACAACTGATTTGGTCACAGATGTAGGCCTACTATGACATGTTGTGGCAGCTCTTCAGTATAAGGTAAATGATTTGGTTAACTAGCATTAGCCAGCGTTAGCCATGACACCATTATTTCTTACCCTGTAGGGAGACAGATTGATCAATAGGCTATTTATTTTACAGCCTAGCCAATCCACCCAGCAGATATTGGGAGTGAATATTGGAAATGAAAAGAGTTTGTGTGTGTTTGCGACTTTGTAAAATGGCCCTCTTAAGCTTTAGGCAGAGTGGGAAAATGGCAGAGAGAGAAAGGTGGGATGGACAGAGACAGATCAATATGCACAGTTCCAGTCAAAAGTTACACCTACTCATTCAAGGGATTGAGTATTGCTGCAGCATGCTGTACTAACCATTCTGGTTAAGTTTGCCTTGAATTATAAATACATTACTGACAGTGTCACCAGCAAAACCCCCACACCATAATACCTTCTCCACCATGCTTCACGGTGGGAAACACAAATGCAGATTTCATCTGTTCAGCTACTCTGCGTCTCACAAAGACAGGTTGGAACCAAAGGTCTCAAATTTGGACTCATCAGACCAAAGGACGGTTTTCCACCGGTCTAATGTCCATTGCTCGTGTTTCTTGGCCCAAGCAAGTCTCTTATTATTATTGCCGTCCTTTAGTAGTGGTTACTTTGCTGCAATTTGACCATGAAGGCCTGATTCACACAGTCTCCTGAGGCTGGTAACTCTAATGAACGTATCCTCTGCAGCAGAGGTAACTGGGTATTCCTTTCCTGTTGCGGTCCTCATAAGAGCCAGTTTCATCATAGCGCTTGATGGTTTCTGCGACTGCACTTGAAGAAACTTTATTAAAGTTATTTTCAAACCTCATTAGAGGTAACTCTGGGAGTTGTTATTTCCATAATATGGACTTGGTCGTTTACCAAATAGGGCAATCTTCTGTTTACCACCACTACCTTGTCATTACACAACTGATTGGCTCATTACGAAGGAAAGAAATTAACTTTTAACACGGCACACCTGTTAATTTAAATTCATTCCAGGTGACTACCTCATGAATGTGGTTGAGAGAATGCCAAGAGTGTGCAAAGGGTGGTTACTTTGAAGAATCTCAAAAAGGAAATGATTTTTCCGTATGTGTTATTTGGTAGTTTTGATGTCTTCGTTATTATTCTACAATGTAGAAAATAGTTTTTTTTTAATAAAAAAACTGGAATGAGTAGGTGTGTCCAAACGTTTGACTGGTACTGTACAGCTGAAGTCGGTAGTTTACATTCACCTCAGCCAAATACATTTAAACTCAGTTTTTCACAATTCCTGACATTTAATCATAGTAAAAATCTTAGGTCTTAGGTCAGTTAGGATCACAACGTTTTATTTTAAGAATGTGAAATGCCAGAATGATAGAAGAGAGAATTATATATTTCAGCTTTTATTTCTTTCATCACATTTCCAGTGAGTCAGAAGTTTACATACACTCAATTAGTATTTGGTAGCATTGCCTTTAAATTGTTTAACTTGGGTCAAATGTTTTGGGTAGCCTTCCACAAGCTTCCCACAATAAGTTGGGTGAATTTTGTCTCATTCCTCCTGACAGAGCTGGTGTAACTGAGTCAGGTTTGTAGGCCTCCTTGCTCGCACATGCTTTTTTAGTTCTGTCACAAATGTTCTATGGGCTTGAGGTCAGGGCTTTGTGATGGCCACTCCAATACCTTGACTTTGTTATCCTTAAGCCATTTTGCCACAACTTTGGAAGTATGCTTGGGGTCATTGTCCATTTGGAAGACCAAGTTTTAACTTCTTGACTGATGTCTTGAGATGTTGCTTCAATATATCCACATAATTTTCCTTCCACATGTATCCATCTATTTTGTGAAGTGCACCAGTCCCTTCTGGCGCAAAGCACTCCTACAACATGATGCTGCCACCCCCGTGCTTCACGTTTGTTATAGTGTTCTTCGGCTTGCAAGCCTCCCCCTTTTTCCTCCAAACATAATGATGGTCATTATGGCCAAACAGTTCTATTTTGGTTTCATTAGATCAGAAGACATTTCTCCTAAAAGTACGATCATTGTCCCCATGTGCAGTTGCAAGCCATAGTCTGTCTTTTTTATGGCGGTTTTTGAGCAGTGGCTTCCTCCTTGCTGAGCGGCCTTTCTGGTTTCTGAGCGGCTGACTCGTTTAACTGTGGCTATAGATACTTTTGTACCTGTTTCCTCCAGCATCTTCACAAGGTCCTTTGCTGTTGTTCTGAGATTGATTTGCACTTTTCGCACCAAAGTACATTCATCTGTAGGAGACAGAACATGTCTTCTTCCTGAGCGGTATGAAGACTGCGTGGTCCCATGGTGTTTATACTTGCCTACTATTGTTTATACAGATGAACTTGGTTCCTTCAGGTGTTTGGAAATTGCTCCCAAGGATGAACCAGACTTGTGGAGGTCCACATTTTTTTTTCTGCGGCCTTGGCTGATTTCTTTAGATTTTCCCATGATGTCAAGCAAAGAGTCACTGAGTTTGAAGGTAGGCCTTGAAATACATCCACAGGTACATCTCCAATTGACTCAAATGATGTCAATTAGCCAATCACAAACTTCTAAAGTCATTACATAATTTTCTGGAATTTTCCAAGCTGTTTAAAGGCACAGTCAACTTAGTGTATGTAAACTTGTGATGCAATGAATTATACGTGAAATCATCTATCTGTGAACAATTGTTGGAAAAATTACTTGTGTCATGCACAAAGTAGATGTCCTAACCGACTTGCCAAAACTATAGTTTGTTAAAAAGAAATTTGTGGAGTGATTGAAAAATGAGTTTTAATGACTCTAACCTAAGTGTATGTAAACTTCCGACTACAACTGTATGTTGAATGAGAGCTGTGATTTGAAATATTCATTCTGCTCACGTAATCTGATTGCACGTGCACTCACATGCAAGCAAGCCAGCAAGCAAGCCAGCAAGCAAGCCCGGACACACAAACACACACACTAATTGCACATTGACACTTCTATAGTGGCATTTGAGTAATAGGAGCGGTGCTGAGGCGAATGGGATATTGAAGAGGTCTCCAGGGGACTCTGCAGTGGCAGTGCAGTGGTGGGCTTCTCCTCTCCGCTGATGAAAAGTTGGCTTTGCAGCAACCTGCTTTTGTCGGCACTAGCAAATTACTGACCTTGGGCGTGGTGTGTGTGTGTCCTCCTTGGACACACACACACATGCACACATACAAACTGTATTCAGATGAAATGTTTCATCGCTGATGAAATGTGCATGTCTACCCAATTCCATCTGGCTCCATGTTCTTCCACTGCCGGCCACTGGTGCTTCCTCTTCTCACCATATTTGGTTATACTGCATCTAAAATTAATCTGATGACATCACAATGATGACAAAAGGTTTTCCTACTCATTATTTGCCTCCTTTAGAAATGACATCGTATTTCCAAGCCACTATAACGCACTTTCAACTAAATCTTCATCAACGCCAATTAACAATGCATTGAGTAAAACATTGACTCAGGAGTCAATAGATCTTACATAATAATATTGTGAGGAAACATGCAACCCATGAACACCTGGAGGTTTTTGTTGCTGTTGTTGTTTGCTTGTCCTCACTCTGATTTATTTTCCTTTCTTTTTGAATGGCTTCACTGTATTGTGGATGGATGAAGACTGTGTACTTGGTGGACATGGAACTGCATCTCCCATAAATCACCTCTCCGATTCCCCCTTTAACTGTGTGTGTGTGAGACTTTGTCAAATTACCCTGTGCTGTGTGTTAGGCTTTAGGCAGAGGGGAGAAATGGCAGAGAGAGAGAAGTTGGATGGACGGAGACAGATCCATATGTATGTAGACTGAGAAATATGATTTGAAATATGCATTCTGCTCACGTAATCTGATTGCACGTGCATTTGCATGTATGCAAGCCAGCAAGCAAGCCTGTACACACACACAAACACACACGCACACACTAATTGCACATTGACACTTCCATAGTGGCCTTTGAGTAATAGGAGCGGTGCTGAGGCGGATGGGATATTGAAGAGGTCTCCAGGGGACTCTGCAGTGGCAGTGCAGTGGTGGGCTTCTCCTCTCCGCTGACGAAAAGTTGGCTTTTGCAGCAACCTGCTTTCGTCTGCATCAAAAAATGACTGACCTTGGGCGTGGTGTGTGTCCTCTTTGGACACAGATATACACACACATGCACACATTGGGGTACCAGTACAATATGGAATCATGTATTAACCAAAAACAAATCAAAATATATTTGAGATTCTTCAAATAGTCATCCTTTGCCTTGATGACTCTTGGCATTCTCTCAACCAGCTTCACCTGGCATCAATTCGACCATTAAGGCTTGATTCACACAGTCTCCTCTGAACAGTTGATGTTGAGATGTGTCTGTTACTTGAACTCTGTGAAGCATTTATTTGGAGCAAAGGGTGGCTACTTTGAATAATCTCAAATATAACATATATTTTGATTTAACATGTTTTTGTTTACTGCATGATTCCATATGTGTTATTTCATATTTTTGATGTCTTCACTATTATTAGTATAAAAAAAATTAAATAAAGACAAACCCTGTTATGAATAGGTGTGTCCAAACATTTCACTGGTACTGTACATGCATATATTGCACACACATTCTCTCTCTCTCTCTCACCCCAAACATATGCATGTGGGGCGGCAGCTAGCCTAGTGGTTAGAGCGTTGAACTAGTAACCGAAAGGTTGCAAGATCATAAAAGGTCCAAATCCGTCGTTCTGCTACTGAACAAGGCAGTTAACACACTGTTCCTAGGCCGTCATTGAAAATAATAATTTGTTCTTAACTGACTTGCCTAGTTAAATAAAGGTAAAATTTAAAAAATGCATCCACTGCGCACACATTTTTCAAATTAATTGTGTTAAGTATGTCAAATGAAGAGGCTCCCTAATAGCTCCAGCTGAGTAACGACTGAGCATCTCCATCGACCCTCTCTTAGGTAAGTGGGTGTGTTGTGTTTGTGTGTTTGGTTAACACGTCTCCCTAGGCTGGTTTAATTTACAGTACGGGGCGGAGATGGGGCTCATTAAAATGACCAGTTCTCGCTATCTTCTCAGTCCATCTCTCCCATCTCTCTCTCTCACACACGCCGACACGTCAGAGTACAAATAGCCTCACGTAAACATTGGACTGTATTTACGACCTCTTATCTAAACCCATTTCAGTACAGTTGGATTGGACAAAATAGAGACCCGCACACTGTCGAAAAAATAAATAGATCCAAAACTGAGGCTTGAATGCAAAATGTTTATTGAAATATCATAGTGCCCAAAGAATATTGCATAATGAAAGAAAGTGCATAAATTAAAGATGATAACAAAACACAACATTTCGGCCTCAGGCTATCACCAGTGTAAAAGATATTTGTATTGAAATGACGATTCGCAAGCATACTACAAGCATGTTGGCCGGCAGGCAATGAGGTTTGTGGATAAGAAGACCAATAGACTTTCATATTACAGCAAAACTATCAGACTATGTTTAAGATACATTGCTAGCACATTGTTATAGACATTTCCGTCATTGGCAGACACGACTGTTTATGTGAATAAGGTCTATGGTGTGGAAATTGTAGTCTTTTCCTCCGGTTGGGGCAGTGAGACGGTCACCTCCCTGGAGCTCCAGTGCAATCTACCAATGGGCTGATCTATTGGGCGGGGGGAGTGAGAGGGTGGGGGGTATTTTATACATGGTCTGGGGTAATCTACCTTTGGCCTAATGAGCAGGAACCCAGACTTCATCAAGAAATTGGAAATACAGACATTGTCATCCTACAAGAAACATGGTATTGAGGAGACTGACCCACTGGTTTCCCTCTAGGTTACAGAGAGCTGGCAGTCCCATCCACCAAACTACCAGGTGTGAAGAGACTCAGGGAGTAGGCTCATTTGGTATAGAGCAGATCTAACCCACTCTATTAATTTAGTCAAAACAGGAACATTTTACATCTGTCTAGAAATGTTTTAGGAAATTATCTCAACAGAGAAAAATGTACTCATGTATGCTACCTATATCCATGCAATAGAATTCCTATACTTTAACGATGACAGCTTCTCCATCCTAGAGCGGGAGAGAAACAATTTCCAGGCCCAGGGACATGTCCTAGTCTGTGTCGACCTAAATGCCAGAACTGGACAAGAACCTGACACTTTTAGCACATGGGGGAACCTAACAGCATCCCCTCCCAAATATGCCCCCCTAGACACAACTATGACAAAACAACCAACATAAACGGGTCACAACTCCTGCAGCTCTGTCACTCGCTAGGTCTGTACTTAATGGTAGGCTTCGAGGGGACTCTTTAAGGTAGATACACTTACAGGTCATCCCTTGGCGGCAGTACTGTAGATTACTTTATCACTGACCTCAACACAGAGTCTCCCATAGAGTGTTCACAGTCAGCCCACTGAAACCCTTATCAGATCACAGCAACATCAGTCTACTTGAACAGAGCAATACTCTATCATGAGGCATCAAAGCCAAAGGAACTACATAATATTAAGAAATGCTATAGATGGAAGGAATGTAGTGTGGAATCCCTTTTGGACAACTTCCTGTGTAAAACATTTCACTGTAATAGTGAAGGTGTAAACTAGACAGTAGAAAACCTAAACAGTATATTTGACCTCTCATCTTCCATATCAAATTTTAAAAATTCAAGCAGACAACCTAAGAAAATGAACAACAATGACAAATAATTTGATGAAGAATGCAAAACCGAAGAAAGAAATTAAGAAACCTATCCAACCAAAAACATAGTGATCCAGAAAATCTGAACCTACGCCTTCACTATGGTGAATCACTAAAACAATACAGAAATACACTACGGAAAAAGAAGGAACAGCACGTCAGAAGTCAGCTCAATGTAATTGAAGAATCCATAGAATCTAACCACTTCTGAAAATTGGAACACTAAACAAACAACATGAAGAGTTACCTATCCAAAATGGAGATGTATGGATAAACCACTTTTCCAATCTTTTTGGCTCTATAACAAAGAACAAATAGCATAAACATATATACATGATCAAATACAAATCTTAGAATCAACTATTAAACACTATCAGAACCCACTGGATTCTCCAATTCCATTGAATGAACTACAGAACAAAATACAAACCTTCTAACCCAAAAAGGCCTGTGGTGTTGATGGTATCTGAAATTAAATGATAAAATATACACATTCCAATTGGCTATACTTAAACTTTTTAACATCATTCTCAGCTCTGGCATCTTCACCAATATTTGGACCAAGGACTGAACACCCCAATCCACAAAAGTAGAGACATATTCACCCCAATAACTATCGTGGAATATGCGTCAACAGCAATCTTGGGAAAATCCTCTGCATTATCATTAACAGCAGACTTGTACATTTCCTCAATGAAAACAATGTACTGTGCGAATGCCAAATTATTTTTATACCAAATTACCGTACGACATACCACGTATTCACCCTGCGCACCCTAATTGACAAAGGCAAAGTCTTCTCATGCTATGTTGATTTAAAAAAAGCTTTTGACTCAATTTGGCATGAGGGTCTGCTACACAAATTGATGGAAAGCAGTGTTGGGGGAAAAACATATGACATTATAAAATCCATGTACACAAACAACTAGTGTGTGGTTAAAATTGGAGAAAATAAATCTTTCCTCAATGCCGTGGAGTGAGACAGGGATGCAGCTTGAGCCCCACCCACTTCAACATGTGTGTGTGTGTGTATATATATATATATAGGAAGACAAAAACAATATGGTGTTCCAAAAAAGGTCCAGTTGCCAGGACCACAAATACAAATTCCATCTAGACACTGTTTCCCTAGAGCACACAACAAACTATACATACAGTACCAGTCAACAGTTTGGACACACCTACTCATTCCAGGGTTTTTCTATATTTTTACTATTTTCTACATTGTAGAATAATAGTGAAGACATCATAATGATGAAATAACACATATGGAATCATGTAGTAACCAAAAAAGTGTTAAACAAATAAAAATATATTTTATATTAGATATTCTTCCAAGTAGCCACCCTTTGCCTTGATGACAGCTTTGCACACTCTTGGCATTATCTCAACTAGCTTTATGACAAAGAGATAATTAATTAACAGGTGTGCCGTGTTAAAAGTTACTTTGTAGAATTTCTTTCCTTTTTAATGAGTTTGAGCAAATCAGTTTTGTTGTGACAAAGTAAGGGTGGTATACAGACTATAGCCCTATTGGGTAAGATACCAAGTCCATATTATGGCAAGAACAGCTCAAATAAGCAAAGAGAAATGACAGTCCATCATTACTTTAAGGCATGAAGGTCAGTCAATACGGAACATTTCAAGATCCCACTGTTACCTCTGCTGCAGAGTATAAATTCATGAGGGTTAACTGCACCTCAGATTGCAACTTTGCGGACGACACTACAGTGGTAGGCTTGATTACCAACAACAACGAGACGGCCTACAGGGAGGAGGTGAGGGCCCTCGGAGTGTGGTGTCAGGAAAATAACCTCACACTCAGTGTCAACAAAACAAAGGAGATGATTGTGGACTCCACATCGACGGGATAGTAGTGGAGAGGGTAGTAAGTTTTAAGTTCCTCGGCGTACACATCACGGACTAACTTAATTGGTCCACCCACCCAGACAGCTTTGTGAAGAAGGCGCATCAGCGCCTCTTCTACCTCAGGAGGCTGAAGAAATTCGGCTTTTCACCATAAGCACTCAGACTTTTACAGATGCACAATCGAGAGCATCCTGTCGGACTGTATCACCGCCTGGTACGGCAACTGCTCCGCCCACAACCGTAAGGCTTTCCAGAGGGTAGTGAGGTCTGCACAACGCATCACCGGGGGCAAACTACCTGCCCTCCAGGACACCTACACCACCCGATGTCACAGGAAGGCCATAAAGATCATTAAGGACAACAACCACCCGAGCCACTGCCTGTTCACCCCGCTATCATCCGGAAGGCGAGGTCAGTACAGGTGCATCAAAGTAGGGACTGAGAGACTGAAAAACAGCTTCTATCTCAAGGCCATCAGACTGTTAAACAGCCACCACTAACATTGAGTGGCTGCTGCCAGCATACTGACTCAACTCCAGCCACTTTAATAATGGAAATTGATGTAAAAAATGTATCACTAGCCACTTTAAACAATGCCACTTAATATAATGTTTACATACCCTACATTACTCATCTCATATGTATATGTACAGTGCCTTGCGAAAGTATTCGGCCCCCTTGAACTTTGCGACCTTTTGCCACATTTCAGGCTTCAAACATAAAGATATAAAACTGTATTTTTTTGTGAAGAATCAACAACAAGTGGGACACAATCATGAAGTGGAACAACATTTATTGTATATTTAAAAAAAATGTAACAAATCAAAAACTGAAAAATTGGGCGTGCAAAATTATTCAGCCCCTTTACTTTCAGTGCAGCAAACTCTCTCCAGAAGTTCAGTGAGGATCTCTGAATGATCCAATGTTGACCTAAATGACTAATGATGATAAATATAATCCACCTGTGTGTAATCAAGTCTCCGTATAAATGCACCTGCACTGTGATAGTCTCAGAGGTCCGTTAAAAGCGCAGAGAGCATCATGAAGAACAAGGAACACACCAGGCAGGTCCGAGATACTGTTGTGAAGAAGTTTAAAGCCGGATTTGGATACAAAAAAAATTCCCAAGCTTTAAACATCCCAAGGAGCACTGTGCAAGCGATAATATTGAAATGGAAGGAGTATCAGACCACTGCAAATCTACCAAGACCTAGCCGTCCTCTAAACTTTCAGCTAATACAAGGAGAAGACTGATCAGAGATGCAGCCAAGAGGCCCATGATATGATCACTCTGGATGAACTGCAGAGATCTACAGCTGAGGTGGGAGACTCTGTCCAAAGGACAACAATCAGTCATATATTGCACAAATCTGGCCTTTATGGAAGAGTGGCAAGAAGAAAGCCATTTCTTAAAGATATCCATAAAAAGTGTCGTTTAAAGTTTGCCACAAGCCACCTGGGAGACACACCAAACATGTGGAAGAAGGTGCTCTGGTCAGATGAAACCAAAATTGAACTTTTTGGCAACAATGCAAAACGTTATGTTTGGTGTAAAAGCAACACAGCTCATCACCTTGAACACACCATCCACACTGTCAAACATGGTGGTGGCAGCATCATGGTTTGGGCCTGCTTTTCTTCAGCAGGGACAGGGAAGATGGTTAAAATTGATGGGAAGATGGATGGAGCCAAATACAGGACCATTCTGGAAGAAAACCTGATGGAGTCTGCAAAAGACCTGAGACTGGGACGGAGATTTGTCTTCCAACAAGACAATGATCCAAAACATAAA
Organism: Oncorhynchus keta; assembly: GCF_023373465.1. Taxonomy (NCBI): domain Eukaryota; kingdom Metazoa; phylum Chordata; class Actinopteri; order Salmoniformes; family Salmonidae; genus Oncorhynchus; species Oncorhynchus keta. Next base: position 22,108,851 of record NC_068431.1, read on the forward strand.
GCAACATCTACAATGGAATGGTTCAAAAATAAACATATCCAGGTGTAAGAATGGCCAAGTCAAAGTCCAGACCTGAATCCAATCGAGAATCTGTGGAAAGAACTGAAAACTGCTTTTCACAAATGCTCTCCATCCAACCTCACTGAGCTCGAGCTGTTTTGCAAGGAGGAATGGGAAAAAATGTCAGTCTCTCGATGTGCAAAACTGATAGAGACATACCCCAAGCGACTTACAGCTGTAATCGCAGCAAAAGGTGGCGCTACAAAGTATTAACTTAAGGGGGCTGAATAATTTTGCACTCACTCATTCATATATCTTTATGTACATATTCTTTATCCCTTTACACTTGTGTGTGTATAAGGTAGTAGTTGTTAGGAATTGTTAGGTTAGATTACTCGTTGGTCGGAACTAGAAGCACAAGCATTTCGCTACACTCGCATTAACATCTGCTAACCATGTGTATGTGACAAATAAAATGTGATTTTATTTGAAATAAATGCTTCACAGAGTTCAAGTAACAGACACATCTCAACATCAGCTGATCAGGAGACTGTGTAAATCAGGCCTTCGTGGTCGAATTGCGGCAAATAAACCACTACTGAAGGACACCAATAAGAAGAGAATCCCTTGGGCCAAGAAACACGAGCAGTGGACATTATACCGGTATAAATTTGTCCTTTGGTCTGATGAGTCCAAATTTGGATCCGGCTAAAAATACTTTAATCAATTATAGAACCCATTGCTTTTAATGGTTGTGAGGTCTGGGGTACACTCCCCAAACAAGAATTCACAAAATGGGGCAAACACCAAAATGAGACTCTGCATACAGAATTCTGCTAAAATATCCCGTCTACAACGTAAAACACCAAATAATGCATGCAGAGCAGAATTAGGCCGATACCCGCTCATGATCAAAATCCAGAAAGGAGCCGTTTAAATTCTAGAACCACCTAAAAGGAAGTGATTCCCAACCTTTCCATACCAAAGCCATCACATACAGAGAAATTTACCTGAAGAAGAGTCCCCTAATCAAGCTGGTCCACAAACACAAAACAGACCCCACAGGACAGGACAGCAACACAATTAGACCCAACCAAATCATGACAAAACAAAAGATCATTATAATGCACATTGGAACAAATTAACAAAAAACGAGCAAACTAGAATTATATTTGGCCCTAAATAGAGACTACACAGTGGCAGAATACCTGACCACTCTGACTGACCAAAAAATAACGAAAGCTTTGACTATGTACAGACTCAATGAGCATAGCCTTGTTATTGAGAGAGGCCGCCATAGGCAGACCTGGTTCTCAAGGGAAGACAGGCTATGTGCACACTACCTACAAAATGAGGTGGAAACTGAGCTGCACTTCCTAACCTCCTGCCAAATGTATGACCATATGAGAGACACATATTTCCCTCAGATTACACAGATCCACAAAGAATTTGAAAACGAGTCAAGTTTTGATAAACTCCCATGCGCGAGAGAGAGAGAGAGAGAGAGAGAGAGAGAGAGAGAGAGAGAGAGAGAGAGAGAGAGAGAGAGAGAGAGAGAGAGAGAGAGAGAGAGAGAGAGAGAGAGAGAGAGAGAGAGAGAGAGAGAGAGAGAGAGAGAGAGAGAGAGAGAGAGAGAGAGAAGGACGTCAGCAGGATGGCACCAGGATGGCAGGTTCGCACACTGTTGGTGGGGAGCAACACACACACTGGCTGAAAATAACACTAAGTCTCACACCTGGAGGGTGTGAAACCACACATCCCACCCAAAGGGAGAGGTAGATAATAACACACTCCAAATGGTACCATGGCCCCTATATAGTGCACTACGTCAGACCAGAGCTCTAACGACCCTGTTCAAAAGTAGTGAACTATATAGGGGATATCGCTCCACGTCATTCCTGCAGTCTTCCATCCATCACTATTGACTGCAGATCACTATTGGGATCCTCTAAGGAATCTTAGTAGCCTGCATCTCCATACTCAGGTCTTCTCTGCTTCAGTCACTCCTGCATTAGCTGGGTCTCCAGGAACCACATTGAGATATTTGCTCGTTAATAGTTACCAGTATGGCTTAACGGTATGCTTTTCAACCATGCAACTTTTGTTATCACAGCTAAAGCAGAACCAGTCTGGCACCTTGGGTTAGTTTTAATTCTGTCTGTTGGTCTGTCTTTTGTAGCTCTGTGGGTTAGTTTAAGTGCTGTCTGTCTGTGTTGTAGGGCTGGGGTAGTTGTAGCTCTATGTGGGGTAGTTGTAGTGCTGTCTGTGTGAAGAGGTTGTTCGAGTGGGGCTCAGGTTAGCACGGCCCAGATGAAGCTGTGACCCTGTAGATCCTCCTCTTGCTTCACCCATAAATCACCACAACACCTCCCAGACCTGACACTTGTCAGGGGCTGGGTGCTCTCTGTCTCTCCTCCCTCACTCGTTCTCTCTTTCCCTCCTTGTCTGTCTGTATGTATGTCTGTCTCTCTCTCAACATCATTCGCTCAATCCATGGTACTCTCTCTCTCCTGTCTGTGTCGGTAAAGGCATGTTGTGTGTGAAGGATAGAAGTGGAGCGTGCCTCATCTAAATCCCCATTGATTAGGAGCAATAATTAAAGAGTCCCGGGCCATGCCTGGCCTGGCAACTCACTAAACCTATCTGTCTCTCTCTCTCTCTCTCTCTCTCTCTCTCTCTCTCTCTCTCTCTCTCTCTCTCTCTCTCTCTCTCTCGCTCTCTTTCTCTCTCTCTCTCGCTCTCTTTCGCTCTCTCTCTCGTTCTCTCTCTCTCTCGATCTCTCTCTCTCTCGTTCTCTCTCTCTCTCTCTCTCTCTCTCTCTCTCTCTCTCTCTCTCTCTCTCTCTCTTTCTTTCTTTCTTTCTTTCTCTCATTCTCTTCTGTCTCTGTGTAGGAGCTCTGTGAGGACCCTCACCTGTTTGTGGATGGGATCAGTGCGCACGACCTGCACCAGGGCCAGCTGGGAAACTGCTGGTTTGTGGCAGCGTGCTCCAGCCTGGCCTCCAGAGAGTCCCTGTGGTCTAAAGTAAGTGTGGGCGTGGAGGGCTGTGCGTGTGTGCCATGACTGTACCCACGTACGAGTGCACCCATTAGGCCAGATTACCTGGTGAAGAAGGGGTAAACAGGGGAAAGCGCATCATTAGGCCACATCAACACCTCTCTAGAACACTCTCCGCAGAGTTGGAGTACTCTACCAAGCTTATAACGCCGTCTCTGACTGGGGTTTAGGTAGAGTATCATAGTAGACTTTGCTGGTCTACTCGGTTGTGTTACAATAATGAATGTGCGGGTATCTAGCATTCTTTCATGACATCTTTTTTTAAATATCCTACACCTTCTGGATGTGTGTACCATAATACAGTTCTAAAGCCCTATTGGCACAGGACTAGTACTATACATCGGTTATGTAATTATTACCCCAGCATGTCCGTTTTTCCAGTGGAAGATTCGGACAAAATTTGCTTTACCAAACTGCCCCGTTATTATTTTTTTGTCATTCAAAATACACTGCTCAAAAAAATAAAGACAACACTAAAATAACACATCCTAGATCTGAATGAATTAAATATTCTTATAAAATACTTTTTTCTTTACATAGTTGAATGTGCTGACAACAAAATCACACAAAAATTATCAATGTAAATCAAATTTATCAACCCATGGAGGTCTGGATTTGGAGTTACACTCAAAATTAAGGTGGAAAACCACACTACAGGCTGATCCAACATTGATGTAATTTCCTTAAAACAAGTCAAAATGAGGCTCAGTAGTGTGTGTGGCCTCCACGTGCCTGTATGATCTCCCTACAACGCCTGGGCATGCTCCTGATGAGGTGGCGGATAGTCTCCTGAGGTATCTCCTCCCAGACCTGGACTAAAGCATCCGCCAACTCCTGGACAGTCTGTGGTGCAACGTGGCGTTGGTGGATGGAGCGAGACATGATGTCCCAGATGTGCTCAATTGGATTCAGGTCTGGGGAACGGGCGGGCCAGTCCATAGCATCAATGCCTTCCTCTTGCAGGAACTGCTGACACACTCCAGCCACATGAGGTCTAGCATTGTCTTGCATTAGGAGGAACCCAGGGCCAACTGCACCAGCATATAGTCTGGGGTCTGAGGATCTCATCTCGGTACTTAATGGCAGTCAGGCTACCTCTGGGCGAGCACATGGAGGGCTGTGTGGCCCCCCAAAGAAATGCCACCCCACACCATGACTGGCTCACCGCCAAACCGGTCATGCTGGAGGATGTTGCAGGCAGCAGGACGTTCTCCACAGCGTCTCCAGACTCTGTCACGTCTGTCACGTGCTTAGTGTGAACCTGCTTTCATCTGTGAAGAGCACAGGGCGCCAGTGGCGAATTTGCTAATCTTGGTGTTCTCTGGCAAATGAAAAACGTCCTGCACGGTTTTGGACTGTAAGCACAACCCCCACCTGTGGACTTCGGGCCCTCATACCACCCATGGGAACTGAGAAGTGGTCTGTGGTTACCACCTGCAGAACCACTCCTTTATTGGGGGTGTCTTGCTAATTGCCTATAATTTCCACCTGTCTATTCGATTTGCACAACAGCATGTGAAATTTATTGTCAATCAGTGTTGCTTCCTAAGTGGACAGTTTGATTTCACAGAAGTGTGAATGACTTGGAGTTACATTGTGTTGTTTAAGTGTTCCCTTTATTTTCTTGAGCAGTGTATATGTAAGGCGTGAAGATATTTCAACTTAGTATTGGCCATATGGTCTATAGTTCAGAGAATGTCAAAATAATAATGCTTATCAATAAGAACCATGAACTGTAGCTTTTGAAGACATTTAATCAACTGACATATTTGGCAATAAAAAATTACTGACATGAAAGATTCGGCTGGGACAAAAATTATGGATGTAGTGATTTGTGCTCGTGGACATAATTACATTACCTGAGCTCCCCTTGTAAAACGTATCCTGTCCAAATAGGGCTTACGCTTTGTTATAAGACACTATGAAGGCTTTTACGTGTTAATAACAACTTAAGCCCTTAGCCCTATTCGGATGGGATTTTTATTGTGGGAGTTCAGGTAATTTAATTATGTGCACAAGCACCAATCACCGTATCCGTAATTTTAGTCCCGTCTGAATCTGCAATTCCGCCACATTTAAGGCCCCCAAGAACACAGTGCCCTCGATCATTCTTAAATGGAAGAAGTTTGGAACCACCTAGACTCTTTCTAGAGCTGACCGCCCGGCCAAACTGAGCAATCAGGGAAAAGGGCTTTGTCAGGGAGGTGACCAAGAACACGATGGTCACTCTGACAGAGCTCCATAGTTCCTCTGTGGAGATGGGAGAACCTTCCAGAAGGACAACCATCTCTGCAGCCCCCCACCAATCAGGCCTTTATGGTAGCGTGGCCTCAGTAAAAGGCATATGACAGCCCGCTTGGAGTTTGCCAAAAGGCACCTAAAGGACCCTCAGACCATGAGAAACAAGATTCTCTGGTCTGATGAATCCAAGATTGAACTCTTTGGCCTGAATGCCAAGCGTCACATCTGGAGGAAACCTGGTACCATCACTACGGTGAAGCATGGTGGTGGCAGCATCATGCTGTGGGGATGATTTTTAGCAACAGGGACTGAGAAACTAGTCACGATCGAGGGAAAGATGAACGGAGCAAAGTACAGAGAGATCCTTGATGAAAACCTGCTCCAGATCTCTCAGAAACTCAGACTGGGGCGAAGGTTCAGCTTCCAACACGACAACGATCCCAAGCACACAGCCAAGACAATACAGGAGTGGCTTCGGGACAAGTCTCTGAATGTCCTTGACTGGCCCAGCCAGAGCCCGGACTTGAACCCGGTCAAACATCTCTGGAGAGACCCGAAAAAAGCTGTTCAGCGACTCTCCCCATCCAACCTGACAGAGCTTCAGAGGATTTGCAGAGAAGATTTGGAGAAACTTTCCAAATACAGGTGTGCCAAGCTTGTAGCGTCATACCCAAGAAGACTCGAGGCTGTAATCACTGCCAAAGGTACTTCAACAAAGTACTGAGTAAAGTGTCTGAATACTTATGTAAATGTGATATTTCAGTTTTTTATTTCTAAAAAGCTTTTGCTTTGTCATTAGGGGATATAGATTGAAGAGGGGGAAAAACCACTTGATATATTTTAGGATAAGCGTGTAACGTAACAAAATGTGGGGAAAATCAAGGTGTCTGAATATTTTCCGAATGCACTGTATCTGTTGTCCTCCCAAGCCAAATCCATCTGGACTAAATGAGCTCCCCGATCGGTATGGCAGTTTGATTGGTCTTTTCTGACTGTCAGTTGTGTCGGCAAACGTGGTGCTAGGACTCTGGCGGCTGGGCGACGACTGATTTGGTCACAGAGGTAGGCCTACTATGACATGTTGTGGCAGCTCTTCAGTATAAGGTAAATGATTTGGTTAACTAGCATTAGCCAGCGTTAGCCATGACACCATTATTTCTTACCCTGTAGGGAGATCGATGGATCAATAGGCTATTTATTTTACAGGCTAGCCAATCCACCCAGCAGATATTGGGAGTGAATATTGGAAATGAAAAGAGTGTGTGTGTGTTTGTGCATGTGCGTTTGTGACTTTGTAAAATGGCCCTCTTAAGCTTTCAGGGGGAAAATGGCAGAGAGAGGTGGGCTCGACAGAGACAGATCAGTTCCAGTCAAAAGTTTGGACACACCTACTCATTCAAGGGTCCTTCCTTATTTTTGATATTTTCTATATTGTAGAATAATAGTGAAGACACCAAAACTATGAAATAACACACATGGAATCATGTAGTAACCAAAAAAGTTAAACGATTCTTCAAATGACAGCTTTGTAAACTCTTGGCATTCTCTCAACCAGCTTCTCCTCTAATGATTTTCCAACAGTCTTGAAGGAGTTCCCACATATGCTGAGCATATGTTGGCTACTTTTCCGTCACTCTGCAGTCCAACTCATCCCAAACCATCTCAATTGGTTTGAGGTCAGGTGATTGTGGAGGCCAGGTCATCTGATGCAATACTCCATCACTCTCTTTCTTGGTCAAATAACCCTTACACAGCCTGGAGGTGTGTTGAGTCATTGTCCTGTTGAAAAACAAATGATAGACCCAGTAAGCGCAAACCAAATGACATATTGACTGACCTTCATGTCTTAAAGTAATGGTGGACTGTCATTTCTCTTTGCATATTTGAGATGTTCTTGCCATAATATGGACTTGGTCTTTTACCAAATAGGGCAATCTGCTGTTTACCACCACTACCTTTGTCACAACACAACTGATTGACTCAAACGCATTAAGAAGTTAAAAGTTAATTTGTGGAACTTTCCAAGGCACACTTGTTAGTTGAAATTAATTCCAGGTGTCTACCATGAATGTGGAATGAATGTGGAGAGAATGCCAAGAGTGTGCAAAGCTGTCATCAAGTCAAAGGGTGGCTACTTTGAAGAATCTCAAATATTAAATCATTTTGATTAACACTTTTTGGGGTTCTACATGATTCCATATGTGTCATTTCATAGTTTTGATGTCTTTGTTATTATTCGACAATGTAGAAAATAGTAAAAATAGAGAAAACCCTTGGAATGAGTAGGTGTGTCCAAACGTTTGGCTGGTATTGTACAGTTGAAGTCGGTAGTTTACATACACCTTAGCCAAATACTTTTAAACTCAGGTTTTCACAATTCCTGACATTCAATCCAAGTAAACATTCCCTGTCTTAGGTCAGTTAGGATCAGCATTTTATTTTAAGAATGTGAAATGTCAGAATAATAGAAGAGAGAATGATTTATTTAAGATTTTATTTATTTCATCACATTTCCAGTGAGTCAGAAGTTTACATACACTCAATTAGTATTTGGAAGCATTGCCTTTAAATTGTTTATCTTGGGTCAAACGTTTCGGGTAGCCTTCCACAAGCTTCCCACATTAAGTTGGGTGGATTTTGTCCCATTCCCCCTGACAGACCTGGTGTAACTAAGTCAGGTTTGTAGGCCTCCTTGCTCGCACATGCTTTTTCAGTTCTTCCCTCAAATGTTCTATGGGGTTGAGGTCAGGGCTTTGTGATGGCCACTCCAATACCTTGACTTTGTTGTCCTTAAGCTATTTTGCCACAACTTTGGAAGTATGCTTGGTATCATTGTCCATTTGGAAGACCCATTTGCAACCAAGCTTTAACTTCCTGACTGATGTCTTGAGATGTTGCTTCAATATATCCACATAGTTTTTCTTCCACATCAAGCCATCTATTTTGTGAAGTGCACCATGCTTCCACCCCCGTGCTTCACGTTTGGTATAGTGTTCTTTGGCTTGCAAGCCTCCCCCATTTTCCTCCAAACATAACGATGGTCATTATGGCCAAACAGTTCTATTTTTGTTTCATTAGACTGGAGGACATTTCTCCAAAAAGTACGATCTTTGTCTCCATGCGCAGTTGCAGACCGTAGTCTGCCTTTTTTATGGCGGTTTTGGGGCAGTGGCTTCTTCCTTGCTGAGCGGCCTTCCAGGTTATGTCGATATAGGACTCGTTTTACTGTAGATATAGCTACTTTTTTAGCTGTTTCCTCCAGCGTCTTCATAAGGTCCTTTGCTGTTGTTCTGGGATTGATTTGCACTTTTCGCACCAAAGTACGTTCATCTCTAGGAGACAGAACACGTCTCCTTCCTGAGGGGTATGACAGCTGCGTGGTCCCATGGTGTTTATACTTGCGTACTATTGTTTGTACAGATAAACGTGGTACCTTCAGGCGTTTGTAAATTTCTCCCAAGGATGAACCACACTTGTGGAGTTCTACAATTATTTTCTGAGGTCTTGGTTATTTTCTTTTGATTTATAAGTGAAATAATCCGTCAGTAAACATTTGTTGTAAAAAGTATTTGTGTCATGCACAACGTAGATGTCCTAACAGACTTGACAAAAATATAGTTTGTTAACAAGAAATTTGTTGAGTGGATGAAAAACACGTTTTAATGACTCCAACCTCAGTGTATGTAAACTTCCGACTTCAACTGTACATTATTATTTGGACTTTCTCCTTGGCCATTAGGCCAATATTAGCAATATTAGGCATTTGAAATATATTCACGCCTAGAAGAGCCTCCGTGCGTCCTATGGGAGACCTAGTCTGTAGGTCGGATTCCCAGACAATATTTGTAAGCGTGTTGCATCCAGAAGAACTTTGATTTGTGGATCACAGACCTTGATTCCACATGTTGATTTCCTGTGTTTGTGTGTGTGTGTGTGTGTGTGTGTGTGTGTGTGTGTGTGTGTGTGTGTGTGTGTGTGTGTGTGTGTGTGTGTGTGTGTGTGTGTGTGTGTGTGTGTGTGTGTGCGTGTGTGTGTGTGTGTGTGTGTGAACCATGGCAGTCTGAATGTGATGGAAGCAGTGCATTGATGGTTTAGTGACACCTGGCACGGTGCAGCGATGCATACAACAACTAAGAGGTAGATCCCCCAGGATCCTGGTATGTGCACAGGCCTAGCTAATTAGTGTTGGTGCGGTGTGTGTGTGTGAGAGGCAACTGTAAGTATGAGAGGGGAAAAGTATGACTGTGAGCTGATATTATTGAATAAGGAAGAGAAGGACAGTGGAGACGCGATCAGATTGATAATTACACACTTAAGACTGCAGGCCATTCGCTTAATTGAGACTCAAGAGACTGTCACTGTACTCTGCTGCTACTGCATTTCAGTTCCACATTGTCATTACTGACAGAAGGAATGGAGATGAGATTTATTTTGGAGAAAAGTAGTCAACTGCAAAGAGTGAGACATTCGAACTGGTGGGTAGTGATTTCAGGCATTAATTTGTGCCTCTGTGATGAGTGGGTGGATGAGTGGATGAGTGGGTGTGGGTGCCGCCCATCTCTCTCCTCTCTCTCTCTTTCTTTCTGTCTCTCTCCTACATATTCTCTCTCTCCCTTCCCCTCTATCTCTTGCTCTCCACTACCCGTCTTTATCTCTGTGGAGGCTTTCTCCTACGGAGGACAACCCCCCCTCGTGCTCGTTTGTCATCCGGGCAGGGGCCAGACGGAGATGGATGAGGTAATAGGAAGCCAGTCTGGGTCTTGTTCATTAGGGCACACCAGAGCACCAAATAAATTGCACCAGAAAACCAAAACCAAAGCGTTTCTTCTTGGACGAGTTTTGGCTGTTTTCTGGCTGTTTCCTTCCATTTGTTGTGTAATTAATAGGAGGACCCTGTTGTCCGCTAGGGTATTATGTTTGTGCTGCCACACTACAGTACAGCATCCCTCTCTGCTGCCTGCCACCTCAGGTGGGAGGAGAACGACTCCACACACAGCCGGAACCCCCTCAAGGTCAGGTCATCTGTGACGAGCCTGCTCTTTTGTCAGACGGCAGTAGAGAAAATGAAATTCGATAGTACACACATGCAAACAGACAGTCATGCACACATTCACACAATCACAGCACACACACACACACACAATTTGTAATAGAAAAACATCAGAGCTGACGTTGTATTGCTAGTCTGTTAGAAATGCCACGGAGAGAATCGTTTTGTCTTTTGTTAAGATTTATTCAGATCAGTAATCCATTTCAACAGCACATAAATGACCTACAAGTAGTCATTCTCTAATTAGTTGCTTTAATCATTTTATGGTATCAAACAAACATTACAAGTAATGAATAATCACATCTCTAGACTCGACTGACTCTACAGTATGGCTCTAAACGCTGTATCCTTCATAGTAATTTCAACATCAGACATCAAAATGCTCTGTTGTTTTGATCAGATACAAGTACCTGAATCTCTATGGAAAACCTACCTAAAGTAGACAGTAGAAAAGGACATATTGTAATCCAAAACAAGGTTCTGTTATGTTTTGATGCTGGTCGTACCATGTTAAAACGGAAGACAGGAAAAAAAAGAGATGGATGAGAGTTGAAGGAAGGAAGCAATTGAGACAAGGGAGTGGTGGTGTTGAGGTGTTATCCTTCTTCCACCCCAGAGGACGTGAAGGGTTGTGGTCCCTCTGGTCGCTCGGTTTATGTGTCCTTTCCCCTGTGGTTGCAAGTACCAACTACTGCAGGCCACATTAAATCGGCCATTTGTCTCACAGGCCGCCAAATTGTGACCCCTGCCCTAACCCGAACTTTACTTCCTAATTAAGGAGATATATTATACTGTTTTTAGAAAATGACAGTGTGAAGTTTGAAAGGAAAAACTAAATTGTGCTCCGACAAGGAAGGATGGTAATGGAAAAACATGATGAAAGACAAAAAAAAGGAAAGCACTTGCTCATAATGCCAGATGACTAAAGAAAACATTTCCAAAATGGCTGCCTTGTACCTTGCCTTCCCGCCGCCATTTCCTCCTGCAGTCTTCACTTCTGGCCCACCTGGAAACTGATGGAACATTCAAAGACGTCGGGACCAACATCCTCCTCAAACGGCAGCAGGAAGTACATTGTCTTCCTCACCAACATGGTTTGGGAAGCCATGTTGGTTTGGGTTCAAGAGGTCGAGCTTCAAGAGGTTGATGGTTCGAAAAGTGGGTGAATGCTCGATCATGCTTTGACTGGCTGAGTCCTCTCACTCGCTCAGGAATCCCCTCTATCTCTCACTCTCTCTTTGTCACGTTCTCAGCATCTTTGTCTCTCTCTTTCTCTCTCTCTCTCTCTTCTTTTCTTCCTCTCTCGCCGGTCAGTTAATGTGTCAGTTAGTATGTCAGTTAACCAGTTAGTGTGTCAGTTGTTGTGTCAACTAGTCAGTTAGTGTGTGGAAGACTCTCGCGCATGGCTTTAATACCCTCAGACGGGTGGTGGGTCTTGCCGTCTTGGTGTTCTTATTTGGCAAGATGAGCATTAGACACTAGGCAACTGGAGCTCATGACATCTGCTATGTTCAAAACATTTCCCCCCTGGGCCGTATTCATTAGCCGCAGAACAGACTGAAATAGGGAGGGACTACCTGAAATTTCCCATCAAGATGCGCTCATTTTAATTTTCTATTGCCAAATGTTTTGCTCTGTGTGTCTGGTCTGATGGGCACCACTGCCTGAAAATTGTGTTATGGGATGGGAGGAGGGGACTGCAGGGGTGGATGGAGCTGCTGTTTCTGGCCACTCCATCCTTCGCAGAGTAGAGTTATTATAGAGCTTTATTGTGTTCTGGATGAAAGCCAAGATGGATATTCCTCTCTCTCTCTCTCTCTCTCTCTCTCTCTCTCTCTCTCTCTCTCTCTCTCTCTCTCTCTCTCTCTCTCTCTCTCGCTCTCTCTTTCTCTCTCTCGTTCTCTCTCGTTCTCTCTCTCTCTCTCTCTCTCTCTCTCTCTCTCTCTCTCTCTCTCTCTCTCTCACTGTCGTTCTCTCTCTCTCTCTTACCTTCCCTTGCTCTCTCTCTCTCTCTCTCTCTCTCTCTCTCTCTCTCTCTCTCTCTCTCTCTCTCCCTCTCTCTCTCTCTCTTTCGCTCTCTCTCTCGTTCTCTCTCTCGTTCTCTCTCTCTCTCTCTCTCTCTCTCTCTCTCTCTCTCTCTCTCTCTCTCTCTCTCTCTCTCTCTCTCTCTCTCTCTCTCTCCCTCTCTCTCGCTCTCTTTCGCTCTCTCTCTCGTTCTCTCTCTCGTTCTCTCTCTCGTTCTCTCTCGTCTCTCTCTCTCTCTCGTTCTCTCTCTCTCTCTCTCTCTCTCTCTCTCTCTCTCTCTCTCTCTCTCTCTCTCTCTCTCACTGTCGTTCTCTCTCTCTCTTACCTTCCCTTCTCTCTCTCTCTCTCTCTCTCTCTCTCTCTCTCTCTCTCTCTCTCTCTCTCTCTCTCTCTCTCTCTCTCTCTCTCTCTCTCTCTCTCTCTCTCTCCCCCCCAGGCCAAAGTCAGAGAAAAAGTAGTAAGAGAGAGCAAGAGGGGGGGTAGCTCCCAAATGACGGTTTCCATGGTGCAGTGCTGTTTCTTTTATCCTCTCTTCTTAAAGGAGCCGCTACTACACACACACACAAACATACACAGAAAAGCCCCTCAATCAGCAGAAGGAAGGGTCCATCGGAACCACACAGCTAGAACCTACCTACCGACCAGGGCTCTTAGTCCATCACTCCCCAGCATGTATCTCCAAGTACAGTGTAACTGATGTATGCAGACGCCTTAAGTGTGACCTTATTTGTGCCATACACCCCACCGCAGTCTGATGGGGAGCCACTGGGAAGGGGATGACTGGCAGGTAGTTCCATGCATCTCAAATCGTTCCCCAGCCGTGTGTCCTGTTCCACCTGTTCTCGCTCTGGATTTATGCTAGCCAGAGCCCTGGTGATAAATTACATTAAATGTTCCCCTAAACCTCCGGAACGCATCGGCCGGCCTAGAGGGGACCAGGTGGGGGCACGAGGTATGCTGCAGCGTGGATGACAGCCTCACTCACAAGAGGGTGTGTATTTATGAGTTCGGCCGACACACAACTTGTAGGTTTGGCTTTCATAATATAACCAACACTGTCTTTTTCCTCCCTCTACTCATCTTGCATTTCCTCCACCCCTCTCCTCCCTCTCCTACCTTTCCCACACCCTTCACCCCTCTCCTCCCTCTCCCATGCCCCCTCTCCTCCCACTCCCACTCCCTCTCCCCCCTCCACCCTCTCCCTCTCCCCCCTCCACCCTCTCCTCCCCCTCCTACTTTTCCACACCCTCCACCCCTCTCCTCCCTCTCCCACTCCCCCCTCCACCCCTCTCCTCCCTCTCCTACCTTCCACCAACTCTCCTCCCTCTCCCACTCCCCCATCACCCCTCTCCTCCCTCTCCCACTGCACCCCCCACCCCTCTCCTCCCTCTCCTACTTTCCCACACCCTCCACCTCTCTCCTCCCTCTCCCACTCCACCATCCATCCCCTCCTCCCTTTGCCCACCCTTTCCCTCCCTCATTCCCAACCTCTTATCCCTCCACCTACACCTTCTCCGACCTCCTCCACTCCGTCCTCTCCACCCCCCACACTTTCCCCTCCAACCTGCCCTCCCTTCAGGTCATCCCAGACTGGAAGGAGCAGGAGTGGGACACAGAGACGCCTGAGTCATATGCCGGAATCTTCCACTTCCGCTTCTGGCGCTTTGGCGAGTGGGTGGACGTGGTGATTGACGACCGGCTGCCCACGGTGGACAACCAGCTGGTCTACTGCCACTCAGATGACAGTAACGAGTTCTGGAGCGCACTGGTGGAGAAGGCCTATGCGAAGTTAGTCAATGAATCAATCAATCAGTCAATGGCTTTATTGTACAAATTGGGAAATGTGTGGTACTGTCTTGGAGAAAAATGTATTATTCAATCCATGTGTCCATCAATCTATATATTGTCCCAATTTGGGAATATGATGTAAAGTCTGGGTTAAAAACAACAACATTAAAATGAAATGAACACCTATGGGACAGGGATAAAGAGAGAGTAATGTAGCAGCCGTGAGGGAATGTCATCTAATTAAAGATATGATGCTATGTTTAAGTCTCCCAATATTTGAGGTATGCAGAAAAAATCTTTAGAACGAAGACGCACTCACTCAATGTAATAAATATTTCCAATTGGTAACACTTTACTTAACGCCTGTAGGTTCAATGCTTTCTAACATGTTATAAGCATGTCTTATAATAAGACCTAGTAATCTATTATGTACTTCTATCAATATTTTGACTGATTCAAAATATGTACTATTCACTGTCCTTTTGATTAAGATGTAGAGTCACATATTAAGATTTGAAGTCAACTAAGGCTACATTTACACTGGCAGCCCAATTCTGATCTTTTACCAATAATTGGGCAGAATATCAGAATGGGAATGCTGTTTAAGAATCTAGGCTCCTTTGTCATCCAGATGTCAACTGTGCATTGTAGACAACATTGATAGAGGGATATTTGACTTCAGATGAAGAGCATGGCCCTTCCAACGCCAGGATTGGGGCGGCAGGGTAGCCTAGTGGTTAGAGCATTGGACTAGTAATCGAAAGGTTGCAAGTTCAAACCCCGGGCTGACAAGGTACAAATCTGTCGTTCTGCCCCTGAACAGGCAGTTAACCCACTGTTCCTAAGCCGTCATTGAAAATAAGATTTTGTTCTTAACCTAGTTAAATAAAGGTTAAAAAAAAAAAAAAAAAAATTGTGGGTTTCGATTGTGGGTTTGATTCCCGGGGCCACCCATACGTAAAATTCATGTCGCATGACTAAATTTCTTTAGATTAAAGTTTCTGCTAAATGGCATATATTATTTTTTTATACTGAACAAAAATATAAACACAACATGTAAAGGTCCCATGTTTCATGAGCTGAAATAAAAGATCCCAGAAATGTTCCATATGCACAAAAACATATTTTTCTAAAATGTTTTGCACAAATTTGTTTACATACCTGCTAGTGAGCATTTCTCCTTTGCCAAGATAATCCATCCACCTAACAGGAGTGGCATATCAAGAATCTGCTTTAAACAGCATGATCATTACCATGTGCTGGGGACAATAAAAGGCCACTCAAATATGTGCAGTTTTGTCACACAACACAATGCCACAGATGTCTCAAGTTTTGAGGGAGTGTGCAATTAGCATGCTGACTGCAGGATTATCCACCAGAGCTGTTGCCAGAGAATTGTATATAATTTCTCTACCATAAGCCGCCTCAATTCATTGTTTTAGAGAATTTGGCAGTATGCCCAACCGGCCACACAACCGTAGACCACGTGTAACCACGCCAGGCCAGGACCTCCACATCCGGCTTCTTCACCTCCAGGATCGTCTGCACCCAGCCACCCAGACAACTGATGAAACTGTGGGTTTGCACAACCTAAGAATTTCTGCACAAACTGTCAGAAACCGTCTCAGGGAAGATCATCTGCATGCTTGTCGTCCTCACCATGGTATTGACCTGACTGCAGTTTGGCATCGTAACCAACTTCAGTGGGCAAATGCTCACCTTCGATGACCACTGGCACATTGAAGAAGTCTGCTCTTTACGGATGAATCCCGGTTTCAACTGTACCAGGCAGATGGCAGACAGCGTGTATGGCGTTGTGCGGTCAAGCGGTATGCTGATGTCAATATTGTGAACAGAGTGACCTATTATGGTATGGGCGGTCATAAACTATGGACAACGAACACAATTGCATTTTATCTATGGCAATTTGAATGCACAGAGATACTGTGATGAAATCCTGAGGCCCATTGCTGTGCCATTCATCCGCCGCCATCACCTCATGTTTCAGCATGATAATGCAAGGCTCCATGTCGCAAGGATCTGTACACAATTCCTGGAAGCTGAAAATGTCCCAGTTCTTCCATGGCCTGCATACCCACCAGACATGTCTGTGCTTCTACACCTGCATTGCTTGCTGTTTGGGGTTTTAGGCTGGTTTCTGTACAGCATTTTGTGATTGAGCACCTTCGTTTGGGATGCTCTGGATCGACAGCGTGTTCCAGTTCCTGACAATATCCAGCAACTTTGCACAGCCATTGAAGAGGAGTGGGACAACATTCCACAGGCCACAATCAATAACTATGCAATGGAATAACTATGCAATGGAGATGCATGAGGCAAATGGTGGTCACACTAGATACTGGGTGTTTCTTTGTTGTTGTATTTTACCCCCATTTTCTCCCTAATTTCATGATATCCAATTGCGATCCAATTACAATATTTTCTCATTGCTGCAACTCCCCAACGGGCTCGGGAGAGGCGAAGGTCGAGTCACGCATCCTCCGAAACATGACCTGCCAAACCGCCCTTCTTAACACCCGCCCGCTTAACCAGGAAACAAGTCGCACCAATGTGTCGGAGGAAACTTCAACTGATGACCGAAGTCTGCAGGGGCCCGGCCCGCCACAAGGAGTCGCAAGAGCGCGATGAGGCAAGTAAAGCCCCCCGGCCAAACCCTCCCCTAACCAGGACGACGCTGGGCCAATTGTGCTCTGACCTATGGGACTCTCGGTCATGGATAGTTGTGACACAGCCTGTGATTGAAACCGGGTCAGTAGTGACGATGCAGTGCCTTAGACTGCTGTGCCACTTGAGATCCACACCTCTACGTTTTTTAACCTCTTGCTCCTACCTGGCACGCAGGCGTCCCATCTAGAGCTCTGGAAATGCAAATGCGCTACGCTAAATGCTAATAGGATTAGTTAAAACTCAAACGTTCATTAAAATACACATGCAGGGTATTGAATTAAAGCTACACTCGTTGTGAATCCAGGCAACAAGTCAGATTATTAAAATGCTTTTCGGGCGAAAGCATGAGAAGCTATTATCTGATAGCATGTAACACCCCAAAAGACCCGCAGGGGACGTAAACAAAATAATTAGCATAGTCGGCGCTACACAAACCGCACAAATAAAATATAAAACATTCATTACCTTTGACCATCTTCTTTGTTGGCACTCCTAGATGTCCCATAATCACTATTGGGTCTTTTTTTCGATTAAATCGGTCCATATATAGCCTAGATATCGATCTATGAAGAAAATAGCGTTTCATAACGTAACGTCATTTTTTAAAATTCAAAAAGTCGACGATAAACTTTCACAAAACACTTCAAAATACTTTTGTAATGCAACTTTAGGTATTAGTAAACGTTAATAAGCGATCAAATTAATCACGAGACGAAGTGTTTTCTATAGGGGTCCGTCTTGAAATACTGTCCGTGTATTTCTCAACCAAAATATCCGGTCGGAGACCTGAAGAAAAAGCCTGTCTCTTGTTCGTTTGACCAAGAAACAAAGAATTGGCAAATGACAAGACTGTTGACATCGTGTGGAAGCTGTAGGTACTGCAACCTCAGCCCTATTTAATGTCTTTCGCCCATAACAATGGGTTGAAGCGGCGGATGGATATATTTTTCCACTTTCAGTGATCAGATTTTCCTGCACTTTTCAATGAAACGCACGTTCGTTAATAGTCACAGCCGTGATTTAACCAGTTTTATAAACGTCTGACTGTTTTCTATCCACACATACTAATCATATGCATATACTATATTCCTGGCATGAGTAGCAGGGCGCTGAAATGTTGCGCGATTTTTAACAGAATGTTTGAAAAATTAGGGGGTAGGAGGAAGAGGTTAAAGGTATCTGTGACCAACAGATGCATATCTGTATTCTCAGTCATGTGAAATCTATAGATTAGGTCCTCATGAATTTATTTCTATTGACTGATTTCCTAATATGAACTGTAACTCAACAAAATATTTGTTGCATTTATATTTTTGTTCAGTGTATTTGAATTCATTAATTAAATCCCTCCTCCCCCCCTCCCGTCCCTGCAGAGTATACGGCTGCTACGAGGCCCTGGACGGTGGGAATACGGCGGATGCACTGGTGGACTTCACAGGGGGTGTGTCGGAGCCTATGGACCTGCTGGAGGGCCAGATGGCCACGGACGAGGTGGCCCGCAACCAGCTGTTTGAGAGGGTACTGAAGGTCCACAACCGGGATGGCCTCATCAGCTGTTCCATCCGGGTGAGTCAGTCGGGAAGATCTGGTCGTCACCAGCTTTCATACCCACAAAGTCATAAACCCTGCTCATTTCTACAATTTATCTTCTTAAAATTTGATTTCAAACCTAACCTTAACCCTAACCATACTGCTAAACTTATTAAACTAAGATCAAAAAGTTTTTTTAAATGATGCCAATTTTTACTTTGTGGTTGTGGAATCTGACTTTGTGGCAATAGAAGCTAGTGGAAACCTGAAGATCTGGACTAGACAGACATTTTGTATCATCGGGAGGGGGGTGCAAGGGGGTCATATCAAATCAAATTTGATATGTCACATGTGCCAAATACAACAGGTGTAGGTAGACCTTACAGTGAAATGCTTACTTACAAGCCCTTAAAACCTTTTGTGACTAGGGGGCAGTATTTTCATTTTTGGATAAAAAACGTTCCCGTTTTAAACGGGATATTTTGTCACGACAAGATGCTCGACTATGCATATAATTGACAGCTTTGGATGAAAAACTCTCTGACATTTCCAAAACTGCAAAGATATTATCTGTGAGTGTAACAGAACTGATGTTACAGGCGAATCCCAGATAAAAATCAAATCAGGAAGTGCCCCATTTTTTGAAAGCGCTGCATGCCAATGACTCCTTATATGGCTGTGAATGGGCTACGAATGAGCTTACGCTTTCTACGTATTCCCCAAGGTGTCTACAGCATTGTGACGTCTTTTTACGCATTTATGTTGAAGAATGGCTGTAAGGGACCACATTGAACAAGTGGTCACATGATGGCTCCCGCAGAAAATCTTGCGTAAATTACAGAAGTAACCATTTTTCCAATTGCTTCTAATGAGAAACCAATTGTCCCGACAGATATATTATCGAATAGATATGTGAAAAACACCTTGAGGATTGATTCTAAACAACGTTTGCCATGTTACTGTCGATATTATGGAGCTAATTTGGAAAAAAGTTTGCCGTTGTAGTGAAAATGTTGCCTGCTGCTAACAGGGCATAATGCTATGCTAGGCTATGATAAACTTACACAAATGCTTGTCTAGCGTTGGCTGTAAAGCATATTTTGAAAATCTGAGATGACAGTGTGATTAACAAAAGGCTAAGCTGTGTCTCAATATATTTCATTTGCGATTTTCATGAATAGGAAGATTTTCCAGGGATATTTATGACCGCTGTGTTATGCTAATTAGTTTGAGGCGATGATTACGCTCCTGGATCCGAGTTTGAGAGTCACAAGATTAACCAACAATGCAGTTTTAAGAAAAAAAGTGTTAAGAAAGTATTTACTAAATAAACTGAAGTAAACAATAAATAAAATGACCAATTTAAAAAATAAGAAAATAGAAAAATAACAAATATTTAAAGAGCAACAATAAAATAACAGTAACGAGGCTACTCGAGGGGGCACCAGTACAGAGTCAATGTGTGGTGGCTCAGGTTAGTCAGTTACGCGATCACAGTCATGTTCAGTACAAAACTTTAAGAAAATGCTTTGAAACAGGGAGGTACTACAATACCTGTACATTTTGTTTTCCATTGCAAAACGTGTTGCTGCATTGTGGGTTAATAAGGCCCTGCTATTTAGGGGAAAAATAGTTTTGCAGTTGCAATATTTGGCAATCGTCATGATAATGTGCCATCCCGTCTATTTCAAAAGTTATAGTTAGTGTATCTTTGCAAGAGGAAAATGATCCATCTAACCATCCTATACTTTACTGATGATACTTAATTTGTGTGAGTGTGTACAGTATACAGGATCAAATCAAATCAAATCAAATTTATTTATATAGCCCTTCGTACATCAGCTGATATCTCAAAGTGCTGTACAGAAACCCAGCCTAAAACCCCAAACAGCAAACAATGCAGGTGTAAAAGCACGGTGGCTAGGAAAAACTCCCTAGAAAGGCCAAAACCTAGGAAGAAACCTAGAGAGGAACCGGGCTATGTGGGGTGGCCAGTCCTCTTCTGGCTGTGCCGGGTAGAGATTATAACAGAACATGACCAAGATGTTCAAATGTTCATAAATGACCAGCATGGTCGAATAATAATAAGGCAGAACAGTTGAAACTGGCGCAGCAGCACAGTCAGGTGGACTGGGGACAGCAAGGAGCCTTCATGTCAGGTAGTCCTGGGGCACGGTCCTAGGGCTCAGGTCAGTTGAAACTGGAGCAGGAGCATGGCCAGGTGGACTGGGGACAGCAAGGAGTCCTCATGTCAGGTAGTCCTGGGACATGGTCCTAGGGCTCAGGTCCTCCGAGAGAGAGAAAGAAAGAGAGAAGGAGAGAATTAGAGAACGCACACTTAGATTCACACAGGACACCGAATAGGACAGGAGAAGTACTCCAGATATAACAAACTGACCCTAGCCCCCCGACACATAAACTACTGCAGCATAAATACTGGAGGCTGAGACAGGAGGGGTCAGGAGACACTGTGGCCCCATCCGAGGACACCCCCGGACAGGGCCAAACAGGAAGGATATAACAGGAAGGATCAATCTCTTTATTGTCCCAATCAGGAAATGTGTGGAAAACAACATCAATAAAATCTAAGGAACACCTAGGGGTAGGGTTACAGTCAGAATTATGGATTAACATGGGTAATTGGGATCCAGGGACTGTCCCTGGAACATTCTTCACATGTCCAGAAAAATGTAATGTCAGTTACAAAGTTTTTCCCCAATGTCGAACTAATGCAATTCCACAAAATACACAACATGCACAGCATCAGATGAGCAAAACATTCAATAGCTAATTATCCAAACAAAGCCTACTTCACACAAAGTCACCACATCTGGCGGCGGCAGGTAGCATAGTGGTTAGAGCGTTGGACTAGTAACCATAAGGTTGCAAGTTCAAATCCCTGAGCTGATAAGGTACAAATCTGTCATTCTCCCCCTGAACAGGCAGTTAACCCACTGTTCCTAGGCTGTCATTGAAAATAAGAATTTGTTCTTAACTGACTTGCCTAGTTAAATAAATCCTGACTCCTGTCTCGCGTGAACATTCCTGAATGTAATCCATAGGTTGCATTATCAATGCACGTCTCTCGCTTATGCAAATCAAAATACAGCTCTATTCTCAAAATACAGCTCGACAACTCTCTGCTGTCTCATACTTGCTGCCCATATGAGAGCTTCACTAGAGAATGTGTGATCAACAAACGGTATGGATATTTTTAAGACAGAGTTTGTCCCCGTTAACTTCTTATGGCTGCAGGGGCACTATTGAGTAGCTTGGATGAAAGGTGCCCAGAGTAAACAGCCTGCTCCTCGGGCCCAGTTTCTAATATATGCATATTATTATTAGTATTGGATAGAAAACACTCTGAAGTTTCTAAAACTGTTTGAATGATGTCTGTGAGTATAACTCATATGGCAGGCAAGAACCTGAGAAGAAATCCAAACAGGAAGTGGGAAATCTGAGGTTGGTCGATTTTCAACCAAGCCCCTATTGAATACACAATGGGATGTTGGTTATGTTGCACTTCCTAAGGCTTCCACTAGGCTTCAACCGTCTTTAGAATCTTGAATGAGGCTTCTACTGGGATTTGGAGCCAGATGGGAGCTGTTTGAATCAGTGGTCTGGCAGAGAGCCAGGTCCTGGTCACACACATTTCACATGATAGCCACCTGCGTTCCATGGCTTTTCTACAGACAATGGAATTCTACGGTTGGAACGTTATTGAATATTTATGAGAACAACATCCTAAAGATTGATTCTATACTTAGTTTGAAATGTTTCTTCGACCTGTAATATAACTTTTTGTAGTTTTCGTCCGACATTCGGCTGGACCTGCACGAGCATTTGGATTTGCGTACTAAACTTGCTAACAAAAGTAGCTACATGGACATAAATAATGGACATTATTGAATAAAACAAACATTTATTGTGGAACTAGGATTCCTGGGAGTGCATTCTGATAAAGATCATCAAAGGTAAGGGAATATTTATAATGTTATTTCTGATTTCTGTTGACTCCAACATGGCAGATAAAAAAAAAAAAATTTCTGAGCGCCGTCTCAGATTATTGCATGGTTTGGCTTTTTCCGTTTTCCGTTTAAAAAAAAATCTCACACAGCGGTTGCATTAACTTCTTGCATCGAGCAATCCCGTATCCGGGAGCGTAATCATAGCCTCAAGCTCATTACCATAACCCAACATTAACTATTCATGAAAATCGCAAATGAAATGAAATAAATATATTCACTCACAAGCTTAGCCTTTTGTTAACAACACTGTCATCTCAGATTTTCAAAATATGCTTTTCAACCATAGCTACACAAGCATTTGTGTAAGAGTATTGATAGCTAGCATAGCATTAAGCCTAGCATTCAGCAGGCAACATTTTCACAAAAACAAGAAAAGCATTCAAATAAAATCATTTACCTTTGAAGAACTTCGGATGTTTTCAATGAGGAGACTCTCAGTTAGATAGCAAATGTTCATTTTTTTCAAAAATATTATTTGTGTAGGAGAAATCGCTCCGTTTTGTTCATCACGTTTGGCTAAGAAAAAAAAACGAAAATTCAGTCATTACAACGCCGACCTTTTTCCAAATTAACTCCATAATATCGACAGAAACATGGCAAACGGTGTTTAGAATCATCCTCAAGGTGTTTTTCACATATCTATTCGATGATAAATCATTCGTGGCAGTTGGGTTTCTCCTCGGAAGCAAATGGAAAAATACACGCAGCTGGAGATTACGCAATAATTGCGACGGAGGACACCAAGCGAGCACCTGGTAGATGTAGTGTAAAATGGTCAATCTTCCAATGATATGCCAACAAATACGTCACAATGCTGCAGACACCTTGGGGAAACGACAAAAAGTGTAAGCTCATTCCTGGCCCATTCACAGCCATATAAGGAGACATAGGAACACAGCGCCTTCAAAATCTGGGGCACTTCCTGTTTGAAATTTCATCTTGGTTTCGCCTGTAGCATCAGTTCTGTGGCACTCACAGACAATATCTTTGCAGTTTTGGAAACGTCAGAGTGTTTTCTTTCCAAAGCTGTCAATTGTATGCATAGTCGAGCATCTTTTCGTGACAAAATATCTTGTTTAAAACGGGAACGTTTTTTTATCCAAAAATTAAAAGAGCGCCCCCTATATCCAAGAAGTTAAGGAGAGGTATTTCCATGTCTAACAATTATATTTATCAAAATGTATTTCTGCAAAAGGATGTGGCTCTCTGCAATATCACCGGATGTTTTTGGAACTAGTGAACATAACGCGCCAATGTATACTGAGATTTTTTATATATTTTTATAAAAACATATATGTATTGTGTAACATGAAGTCCTATGAGTGTCATCTGATGAAGATCATCAAAGGTTAGTGATTCATTTTATCTCTATTTGTGCTTTTTGTGACTCCTCTCTTTTGCTGGAAAAATGAAAAACAGTTTCTCTGTCTTCAGAGCGATGTCTGCTTTCAATGGGGCTTCTCGTTGTGAGAATCGCACGCTCACGAGACTTTTGGTGGGCTGAAACCTTCCGGTCACGCGAAAAAACAGGTTACTCCCATGCGCACCTCGGCTCCAGTGCTCTCTTTCTTCCAAGATTGACTAAACGATGTGTGTGTTTCTGTTCGTGCTCAGGATTGTTGTCCACCTTTATAACATGCTAAAGCTTGATTCTGAACTTAGTTTGACAAGTTTAGTCGACATATAATATGTCATTTTGACGTTTTGGTGCGCATCCACTTGAATTTTGCTGAGCTGTAGTCGATGAACAGCATTCTCACATAGGTGTTCCTCTTGTCCAGATGGGTTAGGACAGTGTGCAGTGTGGTTGCGATTGCGTCATCTGTTGACCTATTGGGGTGGTAAGCAAATTGGAGTGGGTCTACAGTGTCAGGTAGGGTGGATGTGATATGGTCCTTGACTCGTCTCTCAAAGCACTTCAAGATGACTTGAGTGCTACGGGGCAGTAGTCGTTTAGCTCAGTTACCTTACCTTTCTTGGGAACAGGAACAATGGTGGCCCTCTTGAAGCATGTGGGAACAGCAGACTGGGATAATGATTGATTGAATATGTTAACATGTTAACACGTTTAAATGTTTTACTCACGTCGGCTAAAGTGAAGGAGAGTCTGCAGGTTTTGGTAGTGGGCCGTGTCAGTGGCACTGTATTGTCCTCAAAGCGAGCAAAGAAGTTGTTTAGGCTGTCTGGGAGCAAGACATCCTGGTCCGCGACGGGGCTGGTTTTCTTTTTGTTATCTGTGATTGACTGTAGACCCTGACACATACCGCTTGTGTCTGAGCCGTTGAATTGCGACTCTACTTTGTCTCTATACTGACGCTTAGCTTTTTTGATTGCCTTGCGGAGGGAATAGCTACACTGTTTGAATTCGGTCATGTTTCCGGTCACCTTGCACTGGTTAAAAGCAGTGGTTCGCACTTTCAGTTTCGCGCGAATTCTGCCATCAATCCACGGTTTCTGGTTTGGGAATGTTTCAATAGTTGCTGTGGGTACGACATCGCCGATGCACTTGCTAATAAACTCGCTCACCGAATCAGCGTATTCGGAACATATCCCAATCCACGTGATCGAAGCAATCTTGAAGTGTGGAATCAGATTGGTTGGACCAGCGTTGAATAGGCTGGGAGCAACAAAATGGAGTTGTGGTCAGCTTTTCCGAAAGGAGGGCGGGGGAGGGCCTTATATGAGCCGCGGAAGTTAGAATAACAATGATCCAGGGTTTTACCAGCCCTGGTAGCACAATCGATATGCTGATAGAATTTAGGGAGTCTTGTTTTCAGATTAGCCTTGTTAAAATCCCCAGCTCCAATGAATGCAGCCTCAGGATATGTGGTTTCCAGTTTACATAGGGTCAAATAAAGTTAGTTCAGGACCGTCGATGTGTCTGCTTGGGGGGAATATATGCGGCTGTGATTATAATCGAAGAGAATTCTCTTGGTAGATAATGCGGTCGACATTTCATTGTGAAGAATTCTAAGTCAGGTGAACAGAAGGACTTGAGTTCCTGTATGTTGTTATGATCACACCACGTCTTGTTAATCATAAGGCATACCCCCCTCCCCACCCCTCTTCTTACCAGAAAGATGCTTGTTTCTGTCGGCGTGATGCGTGAAGAAACCAGCTGGCTGTACCGACTCCGATAGCCTGTCTCAAGTGAGCCATGTTTCCGTGGAGCAAAGAACGTTACAGTTTCCTATGTCTCTCTAGAATGCTAACCTTGCTCGGATTTCATCAACCTTGTTGTCAAGAGACTGGACATTGGCGAGTACTATGCTAGGGAGCGGTGCGCGATGTGCCCGTCTCCGGAACCTGACCAGAAGACCGCTTCGTCTGCCCCTTTTACGGCGACGTTGTTTTGGTTCGCCGGCTGGGATCCGATCTATTGTCCTGGGTGGTGGGCAAAACACAGGATCCGCTTCGGGAAAGTCATATTATTGATCATAATGATGGTGAGTTGACGTTGCTGTTTAATCCAGTAGTGCCTCCCAACTGTATGTAATAAAACCTAAGATTACCTGGGGTACCAATGTAAGAAAAAACATGTAAAAAAAACAAAATACTGCATAGTTTCCTAGGAATGCGAAGCGAGTCGGCTATCTCTGTCAGCGCCGGAGGTTCAGAGTGGCGAGGTAATTACGATATAGCAATTAAACACTGGAGTGATAGATGTGCAGAAGATGAATGTGCAAGTAGAGATACTGGGGTGCAAAAGAGCAAAATAAATAAATAAATACAGTGTGTGAATGAGGTAGTTGGATGGGCTATTTACAGATGGGCTATGTACAGGTGCAGTGATCTGTGAGCTGCTCTGACAGCTGGTGCTTAAAGTTAGTGAGGGAGATAAGAGTCTCCAGCTTCAGCGATTTTTGCAGTTCGTTCCAGTCATTGGCAGCAGAGAACTGGAAGGAAGGGCGGCCAAAGGAGTAATTGTCTTTGGGGGTGACCAGTGAGATACACCTGCTGGAGCGAGTGCTGCGGGTAGGTGCTGCTATGGTGGCCAGTGAACTGAGATAAGGCAGTGCTTTACCTAGCAAAGACTTGTAGATGATCTGGAGCCAGTGGGTTTGCCGATGAGTATGAAGCGAGGGCCAGCCAACGAGAGTGTACAGGTCGCAGTGGTGGGTAGTATATGGGGCTTTGGTGACAAAACAGATGGCACTGTGATAGACTGCATCCAATTTGTTGAGTTGAGTGTTGGAGGCTATTTTGTAAATGACATCGCCAAAGTTGAGGATCGGTAGGATAGTCAGTTTTACGAGGGTATGAGTGAAGGATGCTTTGTTGCCAAATAGGAAGCCAATTCTAGATTTAATTTTGGATTGGAGATGCTTAATGTGAGTCTGGAAGGATAGTTTATAGTCTAACCAAACACCTTGTATTTGTCTACATATTCTAGGTCAGAACCGTCCAGAGTAGTGATGCTGGACAGCACTTTGTGATATCAGCTGAAGGGCTATATAAATAAATTTGATTTGATTTGGACGGGCGGGCAGGTGCGGGCAGCGATCGGTTGAAGAGCATGCATTTAGTTTTACTTGCATTTAAGAGCAGTTGGAGGCCACGGAAGGAGAGTTGTAGTGTCCAAAGAAGGGCCAGAAGTATACAGAATGGTGTCGTCTGCGTAGAGGTGGATCAGAGAATCACCAGCAGTAAGAGCAACATCATTGATGTATACAGAGAAGAGAGTCGGCCAATGAATTGAACCCTGTGGCACCCCCATAGAGATTGCAAGAGGTCCGGACAACATGCCCTCCGATTTGACACACTGAACTCTTATCAGAGAAGTAGTTGGTGAACCAGGCGAGGCAGTCATTTGAGAAACCAAGGCTGTTGAGTCTGCCGATAAGAATGTGGTGATTGACAGAGTTGAAAGCCTTGGCCAGTTCGATGAATATGGCTGCACAGTATTGTCTGTTATTGATGGCAGTTATGATATCGTTTAGGACCTTGAGCGTGGCTGAGGTGCACCCATGACCAGCTCGGAAGCCAGATTGCATAGCGGAGAAGGTACGGTGGAATCCGAAATGGTGGGTGATCTGTTTGTTAACTTGGCTTTCGACAACCTTAGAAAGGCAGGGTAAGATAGATATAGGTCTGTAGCAGTTTGGGTCTAGAGTGTCTCCCCCTTTGAAGAGGGGGATGACCGTGGCATCTTTCCAATCTTTGGGGATCTCAGACGATCTGCTTGTTGTTTATCTCTCTCTTTGTATGCCACCATATAGGTCCACCCCTGCACTAGAACTTATTTACAGTCCAGCATTGTGTGATTCCGAGTCAAGTACTTTAGCTCAACTGGGAGAGATAAGTGTTTTATATTCCTGATTTTTCATGAGGATCTATTCGACGAACGGCCCCGACGAATGGCCCTGACAGCGCTGAAAGCCATCGTCTTTAATTCCTTGGACGTGATACGTCTGGTGGCTATCGTTTGGTTATTGTTGTTAACGTCCTGGCAAAGTTACAAAGTTATATAAAAATGCTAGACTCTATTCACAGGAGTTTTGTTGTGAGGAGGTCTGATTTAGGAATACAACAAAGGCATCTTAAAAGCCACTCTCATGCATCTCTCTCCCCAGACTCCAAGCCTAATTGCTTTTTGTCTCAACCCCCCCCCCCATTGTTTTCTATAAACTGGGTTTGAAAAATCATTTGTGTGGTTGGGAATTCTTGAAGAACATATTCCACAGAACTGGTGGCCTAGACAGAATAGGTCTATCACACCTGGGTTAAAATATTATTCGTATTCTGGAATAGTCCCAAAAGTGTAAACCCCCGTCAATTGTCATCGACAAGCTAAAGAAAGATCTCAAATACTGTACTCCGGCCTTCTGATTGCCCTTTTTCCTCCAAATCCCATATCGATATCATATCAGGGTTTGTAAAAGACATTGATTGCAACTGTGTGAATGTTCACTTTTCTGTTCACTCCCATTGCTCTGTGAAGTCCAGACAACTGCTTGCAGATTTCCCATTGGGCAAGGTATGAATGTTCCCATTGGGCAAGGTATGAATGTTCCCATTGGGCAAGGTATGAATTTTCCCATTGGGCAAGGTATGAATGTTCCCATTGGGCAAGGTATGAATGTTCCCATTGGGCAAGGTATGAATTTTCCCATTGGGCAAGGTATGAATGTTCCCATTGGGCAAGGTATGAATGTTCCCATTGGGCAAGGTATGAATTTTCCCATTGGGCAAGTTATGAATGTTCCCATTGGGCAAGGTATGAATGTTCCCATTGGGCAAGGTATGAATGTTCCCATTGGGCAAGGTATGAATGTTCCCATTGGGCAAGGTATGAATGTTCCCATTGTATACAATGGGAAGCCCATCCACAGTTGATGGCCCATCTGCAGACAATTAAGAACGCTTAAAGTGACAATCAGTCTCCTTTTCATGTCATTTAACACCTTTACTTAATAAAAGGCACATCTCAATAGGTATTCAAGATAAGTCATGACATGGCACAGATGTGGGGGTGGGCCTTTCCTCTTTTGTTCTCTATTCAAATCAAATGTTATTTGTCACATGCGGCGAGGTAGAGCTTGCCGTGAAATGCTTACTTACAAGCCCTTAACAAACACTGCAGTTTTAAGGAAATGGAGTTTAGAAAATATTTACTAAATAAACTCAAGTTTAAAAAAAACTAAAAAGTAACACAATAAAATAACAATAACGAGGCTATATACAAGGGGTACCGGTACTGAGTCAGTGTGCAGGGGTACAGGTTACTTGAGGTAATTTGTACATATAGGTAGGTGAAGAGTGACTATGCATAGATAATAAACAGAGAGTAGCAGCAGTGTCAAAACAAAGGGAGGGGGGGGGTCAATGCAAATAGTCCTGGTAAACATTTGATGAATTGTTCAGCTTATGGCTTGGGGATAGAAGCTGTTAAGCTTCTCTGTTGTTCCTAAAGCAAGGGGGAGGCCGGTGACATCACAGATTTCCATCAGACCAATTCCTTGAATGCCCTACTCCTTGAAGTTTGCAGTTTTGTCTAAAAAACATTATTTTGCTCAGAACATTTTTTTTACCCTTTAGTGTACTTTAGTGTACTTTAGTGTACTGTGAGAAGGTCTGTGAGAGGGCCTGCAGGAACAGTCATGTATATTTTTTTACATAGTAGTGTAGGTTAACAGGAAGAATAAATTAAAATGACAATAAAATTACAATATGCCTTGTTTATAGAGATATGAAACGATATCAATACCGTATCAAATCATCAATATTGCTTTGCAATATTGCAATACACTCATTTGACATGCATTTCAATGGAAGAACTATGCCGTTCCAAACAAATGTGTTTCAGTTGCTTTTCTTAGTGCAGCTCGCGAGTCCCCAGGGTTGTATTCATTAGGCACCAAATGGAAGAAAACGTACAAAAATGGGGAGGAACTACCAGACCTCGCCCGAAACTATACGCAATTGTTTTGTTTTCCGTTGCAAAATGTTTTGCTACGTTGTGCACTTATGAATACGACCCTGCTTTCCCTAATTTCCTTCCTGTCTTCTCTCTCCTCATGTTTTCCTTCTCTCTCCTTAGTAGTTGTTCCCTCGCTGTCGTTGCATCACACCGTTTGTGAAACAGGCTCATTACTCAGGGCCTTTTGCTGAATTATAATTGAATGATCAAATAGCACATGGACAGCACCGGCCGCTTGCGGTGCAAGTTCAATCCAAACAAACCAACACTCAGTTCAACTTCACTGGGCTTTATTCATTAGGCATAAAACAGACCAAAACTGTCTGAAACAGCTGGACTTGTCCAATAAGAAATGCACATTTTAATTCTCTGTCGAAAAGACGTTTGACATTTTTTTTCTATCGCACTCCCTAATAAACACAACCCTTGTCACAACTTTGAGCTGTGTTCTGTGTATGAAATGTGCTGAACAAGTAAATAAATAATGATTAATTAATGAATTGACTATTAATTGTCTCAGGCAACCACTGTGGAGGACATGGAGGCGCGGCTGGACTGCGGCCTGGTTAAAGGTCACGCATACGCGGTGACGGATGTGAAGAAGGTGCGTCTGGGCCAGGGCCTGCTGGCCTTCTTCAAGTCAGAGAAGCTCAACATGATCCGCATGAGGAACCCATGGGGAGAGAAGGAGTGGAGCGGGCCCTGGAGTGACAGGTAAATACACAATACTGTCCCCTTTAGGCCTGAAGGTGGTACTACACAGCCATAGAATTAGCATGAGTAGAATGGGTATCCCAATTCATTCTAATTCTCATTCTAATTCTATGTACACATCATTCGTTAATTTTGGTACAGCGCATCAACTCATCTGATTATCAGCTGTCAAACACACCTGGGTCCGGAAAGACGATTCTATTCTTCAATGGTGTGCAGTGAATTCTACTAGATGAAAAGCATTTTTTATGACATCTTGACATTTAAAGCATACTCAATATTTGATATTTCAAATACTATAAAACTTTTTTCGCATTCCCAAAATGCCCACTATTTAGAACACTAGGTACGGGTATATTCGAACACGGACAGAGAATAGGCCATCTGCAAGACATTTCAAGTGTAATTTACTATCCCACCTATAGAGTCAGACAGTCTGGCTGAGACAGTCTGTGCGTAATGGAGGCTTCTCTTCAGAGAGCCTTTACTGCATCGGAAAGACTAGACCATGTAGGAGTATTGAGGTGGAAAGAGAGGTGTTCTCCCTCTACTGAAATGGGGAATGCTTTGTGTGTGTGTGTCAGTGTATGTGTGTATACTTCTTGCTTCTTGTGTCACAGACGCACACTCAAACATGTAAGCTGCACGCACACACTGACACACACCTTAACCTCTCCCCGGAGGAGAATGGAGGAGATTGAAATGAACATGATGTAATAGGATGGGGAGAAGACGAGCATCTCTCTTTCTCCTTCTGTTATGTCCTATTGTTTGTCGCTAGGTTGTGTGACACAGCAGAGATTGTAGGGCTCGCTCATGAAGACAACTGAATTATTGACTAGGTAAAGGAGAGAGATGTTAGTTCCTAAGGGGAAGTGACTGAGTGGTGATATTAAAGGAGTCGTCTCCCTTCATTCATACAGTCACAATAATGAATTAATCATTTATCTGGGGTTTGATCAAAACTGGAGTTGAAGATTCCATTTCACTGTTT
Source organism: Oncorhynchus keta (assembly GCF_023373465.1). Taxonomy (NCBI): domain Eukaryota; kingdom Metazoa; phylum Chordata; class Actinopteri; order Salmoniformes; family Salmonidae; genus Oncorhynchus; species Oncorhynchus keta. Next base: position 22,140,386 of record NC_068431.1, read on the forward strand.
GTTGAGGAAGTTGTCACAGAAGTTGTGGCACTGGCAGGGATTTGAAAGAAACAAATAAAAATGTATTTTCACATGCACACAGGCGTACACACACTCTAAGACATACACATGGTGCTGAATTTAGCAATTGAGATTATGTCGTTATCTGTCTCAGTGGTGCTCAATCTCCAATCAAATGTTTATCCCAGTGTTATGTCTTCTCTGTCATTTCCTGTATGTCGTGCTGTCTAACATGAGGTTATTTCCTGTCTGTGCTCCCAGCTCAGATGAGTGGAAGAAGGTGAGCAAGAGTGAGAGAGAGAAGCTGGGTGTCACCGTGCAGGACGACGGAGAGTTTTGGTGAGGGGAACCACAATACACACAATACACACAACACACACACACACACACACACACACACACACACACACACACACACACACACACACACACACACACACACACACACACACACACACACACACACACACACACACACACACACACACACACACACACACACACACACAATTTAACTATTAGTGGCCATTTCCCACACACAGATTTATCCTAGTCCCAGACTAAAAAGCATGCTCAGCACTATGCTTAATCTGGATCCGGGAAACTAGCCCTAGATCCTAAATATATCCTCCCTCCCTTTCCATCCCAGGATGACGTTTGATGACTTCTGCCAGTACTTCACAGACCTGATCCTGTGCCGCCTCATCAACACCTCCTACCTGAGCATCCACAAGACCTGGGAGGAGGAGGTGATGAGGGGCTCATGGGTCCCCCGCCAAGATCCCCTGAGGAACCGCTCTGGGGGCTGCATCAACCACAAGGCTACCTTCCTGCAGAACCCACAGGTGGGGTGCATGGGGGTGGATGGAAGTGGGGAGAGTGTGGGTGGATGGTATGAGGTTGGATGGGAGGGTGTGTGTACTGTGTACTGTGCCTTTGCATGTTTAAAATGGAAATGTACTGTATTTGATTGGAAGAGTGTTTGGATCAGTGTGTTTATGTGTGTTTGTCTCTCTCTGCAGTTTGTGTTTGATGTGAAGAAGGTAGAGGACGAGGTGTTGATCGCCCTGCAGCAGAAGGAGAGGAGAGCCACCACCAAAGAGGGCAAAGGAGATAACCTGGCCATAGGCTTTGACATTCACCGGGTACATACATACATACATACATACATACATACATACATACATACATACATACATACATACATACATACATACATACATACATACATGCATGCATACATACATACATACATACATACATACATACATACATACATACATACATACATACATACATACATACATACATACATACATACATACATACATACATACATACATACATACGCACGCACGCACGCACGCACTCACTCCACATGAATGTTTAATTGAACCTTTTGCCTCTTGTTATGTACCCTCCCATCCTCTAGGTGGAACTGAACAGAAAGTACCGCATGCACATGTCCCAGCAGAAGGTGGCGGGCTCCATCTACATCAACTCGCGCTGCGTCTTCCTCAGGAAGGAGCTCAAAGAGGGTCGCTACGTCATCATCCCCACGACTTTTGACCCCAGGCAGCAGGGTGACTTCCTGTTGCGGGTCTTCACCGACGTGCCTTCAGACTGCAAGTAAACCAGCCGGCCGACATGCAGCCCCACCCCCACCCTCCTGACCTCCTGACCAATACAAAGGGATAGCCAACATTAAAGGGATAGTTCACTGGGATTGTTAAATTAAATCGAACAGTATTCTTTTTTTCTATGATTGCTTAATTTGAATCAGTTGAAACTGATAAAAAATATTTTAAAAATTATAGAAACGTATCAAATGTAACTGGCGTGCATGTTAAAGGGATAGTTCAATTTTTAAACTTTTTTCGTATTTTAAGACTTCAAGAAAGTGAACTTTCCCTTTAACATGCACACTAGTTGAATTTGAATATTTCTGTCAAATAATATTTGCTTTTTGATCAATTTAAACTGATTCTCTAAGTGGACCCAGAACTTTTTTCACGTAATTTGTCATCCACTGCCATTGTCCTCATCTAAATTAATAACACCCATATTCACTTTCTTTCCTTCCCCCACAGAGAGTTGAACCTAGACGAGCCCCCCCAGACGTGTTGGACGGGCATGTGTGGTTACCCCCAGCTGGTAACCCAGGTCCACGTTCTGAGTGCAGAGGGACTCCAGGGCCAGGACTCTAATGGGGGTAAGCTAGTAAGGTTACTGTAGGAAATAGTAGGCCTATAGTAAAGTAAGATACAGTATGCACCCATGTGGTTGGGAGGCTTTGGGAGCTGACATGCATATACCCTTTTCACATTACTGGGCCGAGCTATATTAGAGGTAACTTGAGTTTTAGTATCTTTTGTTATTGTGTGTATGGGTTTATGTGTGTGTGCCACAGATTGCATTTCAAAGTAATGCAAGGCCTAAACTTTTCTGGTCATACACAGAGCTGCACTGTCTCAATCCCAACAAGAAGAGGCACCTGGCCAAAACAGGAGGTACTTCAGCACCACCTAGTGGCTAGGGGTTTAGCTACAACTAGACATACTGCACAGTTAGTCCAATAGGCTTTGGCTCAGCCCAGAAACAACCCCTAACCCCTAGCTTCATGTAGATCTGAGAGGATTGGATAGGTATAAGCAATTTGGTAGTAGTTCTTCCTAGCACTCTGATAGGTCTAGGAAGACTTTTTGTCACATGGCTGAAACTTATGCCCTCACTTTCAGATCTACACAAGTACATATAGTCTTCAATAGTTCCCCCTCCCCATATCCTCTACCTACTTACTAGCGCAAGCAACTAAAACCCTTTTCCACCTATCTGTCAGAGACCTGTCTGATTACTGGTTGGTCTGATGGCCAGAGAAGGGTGGCACGTAGCCTAGCGGTTAGAGTATTGGGCCAGTAACCAAAAGGTCACTGGTTTGAATACACGAGCCGACAAGGTGAAAATTGTGTCGATGTGCCCTTCAGCAAGGTGCTTAACCCTAATTCTCTCCAGGGTATAACACATTTCACCTATCCAGTGTAAGGGACAATACAACAACATATTATTGATTGATTGATTGATTTATTAGACTAGACCTAGAGTTGGTTTTGTCCTGCATAATTGAGTACATTGACACGGTGATTGACAGCTGTCCCGCTTCCCTCCCTCCCTGTCCTTTCTAGCCTCTGACCCGTACGTCATCATCACCTGTGAGGGGGAGCGGGTGCGCTCACCGGTGCACAAGGACACACGGAGCCCCAACTTCGACGTCAAAGGCCTGTTCTACCGCAAGAAGCCCAAGGAAGGCATCCACATTGAGGTGAGCACAGACGGAGGAGAGGAACTTTTCCTTGTCTGTCCGTCTTTGTGTTCATATGTATCCCTCTATCTCTTGAATCTGTTTTGTTCAAACTTTTTTTTGTATCACTGTTTTCCTATGCTCTCTCTCTCTTTCTCTTTGTTCTCTTTCAAATCCCCCTCTCTTTCCCCTCTACATTTGGGCCATACCATAATAGATCTACAATAAAAATGTGATTGTGGATACCTTCCTGGGTCAGGTGACCCTGTCCAGTGACCCGAACGACCGGCAGGTGCAGCACACGCTCCACCTGCGCGACAAGGGCAATCACCAAGACAACGACCTCCCAGGCACAGTCACCGTGCGCCTCATCACCTGCACCACACTCATCAACATATGACGTCCCTTCCGTCTCCACTCTCGCCATGGAATGTCGGAGCTTTACCTTTGACCTTTGTCATCATGGCAACCTTTTGCCTCCCCCTCCCCTCCCCACCACTAAACCAAGCATGGCAATTAACCTGTTAACCCTGGGATCTAGCTCCACCTGACCCAGGGCTCCCCTAAACATATACAGACACAGCTTGGTGTCTTTTTTTCTCTTTCTCTTTCTCTTTCTCTTTCTCTTTCTCTTTCTCTTTCTCTCTCACTTTCTCTTTCTCTTTCTCTCTCTCTCGCTCTCGCTCTCTCCCCCCTCTCTCTCTCTCTCTCTCTCACACACACACACACACACACACACACACACACACACACACACACACACACACACACACACACACACACACACACACACACACACACACACACACACACACACACACACACACACACACACACACACACACACACACACACACACACAGGCCGTGTCTGAATACTTGTACTTTCATTCTAAATAGTAGGTAAATAGTAGTAGTATGCGAAAATAGAAAGTTTCATAGTATTTGACAAACAGTATGCTTTAAAACTTAGTGTGCTTTAATTGCCAGGATGCCATACTGATTTCATTTTTTCATCTAGTATAATTTGCTGCACACTATTGAGGCAGAGAAGCATAATTTCAGACCCACGTGTGATTGACAACAGCTGATAATAATCTATTCATCAGAAAAGAGGACGGGCTGTACCAAAATGAACGAATAGCGGGAACTAACTGATTAGGTGACGCATTCTCAGTGTGGGTGAGTCTAGTATGCTGATATGTTCCTTACTGCATACATATACTAAACAGTACATTCTTAATAGTATGTAGCATGATTAGCACACAGTATTTAGTTTTAGTAAGTAGTAGACAAGACTGATTTCAGAAACAACCACACACTCCTATCTCTCTACATGCCTTCAACTCTCCCACACACACACACATACCTTTTAACATGCGCCTGCACTCCCCAGTGTCACTAAGGGCTATGCATCGCCTTAAGGCTGAGTGGGTCTCTTTAGGACCCTGTGTCTTTTTAGGACCAGCCATATGTCGGGTGGGAGGGGGTCATGGTATTGGGTGGTATACTGGGACCCCTCTATCCATCCTATTCGCTGAGTGTTTTTTACTCTGTCTCTTGACTGATGTCGCAGCCCCATTGTAGTCCCAGAAAGACCATATTATCAGCCGTTACTGTTTCTTCCATCAGTGACTGGGTGTCATTTGGGATGCAACCTCTGTCTATCATCCACTTTCTATAGTCCCCACAAAACAAGCCAACTACCAAGAAAGTGACGCCAAAAGCACCGATGACCTCCCGTGTGGGGGCTGCTGGTGTTTATGTGAGTGTAGCCTTGCCTCCTCCCCCTTCCATCCCATCCATCCCCCTTTCCTCCTCCCACTCCCCTCGGACTACGCTTCTGCCGGTTGCCATGGACGATATCGAGTTTAGCATGGCTAAAAAAGACTGCCTGCATTACACACACACACACACACACACACACACACACACACACACACACACACACACACACACACACACACACACACACACACACACACACACACACACACACACACACACACACACACACATAGCTTAGCTGTGGAGCTCCGCCTGCCATAATCAAGTGCTTTACGGGACCAAAGACAGATCAGGCTTTTCCTTCTCTCTCTCTCTCTTGCCGGCGCCAGTCGCCACTGTGCCACGTCAACCGGTCTTCTCTATGGCAACGCCACTGCCTGACACTTCCTGAGTCCAGGGACTCCTGTCATGTGACCTGGGCTTTCAACTTGTGGGCCTTTGAATCATGTGACCCAAGAAACAGTAGCTGTCGTCCCTCTGTCTGCGTAAATCAGTTGTGTGTGTGTGTGTGTGTGTGTGTGTGTGTGTGTGGGGGGTGAGTGTGGGTTGGGTGTGCATGTTTGCGAACATACATTTATACGTGTGTTATGTCTGTGCCTTTGGACACATCATGCACCTCACTTAGTTCTGACGGGCTCACGGGCTTGGCTGGATATAGGGATGAGTGGAAGAAGAGAGAGAGCGAAGGACGGAGAGAAGAGCGGGAGGAACTCCGTCTGTCGACTCCTGCCAAAAACAACCTGTGCCATAGCCTTGGTCCTGGCTCTGACTCTGTTATGATTCTATACTGTTCCAGAAAGAAACACAGACATTTTGGATTAGCATCACTGTAAACTCAGTGCTATTTGAAATGGTAGTTTGAAAAGTGTGGCTTTTTGTCTTGCCAAGACTGAGAGAGACTATGTCTTCATACAGAACCATCACTGGTACAAACAGTTAGCATATCTTCTCATGTAGGTCATGTCACGCTCTTTTGACCTGCTTTCCACAGGCTAATTATCTCAATCTTTGACAGTGGCAAGCGTTGGAGATAAAAGAGATGCGCTATGTTGTCATGTTGAGTATCTTTTCAAAAGTGTTATATGATTGCAGAGACTTTTGGAGAACAGGATCTGATAGTATGTCTGTGTACGTCTTTTGAAAATAATTTATTGTTTACAGCATCGTCGAGAGGATCAGTCAAGAAACAACGACAGATCAGTTGTGAATCATTCCCAAGACATTTATTTTTTGAATGTAATGCGGAGAGCATCGACCAATCTCTCTGTTTATCAAACCATCAAGCCCTTTTACTTGTTTACTTGTGTGATTTCCAGCGCCTTTTTTTCATTACTTGAACAACAATGGCATTTGTACATTTTTCAAAACTTTTATTGTCACATTTGTTTAATTATACTGAACAAAAATATAAACGCAAAATGCAATAATTTCAACGGTTTTACTGAGTTACAGTTCATATAAGGAAATCAGTCAACTGAAATCATTGGAGTCTGGTGGCGGGAGCTATACGAGGACGGACACATTGAAATGGAATGAATGAAATGGAGTCAAACATGTTGTTTCCATATGTTTGATGTGTTTGATACTGTTCCATTTATTCTATAGGAGCCCGTCCTCCTATAGCTCCTCCCACCAGCCTCCACTAATTTAAATACATTAATTAGGCCCTAATCTATGGAGTTCACATCTTTGCAGGGACGCAGCCATTGGTGCGCCTGGGAGGGCATAGGCCCATCCACTTAGGAGCCAGGCCCACCCACTGGGGAGTCCACAAAAGGGCTTTATTACAGACAGAAATACTCCTCAGTTTCATCAGCTGTCTGGGTGACTGGTCTCAGACGATCTCGCAGGTGAAGAAGCCAGGAGGTCCTGGGCTGGTGTACACGTGGTCTGTGGTTGTGTTGCAGGTTGGACGTACTGCCAAATTCTCTAAAACGATATTGGAGGAGGCTTATGGTTGAGAAATTAATATTAAATTATCTGGCAACATCTCTAGGGAACATTCCTGCAGTCAGCATACCAATTGTACGCTCCCTTAAAACTTGAGACATCTGTGGCATTGTGTTGTGTGACAAAACTTCACATTTTAGAGTGGCCTTTTATTGTCCCAAGCACACGTTTCACCTGTGTAATGATCATGCTGTTTAATCAGCTTCTTGATATGCCACACCTGTCAAGTGGATGGATTATCTGGGCAAAGGAGAAATGCTCACTATCAGGGATGTAAACAAATTTGTGCACACAATTTGAGAGAAATAAGCTTGGAACATTTCTGGGATCTTTTATTTCAGCTCATGAAACATGGGAGCAACACTTTACATGTTACGTTTATATTTGTATTCAGTATAATGAATGTGTCTTAGATTGTTTTTAATCATATGTCTTTAATCATATGTCTTTAATCATATGTCCGTGTCCTTGTATTGTTCTTCTATTGTTACTATTCCATACTTCTTTATTCTTTCTTTCTTCAATGTGGGAAACAAACGGTATTGTAAGAATCAGCATGTTTACACTATTGCACATCATATCAGAATCATATCAAGAGGTTTGAAATGGTCCCTTTACAGGTACTAATCAGTGACACCCACCATTCATGATGATATAAGCTTTTAGTATTAATGATCATTTGTAAATTTCAAATGACGAAAGCGCTATTTAAATGCTGTGTGACATATGTCCTTCTATTGTGTTGAGTTGCAGACTAAGGCAGATAGACAGGTGGTTGTTTAAAAAACATTGGGTAGTGGTATGATAGATGGTTTTCGCTAATGGTTTAATTACATTTGACAGGTATAATACTTTATTACTTGTTATAAGCGCTATGAATCTTTTAGTTTATAATTTCTTGTTATATAAGGCTTAAAATAGATTATGTCTCTATGAAGGACATTTTCAAGTTACTCATATTGACTGTAATTTATTCAGGATAATTTTGAGATGATAATAACAAGACATTATAGATGCTTATGACAAGTGTTATAAAGCATGACGAGGCTGTATGGAAGTTGAATTTCTTATTGTTTCCCTCAAAGTTTGGCTTTATTGTTAGCAATCAATCAATAGATAATCAATTTTAATGATATCACAATCCATTTCTTAACTCATGAAACCAAACACCCCTTCATTTTAGGCTAAAAATATGCTTTCCCTCATGGGTGTGGGAGTGGTGTGCTCCTCTCGGTCTGATGAGGTCATTTCTGGGCAATATTTCTTCCATTTAGGGGATGCTTTTAGACTCAAGATCCCCCCTAGAGGTCAACGTTCTGTACAGTCTCTTTAAGTAATGTATTACAGAGAGTCTAATGCTATGGACGGTATATCATGGTAGAGAGAGGTAGAGGTAACAGTGATAGAGTGCCATAGAGCAGATGCAGGTGTGGCAGGGTTAAAAGACATTGTGCCAAGCCAAGTAGATTAGTCTTTCATGGTAGGGGAAGGAGAGGTTTTCGTGCCAAAAGGGGAATGGTTAGTTGGCTGTTGCCACGATGTGGCAACGTGTGCCCATTCAGCCAGACTGGCACTCGGTTCTACTCAAATCAGGGGCACCAGTGGTGGGCAAGTTGGCAGCAGCAGCCATTTTGGTTATTTGTAAAACTCAGTTTCACAACATTGTTGTGCACCCCACATACAAACAATGTCTGAAGTTGGCTAATTAACCCAAGTCCCTATCATCAGCTAATGCTGTATTGCAAGTTCTGTTCTGACCATATCTGAACCATTTCAGGCCTCAGGACCAAGGGGTTGTATCACATAGGGTAGAACATTGCTGGTCTTTTTAACTCATGTGTGCCACATATGTGCCAAAATAGAACTGAGGAAAAAGACTGTTGTACTGTAGAGATGTGTTTTGTTGCTTAGAGTTCTACTGTAAATGAACTTTGTTTGCTACACTGGTGGACGTACAAGTAGCTAGTTCAACATTGTGAGACTTTTCAGACCTTTTACTTTCCAATATGCTTTATTTTGTGTCTTTGACAAAAATGTATGATGTTTGTGATCTCATTGCATTCTTATCATTTGCCAAAAGCAACAGTCACTCAAGGTACAATTGGTATACCCTGGGTGGGCGGAGTGTCAATTCACTGATCTGGTTGCCTGGTTAGCATTGTTGTATGGGTTTTCTGGTGGCCCATGCCAAATGTTTTAAGTACAAAAAACACATCAGAACATTCAGAACTTTGGCCAGTTTTATATCAAGCCAATAACACCGACGCATGTAGCAAACGACTTCAAATCAGCTCACACAGTTTGATTTTCAAAGATAATATATTTTTATTCAAAGTGTTGTAAACATTGTTACTACTTTGATGCAGCTTATGTTGCATAATTGCATGTATTTGACAGATTCTGAACATTTGAATTCAGCATTCTAAACAGTATGTACTGTATATGAAAGTGGCAGCAACCAAAGTGTTTGTCCACTACTGTGACAGATGTAGATATATTGTGACGAACACGAACACCCTATCACCGAACCCAATAACAATATCACATGTTAAGGATAGGATCATTACACTACTCCTTCCATTTCAGAAAACATGTCCCCTTCTGCACTATCACAAGGTCTGCGTCTTACAGGACAACGTTTCGAAGGCCATGAGCACTATCCCACTTCTGACACCAGTTTGATAAACTTGGAAGTAGTGCTAAGTCCCTAGCGGGCTGTAAACTCTGAGTTTAAAGACAAGCACCCAATCCACAATCACAATAGGGATATCCCAGTTGGGAGGGATTGTACAATATATTCCAGACATTTATTTCAGAGGTAAGAGCATAATAGTTGAGAGACATTTAAGGCAATATTCCGTGACAATACTTGTAAGATGGATACTTATCTAGTTACGTTTTTAAACAAACAACGTTTCATCATTGTTGGACATGGACAACCTGAAAAATGTGAGGAATACCGAAAACGTATGATTGCAGAGTCTTTGTGTGTTCACCATTTATTTAGATTTAGTGTTTTTATTAAAGCCTGTGTAATGGCAAAACAGTACTTTATATGTTTCAGTTGAACACACACGTCAACATGGTGCAATGATTTACATAGGTGAGCTCGTTTAGCTATCCTTGGAGCTGCCTTGAGCTCGTTTGCCTGCATACTGCTGCATGTTAAGGACATTGGTCATGAAACTTCATTAACAGTTGTGCCAGGTGTTACATCATCTTTACGATAGCATAATGTATACTGTATGACATTGCTGACTCAAATTCACCAAGACAAGTGACACCTGTGTTCTTATCATTGGCGGCCATGTTTTCCAATATGGAGTCTGATGCGTTTGACAAATGAGCTTGTGATTCTCTTGTACTTTTCTGCCAATGTTTATTAATTTGAGACTAGAATATACTGCATGGTGAAACTTATAGAAGATACTATGGTCTTTATAACAAGTGTCTTTTATTATCAATATTTTGTACTCTTGCTAATTTTATATATCCACTTAAACTTGTGTTCTCTACGCTTATATGTTTACTAATAGCTAGACATTGAAAGGCTGTATCTTATGTACTGTATGCTTGTCTGTGTGTCTTTTTTTGTTACCGTATGCGTTTGTTCGATTTGATTCTCAGTTACACTGTGGTTATTTTATAGTTATTTTACAGTGATCTGGAAATTATTTATTTTCATTTTGTATTTTATGTCAACTTGTGGCATGACTTTCAAATAAAAGATGAAACCTTATTGCTTTTCAATTTGATCTGTCAGAAATGTCTGCCAATGTGTGGTCCAGGTTTGGGATCAATTCCATTTGAATTCAGTCAATTCAGGAAGTAAAAGTAATTCAGTTGACTTCCTAAATGGAAATTGAATTGACCCCAACCCTGGTGTAGTTGTCTGTCTCGTTATACAGTTACACTCCCCTCCGTATTTATTTGAACAGTGACGCTATCACTCACTCATCATTATACATGATTCATTCATGATCATCCATAATCATGGTAGTATCCAAGTTCATTTAGAACTGTTCAGAAACACCTTGTATTCTAATTTACAATAAAAGTGACACAATAGATTATTCACTATTCAGTTCCTATTGGGCAAAACATTAACCATAACACAATTGTGTGCTAGGAATATGGGACCAAATACTCTACTTTTGACTGCTTTAATACTATAAGTGAATTTGTCCAAATACATATGAAGAAAAAAACGTATTCAATTGGGAGGACTATAATATAATAATAATAATATTAGATACATAAAGTGCATTTATTTCTAAACGGTAAAACAGATACGTATGAAATACCCTCAAATAAAAGGTGACATTCTGCCCTGTCGCCTCATTTGATGCTGGAGTGTAGAGCCAAATGTACAAATGTTAACTTCACTGTCCTATATACAGAGGGAAGTGTACTAGTTACATAAACATTTAGCTGCATCTGCTACACCATCTCCTACACCATCTGCTACACCATCTCCTACACCATCTGCTACACCATCTGCTACACCATGTGCTAAACTTTGTACATGATCAATACATTTTGATTTGACTTTAGTTAAGCTGCTGTTTTAGAACAAGACCTTCAGTCTTCACATGGCATCATCACTTGCCACATACACATAGTCCCCAAATGTACCCTATTCATAGGCCTGGTGGGATTACACAACTGTGTTAACCCTCCTCCTTCTCATGCATAAATATTACAGTACAATGTTTACATTTTTTGTGGGACAATAGGTGCAGGCCCTGACTAGTCCGGCACCACCTGCCACCCCATGACCTCTCAGTCCCCCTCCTCCTCCCCCTTCCTCCCTCCCCCTCCAAGTGGCTGGTCACTGTGGCTGTGTGGCGCACGTAACCTGCCTCCCTGCTAATAGGGATCAGCGGACTGACTGAATGATGAATGAGAGATCGAGAGAGAGAGAGAGGCTGTAGTCACTCCTCTACTGAACGCCAGGCAGCAACAGGTACCTTAGAGAGAAAGAAAGAAGAAGAGGAGGGGCAGAGCATGTGAGAGAGAGAGAGGACAAAAAGGGACAGAGACCGGAGCAAGTGGAAAGAGTGAGAGAGAGATTTTCTTTTGTTCATCCTGCTTCTTTACACCTTTCCGTCAATTCACCTGCTACCTGGCTGTTACCAGTTACCTGGACTTACCAGAGTGGAAGAGCGAGGGACAAGGAAAGAGGGAAAAAGCGAGGAGACAGGAGAACCCGAGTGTCTTGAGTGGTAAGTAAGGAAGTAAATAAAGTAAAGAAAAACAGTTGGTTGGTCAGGGCTGAGGGCTTAGCTGGCCCAGGGCTCAGTGTTGCTGCCTCTCCTCAGGCATTAGTTACCCAAAGCCTCTTACGGCTCACTCAGCGCTCACAGCCAGCACACCCCCACTGCATGCTCCCTTCGTGCCAGTCCTCAAAGGGGACCATTTATAATCTCACTTAAAGAAACAGAACGTTTACTCTTTCTGTGTGTGTGTACCTTCAGATTTGTGTGTTTGTATATTGCCAGAATGTGTATTTAAGTGGATCTGTACATTTTTTTAATAAACCAAGTTGGTAAATATGATTATATTAACTTAGTAAAGTACAACCTGAAATTATCATGAGTAAGAATGGAAAGTGAAGTCTGCACTTAAAGTATCAAAGTTCTAGATTTCCACGTGCGCATCGTTTTTAAGGAGGACATCTGCCACTGATCAGAGAATATTGGTGTTCACAGGGTGCTTGGAAGTCTTTTATGACCTGGTCTTGATATTGTCATCAAAGAAGCTGTTTTTCTGGATTGGTTATTAGTCCACCTACATGACTCTTCAGCCTCCCAGGTCTGTGTGTTTTCTTCCTGGCCTGGGTCATAGTGAGTGTAGTTGGTGAGATGCAATAATAGCTCAGGCAATGGGGAGGCCATGCTCAGGCTATTCTCCCCTTCCTATCTGGGTCGTATTCACTAGGAACCAAACAGAAGCAAACGGGCCTAAATGATTGTTTTCTTTTTCCGTTGCAAACATTTTGATGTGGTGTGCACTAATGAATATGACCCTACACTGGCCTCAACTGTTCCTGGGTCATAGTGACTCTACTTGGGTAGAATCTTCTTCCCAGATCAGAGAACTGGAAGACTACTAACCAAACTGAAGTGTAGTTCAGATTCAGCTGAAATGGCTGAATGATAATGATGATAATATTTGTATTTTAGTGGCTTCATTGAATTAGCCCACATTGTTCAGGGAAACTGCTGGACATAATACCTAGCTAACCATTTCAAGAGTTTCAAAGTCACAGTCACGTACCACCTTGGTCCTAAACCTGTTGAGGAAGGATCATGTTAACAATCATAAGAATTATGTTTTGAATCATCATGAGCTTCTGAACATTTGACAAAACTACCCAGGTTACAAACAAGTTCGGATGTCTTTCTCAGGACTGTTGATGTTGAACCAAATAATATGGCCAATTTTGTACCTGCTGGGTAGGGGGTTGAGGATAATCTGAAACATCTGCTCCTCTACTTCATATAGCTCTACATATTGTACATAGATTTGACACACACACACACACACACACACACACACACACACACACACACACACACACACACACACACACACACACACACACACACACACACACACACACACACACACACACACACACACACACACACACACACACACAGACAGATCCATACAGGTACATACTGTAGGACCAAAGTGTGGACTCTCTAATGCCCAAAGGCTCAACAGCTAATCTGAGAGTACAGTATGTTGTGTTCATATCCTATAATGCTGCTCTCAGAGGCAACTCGGTATATACAGTATGTCAATAATGAGTCACAGCTATTATAAAACAGCTATTTTGAAACAGGGTCTGCCGTACGTTTTTGAAACAGCTAGTTTGTTTTTAGGTCCATAAAGATTCAGCAGTTTCACTGAACAATGTAGGCTAAACCAACAAAGCCACATTTGTTCCACTTAGTCATAATCATTCAGCTATTTCAACTGGATCCCATTTTGGTTCGTTTTCCTGTCCTCTGATATGGGAAGGACTAGAGTCACTGGGTATGACCAAAATTAGTTTTAGAGCTTGGTTAGAACAAAAGTCTGAGTAACCATACACAATACACCCATATAGTTCTCCAGAACCAGGGCTGGTGTCCATTGTGTTAACAAATATAGTCAGAAAGACAAACCAGCCTACAAGAGAAATAGATTAAGCTCCTACCATATTGCTGATGGCTATTGAATACTTTCAGATCGGCAAAGGTAGAGGCTAGGCCAGTATCGGTGCATTGACTGAGATTTTATTTCATATTACTGGCACGACCAAAACAAATTGGGAATATTGTCGATTTGTGCAAAAAGAGGTTTGTAAACCAATACTGCTACAATTGTGACTGACTATACAGTAGTTTGTTAATATTTCTGCTTTTAGCATAGAAAAAATGATGCCATATACTGTAAGTATATTAGTGACTGTATTCACAAAGCATCTCAGAGTAAGGGTTTAGATAATTCATTTTATTGATCAACACTCCTATTCTGAGGTGCTTTGTGGATATGGTATAAAGTACTTTTTGGTAGTTTTATGGGGTATCTGTGCTTTACTATTAATATTTTTGACTATTTTTACTTTTACTTCACTACATTCCTAAAGAAAATTGTGTACTTATTACTCCATTACTCTTACTTATTACTCTTTCTTGACACCCAAAAGTACTCCTTACATTTTGAATGATTTGCAGGACAAGAAAATGGTCTATTTCACGCACTAATCAAGAGAATATCCCTACTGCCTCTTATCTGGCGGACTCACGAAACACAAATCATTTGTTTGTAAATTACGTCTGAGGGTTGGCGCATGCCCCTGGCTATCCGAACATTTTAAAAACAAGTGTGTTATCTGGTTTGCTTAATATAAGGAATGTGAAATTATTTGACTTTTACTTTTGATATTTAAGTATAGTTTAACAATTGCATTTACTTTTGATACTTAAGTATATTTATACCAAATATTTTTTTACTTTTACTGGGTGACTTTCACTTTTACTTGAGTCATTTTCTATGAAGGTATCTTCACTCAAGTATGACAATTGGGTACCTTTTCCACCACTGGACTCGGGCCCTGATCCTAGATCAGCACTCCTACTCTGTGACGCTTCATGAATATGGGTCCAAAGAGGAAAGGAAGTGCCTTTTGACACCCAGCAGCTGTCTTTCTGCCTGACCCTGTAGTTGGGAAGGGTGAGAGCCTTATTTTTGGGCCCCGTGCTGGAATGGGTTGCCAGATTGTCCCCCTGTGGTGCTAGATAAGAGGCTCTGTTTTAGCATGAGTGTGGTGTAAGGAGCAGTACTTCCATCCAGATGGACTATAAAGCTGTTGATACAGAGGCAAAGGGCCACTATACAGTCTCCTCCATATGTATTCCGACAATGAAGCATACACATTTTTGGGGGGCTCTATACTCTAGCATTTTATGTAGAATGTGTCATATTAGACGACACTTCAGAATGTCACCTTTTATTTTAGGGTATTTTCATACATATCTGTTTTACCATTTAGAAATGAAAGCACTTTATGTGTCTTGTTCCCCCATTTGAAGAAGTCATAAGTATTTGGACAAATTCACTTATAGTGTATTAAAGTAGTCAAAGTTAAATATTTGGTCCCATATTCCTTGCATGCAATGACTAAATCAAGCTTGTGATTCATGATGTTTGTTAATCATGGCATTATCAGGATTAATTTAGAAGTGTTCAGAAACATCTTACTACTCCAGTCATCATTCACCATTCAGTTACTATCGGGCAAAACATAACCCAAATACAACCAAAACAAACTGCAAATGCGTCCAAGAAGTTTGTAGAGTCACAAGATTGAGTAGTCATTATGTGCAAGAAATATGGGACCAAAACTAAACTTTTTAAGTGCTTTCATTGCTGAACAGTAAAACAGATATGTATGAAGAAAAAAATGACATTCTGTACTGTCGCCTCATAAGAAATATTTGATCTCAAATCCAAAATGCTGGAGTATAGAGACTAATTTAAAGTGTTAGCTTCACTGTCCAAATACTTATGGAGGGGAGGGTATCTAATCCTTTATTTGGATCTGATATTTTGAAATCCTCTCAAACAAATCAAACAAATCAACCCCCAGATTTCTTACCCCCTCCTCTCTTCTTACCCCCTCCTCTCTTCTTCCCCCCTCCTCCCTTCTTACCCCCTCCTCTCTTCTTACCCCCTCCCTCTCTTCCCCCTCCTCTCTTCTTACCCCCTCCTCTCTTCTTACCCCCTCCTCTCTTCTTCCCCCCTCCTCTCTTCTTACCCCCTCCTCTCTTCTTCCCCCTCCTCTCTTCTTACCCCCTCCTCTCTTCTTACCCCCTCCTCTCTTCTTACCCCCTCCTCTCTTCTTACCCTCTCCTCTCTTCTTCCCCCCTCCTCCCTTCATCCCCCCTCCTCTCTTCTTACCCCCTCCTCTCTTCTTACCCCCTCCTCTCTTCTTACCCCCTCCTCTCTTCTTCCCCCTCCTCCCTTCACCCCCTCCTCTCTTCTTACCCCCTCCTCCCTTCATCCCCCTCCTCTCTTCTTACCCCCTCCTCTCTTCTTCCCCCTACTCCCTTTATCCCCCATCCTCTCTTCATACCCCCTCCTCTCTTCTTACCCCTCCTCTCTTCTTACCCCTCCTCTCTTCTTACCCCCTCCTCTCTTCTTCCCCCCTCCTCTCTTCTTACCCTCTCCTCTCTTCTTACCCCTCCTCTCTTCTTACCCTCCTCCCCTCTTTTCCTCCTTCCCTCATTTACCTGACAACATGACGCTGCACTTAACCCAGCTGTGACTCTAGTCTGGACACTAATACCAAGTGTAAAGATGTCCAATGAAATGGTGCCACATATGAGGATAAACATAACCCAAAAGACTAATTTAAAATGTTAGCCTTACTGTCCAAATACATATAGATGGGAGTGTATGTAATCCTTTTTATGGATCTGCTACATTTTGCATGTTGTTTTGCAATTAAATATTTGAGTTGCATTCAATGTAGCTGTATTCAAAGCACAGCAGATCCGTACAGTATATCATTAAGCCCAATGTTAATCTACTTATTGGGCAGCAAATGGGAGGAGTCCCTGGTAAACTGTACCATATGTTCCTTATGTGACAACACTCTCCTGTCACATGTAGGGAGGATGTTTCTGTTCTCCCGGTTCACCCGGTTGGCTCCGAGATCTGAGGGAAACAGATAGTTAGCAATATGTTGATGACCTAGCCTTCAGCATAGGCTACAGAGTTATGCTATATTGCTTTCCCCTATCTAGTCCTACATGAGCAGTAGACATGAAAAAGAGTAGGACCTAGGGGAAGGAGGTACAGAAATGGATCCAGGCCATGCCCCCTGTGTCCTGCTGTATGTAGCCTATGGAGACAAAATGGCTACTGTTATTATGGATGTAAACAAAGTCTTTGATCCAAAGGCAGCCCAATGAGATCTGCCGTCAGGGAGGATATGATTCAGCAGCCAATATTAAATGATGGTTTGTATAAGCCCAGAGATTAGCCCCAGGAATCTAAATAAACCCTTAAAGGGACATTTCACAATTTATCAATTTTGTATTTATCATCTCAAGCACCAGCCCAACATACCTTCACTCACCTGACTACATGACCAGCTGAGCCACATGGCTAAGGCATGACGCTAAAATTAACCCAGCTGTAAAGATGTCCAATAAAATGGTGTCCTATATGTGGAGAAGTATTTAGCCTACACACAGTGCTCTGTGTGAGGATCATTATTTGTACTGATATTACACAAAAGCAAGATGAGACATTCTTATATATACAGAACATTCGGAAATGTATTCAGACCTCTTGACTTTTTCCACATGTTATGTTACAGCTTTATTCTAAAATTGATGAAAAACATATTTTTTCATTAATCTACACACATACCCCATAACGACAAAGCAAAAAAAGTTATTTTGGAAATCTTTTCAAAATTATAAAAAAGAAAACACAGAAATACCACATTTACATAAGTATTCAGACATTTTACTCAGTACTTTGTTGAAGCACCTTTGGCAGCAATTACAGCCTTGTCATCTTGGGTATGACGCCACAAGCTTGGCACACCTGTATTTGGAGAGTTTCTCCCATTTCTCTCTGCAGATCCTCTCAAGCTCTGTCAGGTTGGATGGTGAGCTTCGCTGCACAGCTATTTTCAGGTCTCTGTTCGATCGGGCTCTGGCTGGGCCATTCAAGGACATTCAGAGACTTGTCCTAAAGCCACTCCTGAGTTGTCTGGGCTGTGTGCTTAGGGTCATTGTTCTGTTGGAAGGTGAACCTTCTCTATGTACTTTGCTCTGTTCATCTTTCCCTCGATCCTGACTAGTCTCCCAGTCCCTGCCGCTGAAAAACATCCCCACAGCATGATGCTGCCACCACCATGCTTCACCGTAAGGATGGTGTCAGGGTTCCTCTTGACAAGATGCTTGGCATTCGGGCCAAAGAGTTCAATCTTGGTTTCATCAGACCATAGAATCTTGTTTCTCATAGTCTGAGAATTTTTATGTGTCTTTTGGCAAACTCCAAGCGGGTTGTCATATGCCTTTTTACTGAGGAGTGGCTTCCGTCTGGCCACTCTACCATAAAGGCCTGATTGGTGGAGTGCTGCAGAGATGGTTGTCCTTCTGGAAAGTTCTCCCATCTCCACAGAGGAACTCTAGAGCTCTGTCAGTGTGACCATTGGGTTTGTGGTCACCTCCCTGACCAAGGTCCTTCTCCCCCGATTGCTCAGCTCTAGGAAGAGTCTTGGTGGTTCTAAACTTCTTCCATTTAAGAATGATGGAGGCCACTGTGTTCTTGGGGACCTTTAATGCTGCAAAAAAACATTGGTACACTTCCCCAGATCTGTGCCTCGACACAATCCTGTCTCGGAGCTCTACAGATAATTCTTTTGACCTCATGGCTTGGTTTTTGCTCTGACATGCACTGTCAACTGTCGGACCTTGTATAGACAGGTCTGTGCCTTTCCAAATCATGTCCAATCAATTGAATTTACCACAGGTGGACTCCAATCAATTGTATTTACCACAGGTGGACAAGTTGTAGAAACATCTCAAGGATGATTAATTAATGGAAAAAGGATGCCCCTGAGCTCCGTTTTTAGTCTCATAACGAAGGGTCTGAATACTTGTAAATAAAGTATTTCTCTTTTTAAATTTGTAATAATTTAGAAAAACCTTTAAAAACCTGTTTTCACTTTGTCATTATAAGGTATTGTGTGTAGATTGCTGATGGGAAAAAAGTTATACATTTTAAAATAAGACTAACTTAACAAAATGTGGAAAAAGTCAAGGGGTCTGAATACTTTACGAAGGCACTGTAAGTACCTGTACAGGTCATTTTGGGTCGGCAGGTAGCCTAGTGGTTTGAGTGTTGGGCCAGTAACCAAAGGATGCTAGATCGAATCCCCGAGCTGACAAGGTAAAAATCTGTCGTTATGCCCCTGAACAAAGCAGTTAACCCACTGTTCCTGGGCCATCATTGTAAACAAGAATTTGTTCTTAACTGACTTGCCTAGTTAAATAAAGTTTAAAAAATAAATGGTAATTACAGTTAAATTAATGGTTCCTTATGGCACAGTTGCTTTAGTGCAATTTTAGAGACACATACAGTACTTGATGTTTAATGTATATGTTTTGTGTAACCTATACATTCTTAAGGAGTTTCATTATGCGTTGCATTATGCATTATGCGCTCTCTCTCTCCTCATTTTCTCTTGTGCAGCTGGCTATGATCATTGTGGGCAAGTTATTTTGTAGTGGTCTCCCTAGCAGCAGCTGACACTGGGAATGACATGCCCAGAATACCCATGGTCCAAAGTCAAAGCATCTTAGAGTATGAATGCTCATTTATGATCTGGGCCTGTAACCACAAAACGTCTCAGAGTAGGAGCGCTGATCTCAGATCAGTTTAGCCTTTTAGATAATAATGAATAATATTATATGGACACATACTAGATCAGCACTCTGAGATGCTTTGTGGATAAGGCCCCAGTACCATATAACAATTTTGATTCTGATCTAAAAGGCTAAATTGATCCTAGATGAGAACTCCTACTCTGAGATGCTTTATGAATACTGGCCCACAGCTACTGTACTTTAATCATGTCAATGTGTCTCTAGCCTGGTTCCAGATCTGGTTGCAGATCGGTTTTACATGCCAATGCACATAGGAGTTGGCTATACAGCACAAACGGATCTTAGACCAGGCAAATGTGTCTCTACATTGGATATCAAAGTAAACACTTGCATTCTGCTGCCTCATATTTATTGTAATTGGTTGAAATGTATTTTTGGATAATCCACTGCAGATTGGTATATTCATGGTTATTTCTTAGTGGGTGTGTCATTCCTACTTTGTCAGAGCCATAGTAACTACAACTGGAGAAAGTTAGTACTTCTACTCGGGTCTTGAAAGGTTAGTCAGAGACTTTGTTGTGTGTGTGCGCATGTGTGATAGTCAGTAACGGGGGAGCTAACTGTAGTCATGGAGATTTGAAATAAGACAGCCTGATCAAACTCTCTCAGCCAGAGCTTAATTTCATTAGACCATTTACTTGTGGATTACAATGGTGGTGTGTGTTTGTTGGTTTATTGTGTGTGACGTATGTATGTGTGAGATCAGGGAACTGTCTTCGTTCCAATTCTCTCCCCTTCTCCATGACGTGCACTTGGTCACTCATGGACTTAAAGTTCAAAGGTGGAAGATATATATCCCTCTAGCCCATGGAGGCAACAATACAATGCTTTTAAATCCATGATTAGGAGTGAACGAGTGCACATTTAAGAGAATGGAAGTGAATCGGACAAGAGCACAGGTCTAAAAGCCCCTGTGCAAATCAGTCCAGAAACATCTGCAAAAGTCACAGTCTGAAATGGCACCCTATTCTCTATATAATGTTCTACCTTATGGGCTCGGGCCAAAGGTAGTGCTCTATATGGGGAATAGGGTGCCATGCCATTTCGGATATACCCACACTACACATTAGATCCAATGACAACTGCTTTGGGGGACATTCTGATTTACAGTAATGCCTTTAATCTCACAAAGTAATGGAGACTCTGAAAACAAGCTTATGTGTGTATCCTCACTCTCCGGGGGTAGAAATGTTTATCATTTTATACACATTAATTCCACCTAATTAAAGTGGGATTCCTCTTGGCTCAGACAGTATGAGGTCTGGTCCACCAGTCACCAATTGACTCAGCTTTAAGCCATCTGTCCAGCGAAAACCACGGTATAGAGAGAACCCCTGTGGTGAATCTTTACCATTAGTAAGACTGTGCCGGATGTTGGTCTAGTGGTCAACACAGCCGCTGCATATGCCCCCCAACAGTGGTAGTTTGAATCCCTGTTGGGCCAGTTTCTGAGTGTGCAAATATGTATGTTTGATATGTTCTGTATGTCTAATAGGACTTTTCTCTATTCCAGGAGCCTCACATGGTGACTTCTAATGTCCTGGAATAAACCAGAAGCTGAACCATGGTCATTCTGCAACAGGTAGAATACTTTATTTCTCACTTCTTCTCTCTCTCTCTCTCACACACTCACACACACACACAAACACACGCACGCACGCACGCACGCACGCACGCACGCACGCACGCACACACACACACACACACACACACACACACACACACACACACCCTGTGCAAGTGACACAATTTAAATGCTAATAAGATAGGGGCTATGGTGTGTTGTCAGCTGGACCACCAGAGGACACAGTGACACGTAGCATGAGATAACATGCACCCTCATTCTCCGATCATCACCCCCGTCCCCCCGTCCCCCCCGTCCCCCGTCACACTATCAATATATTTTCATCTGGGCCCATGGTTCTGGAGAAGCTTTGTGGGGCTTTGAAGGTCACTTCATCTGGGTTTTTAAAGGGATAGTTCATCGATTACATTTTTGGGGTTTGGAGTGGGTAGTTTAACAAAAATAAAGTGTGAATTGCAGTCACTTCTTGTCCATAGACTGATTTCAAGGTAAGGAAACAAATATATAAATATGTAAAATCTCTAAACTATCCCTTTAAGGAGTACCTCAATGTCAAGAGACTAGTCATGAATCATGCATCTCATTCCATCAGCAAGGCATCTGTGTTGTCAGACTAGTAAAGCCTCTGTAATGCCTGAGTCTAGACAGGGAGGGATAGTGACATGGACGTTTCACCTCAACCTGAATTAGAAATGGATACTTTTTTCTTGCTGAAGTTTTTGAGTGCTAACTGCATCCTTTTCTAACAAAGCTGGTACCTGGGTTTTGGGTTGTCAAAATCATTGTTATTGCACTTCAATGCACATTTGATTTAATTTACTGAATGAAACGATGATTACAATTTTGGAAAAGAAAGTTGACTCCATATAAACATGTTTTTGTGTAGAGCAAAACTCATACTTTTGACTTTTTTTGATTGGTTCAGTCCTAAATATGTTGTTGTTGTCCGGTTTATTGCATATATATGTGGTTAGGTGGTTTGTGAGAGATTGAATAACAGCACGGTCAAAGTGTGTCCAGCGTGTTACAACAAAACAAAAACAACATGGCAGCTTAACACTGGGAAGTGACAAAGCCCATTCTCTGGCTGGGCTGACTTCCTGAATCTCACCTTGATTGACAGCAAGGATTTCCAATAGGCTCCTCCTCTTATAAAGATCTGTTTACTTTGACTCCCCAACATTGGAGTAATTACTGATTTTGGCAAGGCAGGTTTATAAAGTGGCGTAGGCCTTGCTTTCACCGGTCATCATTTAGAGTCGTGATAACAAGGACAGAAGAAGGGAATGATGCATTTTCTTAATATTCAAACATTCTTGAAATAGCACCACCTCCTAGCAACAAGTGACAAGTTACATCACTTCCTATAAAGTCTGCAGTTGGACGAGGCTAAGCCTAAATCAACCTAATTCCCCTTATTGGATGGACTGGCAGCCTTCAAAGTAGCCAACTTATTTCATGCATAACAATATGTGCCTTCTTTATATCAATTGAACATCACATTTTTAATTGTTTTAGGAAGTGCACAGAAAATAGTTTTAATGTAATAAAAATACTATTGTGTCAGGAGGAATTATGAAGTGTATTAATTGTGAATTTTGCTCCACTAGTATAATTAACATGACCTTAGACCAGACTGTAGTCTTTTGGCAGAGTGAGATTTTATTGCATTACTATTGTGTTTGAGAAAGAAGATGAGTAGGCGGCCAGTACGTTGCAATACACTTTAGTGAACTATTAACATAATATATTTTCCAAAGAGTACATATAGGAGCAGTCAGCATAGCACACCAGGACGCACAACTGCAACGCATTTCGACTATTAGAGTTATCCTCAGGCAGCTGCAATTTAGGGGCCTACCTTCCTACTGCCCTCATTATTATTGTTGCAATGTAATTTAAACACATTCCTGCCAAGTTTGTACTTCAGCAAACACAAATAAAGCTGGTTTGAAATGCATTTTCAATTTGCAAGTATATTGATGGCAGGTCCAGGGTGTAACGTGAGTCTTAAAAAAAATAAGCACATTACATTTACATTACATTTAAGTCATTTAGCAGACGCTCTTATCCAGAGCGACTTACAAATTGGTGCATTCACCTTATGACATCCAGTGGAACAGCCACTTTACAATAGTGCATCTAAATCTTTTAAGGGGGGGGGTGAGAAGGATTACTTTATCCTATCCTAGGTATTCCTTAAAGAGGTGGGGTTTCAGGTGTCTCCGGAAGGTGGTGATTGACTCCGCTGTCCTGGCGTCGTGAGGGAGTTTGTTCCACCATTGGGGGGCCAGAGCAGCGAACAGTTTTGACTGGGCTGAGCGGGAACTGTACTTCCTCAGTGGTAGGGAGGCGAGCAGGCCAGAGGTGGATGAACGCAGTGCCCTTGTTTGGGTGTAGGGCCTGATCAGAGCCTGGAGGTACTGAAGTGCCGTTCCCCTCACAGCTCCGTAGACAAGCACCATGGTCTTGTAGCGGATGCGAGCTTCAACTGGAAGCCAGTGGAGAGAGCGGAGGAGCGGGGTGACGTGAGAGAACTTGGGAAGGTTGAACACCAGACGGGCTGCGGCGTTCTGGATGAGTTGTAGGGGTTTAATGGCACCGGCAGGGAGCCCAGCCAACAGCGAGTTGCAGTAATCCAGACGGGAGATGACAAGTGCCTGGATTAGGACCTGCGCCGCTTCCTGTGTGAGGCAGGGTCGTACTCTGCGGATGTTGTAGAGCATGAACCTACAGGAACGTCCTGTACCTAATGGACAATATATTGAAATCATGTGCTTAACATATTGGAATGGCAAATGTAATGTACTAGTAAGTAAGAAAGTGGTAACACTTCATTTTATGGGGTCCTTATTACATGTGTAATTACACTAACAAGCATTGTCGTTAATTGTAATAACTCATAGTTAGACTGTAACAACATGTAACCGGTGGTAATTGCAGTCTGTAATTACAGAAGTGTAACAACAAATGTTTGTTACCATGCTTCTTACAAACGGGCAAGCTCCCACTAAATTTACAAATTTAGTGTTTTAGTTCTTCTCAGCACATCCAATTCAATACAAACTATCACAAGGTAATAATCTCTTGTGGACAGATGCACTGGGTGTCCCGAGATTACATAGGCTCTAATGAGTAGGCAGTCATTTTAAAGAAGAATTTGTTAGGGGCTAGGCCCCTTTTTTCTCAATTTCTGCCTGAATGACATGCCCAAAGTAAACTGCGTGTTGCTCAGGCCCTGAAGCCAGGATATGCATATAATTGGTACAATTGGAAAGAAAACACTTTGTATAAATGTTTAAATAGTGTAGGAGAATATAACACAGTAGATATTGTAAGAGAAAATCCAAAGAAAAATCAAACAGATTTTTTTTTGAGAGACCATCCTCTTAGAAATGCAAGTATAAGGTCATAATGAAAATTAGCTCCCTGTGTGCAATTCCTTTAGCTTCCACAGGGTGTCAACAGTCTATGTTTCAGGTTTGTAACTTCAAAAACAAATAAGAAATATCAGCTTTAGTCTTGGAAATTCGTGTTTGTGCGCGCCATGAAGACAGGACACACCTGCTAAAATCAGTTTCCTACTTCCTTCTGTAAGAAATATTATAGTTTGATTACATTTTAGGGTATCTGATGAGTAAATAGAAACATATTTTCACTTGTTGAAACAAAGTTTAGGGGTAGATTTTCGGATTCCTTTTTCTGCATGTTGTACGAGTGGATTACTCAAAGCAATGTCGACCAACAGACTTTTTGGAATATAAAGAAGTATTTTATCTAACAAAACAACACTACGTGTTATAGCTGGGACCCTTTGGATGACAATTTAGAGGAAGTTTTTCAAAAGTAAATGAATATTTAATCGTTATTTGTGAATGTATGAAACCTGTGCCGGTGGAAAAATATATTGATGTGGGGCGCTGTCCTCAAACAATCGCATGGCATGTTTTCACTTTAATTGCTACTATCGATCATACAGTGCAGTTGGATTAACAATAATTTAAGCCTTCGGAAGATATAAGACACTTATATCCTCTACAGGCTAAGGGGCGGTATTTTGACATCCGGATGAAAAGCATGTCCAAAGTAAACTACCTGCTACTCAGGCCCAGAAGCTAGGATATGCATATTATTAGTAGATTTGGATAGAAAACACTCTGGTTTCTAAAACTGTTTGAATGTTGTCTGTGCGTTTAACATAATTTATTTGGCAGGTGAAACCCCGAGGACAAAACATCCAGGAAAAAAAACATTTGAGGTCACTCTCTTTTCAATGCGAATCTAGAATTCTAAGGCCGTTGCTTGCAGTTCCTATCGCTTCCACTGGATGTCAACAGTCTTTAGAAATTGGTTGATGTTTTTCCTTTGTGTAATGAAGAAGTAGCCCTGTTCAGAACGAGGGTCGAGTGAAGTGTACTGTTTGTTAGAGGTGCGTGACCTGAAAGCACGCTCCACTTTGTTTTCGTCCGGTATTGAACGCAG
This sequence comes from Oncorhynchus keta, assembly GCF_023373465.1. Lineage (NCBI taxonomy): Eukaryota > Metazoa > Chordata > Actinopteri > Salmoniformes > Salmonidae > Oncorhynchus > Oncorhynchus keta. The sequence continues at coordinate 22,166,453 of NC_068431.1, forward strand.
TTTATGCCTTCTTACATTTTTTGATTATTTACGTAAAAAAATACCTACAGTTGTATTAGGAAAGTTGTTTGAAATGTTTGGACAAAGATTACAGGTAACTTATGAGATATTTTGTAGTCATGTTGCGCGAGTTGGACGGGTGTTTTTCTGGATCAAACGCACCAAATAAATGGACATTTTGAATATATAACGACAGAATGAATCGAACAAAAGGACCATTTGTGATGTTTATGGGACATATTGGAGTGCCAACAGAAGAAGCTCGTCAAAGGTAAGGCATGAATTATATCTTTATTTCTGATTTTCGTGTCGCGCCTGATTGATTGTTATGATTGTCTGTGTTTGTTTGTTGGGGTGCTATCCTCAGATAATCGCATGGTTTGCTTTCGCCGTAAAAGCCTTTTTGAAATCTGACACGTTGGCTGGATTAACAACAAGTGTAGTTGTTAATTTAATTTGAATTTGGCGCTCTGCCATTTCACCGGATGTTGTCAAATCGATCCTGCTAAAGGGATTTGATCCCTAAGAAGATACATGTACCGAAATGTTTAAAATCCATCATTTTTCTGATTATTTATTTGAAATGCGCGCCCTCCAGTTTCACCGGAAGTTGTCCCGCTAGCAAGACGCCTAGCCCAAATGGGAACTGACTTGCCTAGTTAAATAAAATAAAATATATATTTGTTTAACCTTTATTTAACTAGGCAAGTCAGTTCAGAACAAATTCTTATTTTCAATGACGGCCTAATAATAATCATTACCTACCTATGAATGCGCACTTCAACCTCACTGATTGGGGTCTTCCATACGAGTGTCATCTTCAAGTGGGTGTCATCCTCAAGTGGGAGGATAAACAAAGTACACCACAGAGTACATGTACAATTTGCATAAATTGTAAAAACTTGATTACTAGGTGTTACACAGGATTAAATTATTTAAAATCAAGTGTATCTTGAGCGGTACTTACTTGTCATTAATGTGTACTTAGATAGTACATTACCCAACCTGACAACCTGACCCTAATTGCAAAGCTTCTGTGAGAGAAAGTGAGAGAAAAAAACACACTAGTACACTACAGAGTACATGTAATATCTACATAAGTACAATGTAATTACTAGGTGTTATACAGGATTAAGCGAGTTCAAATTAAGTGTATCTTGAGGCGTACTTAATTGTAATTGTGTACCTATAAAGTGGGTTACCCATCCTGACAATATGATCATCAGCTAATAAAAGTGCCATCTAAGTGAGAAGATAAACACACTAATACATCACAGAGTACATATCTGTAATTGTAACACAGGAGTTTGCTATTTAAAGTTGCGTAACTTTAAAGTATGAGTAATTTCAATATAATTACTAACAGCTCATTATCAAGTGGAAATAGCTAAAAACAAAAGATGAGCTTTTCTTTTAGTCAACTTTATTGCAACATGTAAAAAGGACTTACACTTCTTACACAATTACAACCATTTTTATAGTTACATTAATAATCTGATTACTTAGATTAAACAAAGATATAGGCTTATTCAATAACGTAAAAATAACTATTCTAGTGCTGGTGAGTACTAGTCTAGATAGCCAATTTAGAAAAACGTGATTATCTTTTTCTTCCCTTTTAACATTACAAGTAGCAATGGAAATCAACTCTGTAAGCATTTTCTCCATCCTGGAGCAGACAAGGTAAGGACAAAGATTCAGCAGGAGGTAGGCAGGTAGAGGTGCAAATGAGTGTTGGATTTATTTACACAGTGCTGGTGTTTCAAAGATGACACTGATATTTACAAATATAAATACAAAGTTCTGACTTCAAAATGTCAGCATTCAAAAGAAAAGGCCTCTCATCAAAATTCTATGCATTTTCAGCCATTCCTGAACCTGAGACCAGAAACAGGCTACCTGAGGGCAATACCAAAATAAATGATCTGTTGATTCAGTTTCCTCACAACAAAATCTGCAGAGCTTCGATGAATTTATGCCGCAAATATTCAACATTTTGTTGGTGGCAAGAATTCTATATAATAATTTTAGCTGAAAAGCACGAAGTCTTGAATCTTGCGTTGTTTTATATATCAACTCATACTTTTATAAATCAACTCGGCACATCAAAAATCTCTTCCCAACTATTTTGTCATCTGTGTGGCACAATTGTCAACATCCTGGTCCTCAAATGAAACTGGTATACTTTCCTATTTATACTATTTTTATTCCTCTGCCAGTTTTGATCCTTTATATTGGGCAGACAGACCAGTTCCCTTCCTCCTCCCGCTGCCACCTGCCTCCTCCAGTTTTGATCCTTTATATTGGGCTGACAGACCAGTTCCCTACCTCCTCCCGCTACCACCTGCCTCCTCCAGTTTTGATCCTTTATATTGGGCAGACAGACCAGTTCCCTACCTCCTCCCGCTACCACCTGCCTCCTCCAGTTTTGATCCTTTATATTGGGCAGACAGACCAGTTCCCTTCCTCCTCCCGCTGCCACCTGCCTCCTCCAGTTTTGATCCTTTATATTGGGCAGACAGAACAGTTCCCTACCTCCTCCCGCTGCCACCTGCCTCCTCCAGTTTTGATCCTTTATATTGGGCAGACAGACCAGTTCCCTACCTCCTCCCGCTACCACCTGCCTCCTCCAGTTTTGATCCTTTATATTGGGCTGACAGACCAGTTCCCTACCTCCTCCCGCTACCACCTGCCTCCTCCAGTTTTGATCCTTTATATTGGGCAGACAGAACAGTTCCCTACCTCCTCCCGCTACCACCTGCCTCCTCCAGTTTTGATCCTTTATATTGGGCAGACAGACCAGTTCCCTTCCTCCTCCCGCTGCCACCTGCCTCCTCCAGTTTTGATCCTTTATATTGGGCAGACAGACCAGTTCCCTACCTCCTCCCGCTGCCACCTGCCTCCTCCAGTTTTGATCCTTTATATTGGGCAGACAGACCAGTTCCCTTCCTCCTCCCGCTGCCACCTGCCTCCTCCAGTTTTGATCCTTTATATTGGGCAGACAGAACAGTTCCCTACCTCCTCCCGCTGCCACCTGCCTCCTCCAGTTTTGATCCTTTATATTGGGCAGACAGACCAGTTCCCTACCTCCTCCCGCTACCACCTGCCTCCTCCAGTTTTGATCCTTTATATTGGGCAGACAGACCAGTTCCCTACCTCCACCCGCTACCACCTGCCTCCTCCAGTTTTGATCCTTTATATTGGGCAGACAGACCAGTTCCCTTCCTCCTCCTGCTGCCACCTGCCTCCTCCAGTTTTGATCTTTTATATTGGGCAGACAGAACAGTTCCCTACCTCCTCCCGCTGCCACCTGCCTCCTCCAGTTTTGATCCTTTATATTGGGCAGACAGACCAGTTCCCTACCTCCTCCCGCTACCACCTGCCTCCTCCAGTTTTGATCCTTTATATTGGGCTGACAGACCAGTTCCCTACCTCTCTCCACTGCCACCTGCCTCCTCCAGTTTTGATCCTTTATATTGGGCAGACAGACCAGTTCCCTACCTCCTCCCGCTACCACCTGCCTCCTCCAGTTTTGATCCTTCATATTGGGCAGACAGACCAGTTCCCTACCTCCTCCCGCTACCACCTGCCTCCTCCAGTTTTGATCCTTCATATTGGGCAGACAGACCAGTTCCCTACCTCCTCCTGCTGCCACCTGCCTCCTCCAGTTTTGGGGTAATGCTGTAATCTTGGATTGAGCAGACCTTTCCGTACAATTCTGATAACTCCATGAAGGACATAACTCTACCATTCCAATTTACAATATAATTTAAGAACAAAATAACCCTTTTCAAACATCTTTCCCATAAATACAGGTATTTTATCAACCAACACATTTGAGTTCAGCCATAATATTTATATATTTTCAGGGGGGTGAATTTGAAATTGTAGCCAGCTCTGCAATGCTTGCAATGCGGACTTAATATAAAACTTGAGTCATCGGCATACATGGACACCTTTGTTTTTAAGCCTTGGATTTCTAATCCTCTAATGTTGTTATTGGATTTGATTTTAATAGCTAGCATGTCGATGGTGTCACGACTTCCACCGAAGGTGGTTCCTCTCCCTGTTCGGGCGGTGCTTGGGGGTCGGCGTTGCCGGCCTACTAGCCGTCACCGATCAGACGTCTCTGCTCTCCTGCGCTTGACTCCTTCACCTACCTCTAAACACAATCACATAACAGATGGCCATAACGAATAGATATGGTGACAGTGGACACCCTTGTTTAACTCCTCTTGACAATTCAAAACTCTCTGAGAAGTATCCGTTATTTACCATGGCCTTGTTTCTATTACAGCATATTGGCTGACTGACATTCATATTTCATTCACCCAGCTCGATAGGTTTAGGCTACGACATGATACTCAAATTTTCCCTATACCCATCATGAAGTTGCTACAACCTAGGCTACGAATTAACCTTTCTAGCGCAGGGGTTCCGCTAGTGGAACAACATTCCCCTCGACAACATTCCGCTGAAAAGGCAGCGTGGGAAATTCAAAAATATTTTTTTGAAATATGTAACTTTCACACATTAACAAGTCCAATAAAGCAAATGAAAGATAAATGTCTTGTTAATCTACCCATCGTGTCTGATTTCAAAAATGCTTTACAGCTAAAGCACAACATATGATTATGTTAGATCACCGCCAAGTTGAAAAAACACACAGCCATTTTTCCAGCCAAAGATAGGAGTCACAAAAAGCAGAAATATAGATCAAATTAATAACTAACCTTTGATGATCTTCATCAGATGACACTCATAGGACATCATGTTACACAACAAATGTATGTTTTGTTCGATAATGTGCATATTTATACCCAAATATCTCAGTTTACATTGGCGCCTTACGTGCAGTAATGTTTTGATTCCAAAACATCCGGTGATTTTGCAGAAATATTCATAATAAACATTGATAAAATATACTAGTGTTATTCACATAATTAAATATAGACTTCTCCTTAATGCAACCGCTGTGTCAGATAATAAATATTCACTTACCTTTGATGATCTTCATCAGAAGGCACTCCCAGGAATCCCAGTTCGACAATAAATGACTGATTTGTTCCATAAAGTTCCATCATTTATGTCCAAATAGCCACTTGTTGTTAGCGTGTTCAGCCCAGTAATCCATCTTCATGAGGCGCAAGCACTTCATCCAGACAAAAACATTCCATTACAGTCCTTTAGAAACAAACGATGTATGGAATCAATCAGCATGATCACTTTACTTGTTGTATAATTAATTCTAGCATCTACACGGAATCAGGAATCAAGGTAAGACCCAGAGGCAGACACATCAAATTGACAATGGTTTAATATTCCAACAGGGGCAGGCAATAGACAGTACAAGGCAGGCAGCAGTCAGTAAACCAGAGGTGGGGCAATGGTACCAGACGGCAGGCAGGCTCAGGATCAGGAAGAGTGGTCAGGTAGGCGGGCACAGAGTCAGGACAGGCAGGGGTCAAAACCAGGAGGCAAAAAAAGAGAGACTGGGAAAAGCAGGAGCTGAGAACAAAAACTCTGGTTGACTTGACAAACAAGATGAACTGGCAACGGACAAACAGAGATCACAGGTATAAATACACAGGGGATAATGGGGAAGATGGGCGACTCCTGGAGGGGGGTGGAGACAATCACAAGGACAGGTGAAACAGATCAGGGTGTGACACACAGCCTGCCATCATTTACTTTGAACTGGACTGTGTGTTTACAGGCAGTTGCAACAGCATGAGTTTAGATCATTAGAAAGCCATTTCCAAAAGCCACAAAATACTTCTGAATGGATTTCTGCAAACATGTAAATACTTACATAAGTAAAAATGTCAATACTTACATATGTAAAAATGTCAATACTTACATTTTGGAACTTTACAGTCCTATGGATCAAACAACCATGTTTTTTTTTATTTGTTCAATGTTTGAAACATGGTGTCCTAGTAGTAGCCTAAGCAGAGAGCTCCTGTATTTTCTGGTGGTTTTGACCCACATATTTGCAGATGGACTGGCAAGCTAGCTGGCTCATTGTTTTTGTTTGAATGATGCATCTGGACACTACCAGCTTTTTTATTTCAACTGGCTGCTAGTTCCTGATCTTTTGAAACCATCAATTGAGGAGTTACCTAAAGCTTGAGAGGAATGGGAGATGCAGTAGAGGAATGCAGTGCTGAGGCAGAGGGCTCGTAGTGAGGATGACTGGCTAATACTCTGAACTGTGTGTGGTGAGCTTTCCTGGTGCCCAGAGCTGCTGATGCATCACCCAAGTGGGTGCTACACATTGTGAAGGAGGAGAAGCCCAGAAGTTACACGATTCAGGCTGGTTCCCAGAGTAGCCCTATACATGATCGTCACTAGACTCTTCATCAATGTTCTCCCTGACCACCTTCTTCTGATAAAGCCATGAACTATCCCGCTTCATCTTTGGAGGATGCACTCAAAGACTTGTCCTTAATTGGTTAACCTATCTGTAGTCATAGTGATGTATTACTTGTTTGTTTTTTGCTTTTGAAGTGCTTTGAGAGTCTTATGAAAAGCGCTATAAAAATGTAATTATTATTATTATTAACCATGAAAAGGTAGACTATCGCTCCCTCAGTTGCCTTTATACATCAACAAGATCAACAACTAATGTTGGCCAGAGCGAGATGAGCTAAAATCCAATGAGGGAACAGTTGATAAACCCTCTCAAACTTTTTCATCTAGTTGCCATCAAAATTGCACTGATAAACGATGGGGAATAGTAGCCTGCCCGCCTTTTTGCAGCTTGCCTGCTAATGGATGCTTTTCCTAACCCACATTTTGACAACTGAATGTAAACCTGCCTTCCTGCCTGCCCACCTATTTGATTGATGCCAAATTCATTTGATTGACAAGTAACGTAAACTCACCCCATTCCGTACAAATGTGCACAACCGCAACATTCAAATGAGGCTACAAAGAAAATGAATGGGACTGTAGCGACTGTGTTGACGTCAAAATCGGGGGTGTGAACTAGGTTTCTATTCAAGCGTTGATCGACATGGTAATGACTCTATAGTATTGGAGAAAAGTTGAAAAAACGGACACTCCGTTACATCTTGACGTGTCATGTCGTAACGTACAGCACGCATAAAGCAAGTATTTCTGTCTTACAATCTCTTAACACCAGGTGTAGCACTTCTATCATCCTTTAAAAACAAAAAATGGACAGTGACGGGGGTAAGGGGGGATACCTAGTCATTGTTTTCGTCATGATTGCATGCGACCATCATTCTCAAAGCCTCTGTTTACTTCTAAGATCACTTTAGCACCGCCCTAAAAACCCGATTCAAATTCGGCACAAACCTTCAAATAGGCATATTATATAAACTCTTTATAGTGTTTTATTTACATTGTAGAGGCAGTAAGGTGATAAGTTGGACAGATCGAGTGAAAAAAAGCAATTTTCCTACACAACATCTCTCCTTCTCACTATAGCGCATTAGTTTCGCTTCCCCACCCGCCATTTTTAAAAAGACCGGACGGGGCTCATTGCCTGCTTGAAATATGCAGAAACGGGCAGTGTTTAGGTCATGTAATTGATTCTGTTGGAAAGGGGAGAAAATGTGCTTTACAATTTTATTGACATTACAGTTGATCTGGAAGTATTATGTTTTTGGGGCGCTAAAATAAGGGCAATTGTACGGACCAAGGTGATGTACGAGTTTACGTGAGTTTACGTTAAGAGATATGCTGACAGTCATTCAAGTTCAGCATAACTAGCTAGCAAAGTGATTCACATTTCTTACTAGTTAACCAAATGACACCTGCCTCTCTAGCTGTAGCAACAGAAAAACAATATGGGTGGGAAAAGTCATCCACTCAACCTCTCGTTCGTACAATGACAACATCCTCCCATCAGCGAGCTAGCTAACGTTAGGCTCAGTGATTTTGTCAGTGATTTTTTTTGTCAGTGATTTTTAAATAAATAGCTACATGAATAGATAAGCAAGCTTATTAGCCATGTTATGACTGGCAATTGATCATAGCCTTTGCTAGTTGTATTGACATTCCCAGTCTTGGTTACATTCGTCTGTTTTTTTACAAAATATTGAGTCAAAACTGAAACAGTGCATCCCGAATGGCTGGAGGAAACAAATGTATCAGGCCAGCTGTGATGTACAACCTGATAGCAATATGTGTTGGACTACCAATAAATGTATTGGTGAATTATATGAGTCATGCATTGAACTGCATCCATCTATTCTGCCAACAATGTCATCCTTTCAAATAGAACCTATTTTTAAACAATCTCATGAAGTTGGTTTTGTAGCATGAACTGAGAGTTTGATAGTTTTTACTGATATTATGATATTGTCTGTTTACTTCATATCTGCAAAGTAGTTAAAACGCTATCAGTTCCACTTTAAATGGACGATAGGTAGCCTAGTGATTAGAGCATTGGGCTAGTAACCGAAAGGTTGCAAGATCAAATCCCCGAGCTGACAAGGTAAAAATCTGTCGTTCAGCCTCTGAACAAGGCAGTTAACCCACTGTTCCTAGGCCGTCATTGAAAATAAGAATTTGTTCTTAACTGACTTGCCTAGTTAAATAAGGGTAAAATAAATAAAACATATTATAATAAACCACAAGTGTTGTTCGGTTTGTGATTTCTCCAAACAATGTTTCCACTTGGAAAATTAGAATAGTATGAATGTATATTGTCATTTTCTGTAACCAAACATTCTAAATTAATGGGGGAATATGTTGTAATTACAGTAACTCCACTGATAAACATTGACAAACAATTTACACAATGAAGCAAATAGTGTGCACAAATTGGCGGGAGTCAGTGGCAGTAGTGGAGAGAGATGTACAGCGTGTCTTGGACACACATCCCTCCCCTTATTTGTGGTCTCTGCATTTGAAATTAAGCTCAAGACACGTTCGTTCCACATAAACAGCAACCTCATAAACATTGTCAGGATGTAGCAGTCGTCTCTTCAACTGAAATCATCACGGTTCTGTATTTCTGCTCACCCCCCTTAAAAGCACACAGTACCCAAACTAATGGCAGAATGGCACATCAAATCAAATTGTATTTGTCACATACACATGGTTAGCAGATGTTAATGCGAGTGTAGCGAAATGCTTGTGCTTCTAGTTCCAACAATGCAGTAATAACCAACGAGTAATCTAACCTAACAATTCCACAACTACTATCTTATACACACAAGTGTAAAGGGATAAAGAATATGTACATAAAGATATATGAATGAGTGATGGTACAGAAGGGCATAGGCAAGATGCAGTAGATGGTATCGAGTACAGTATATACATATGAGATGAGTAACGTAGGGTATGCATACATAAAAGTGGCATAGTTTAAAGTAGCTAGTGATGCATGTATTAAGTATGTAAAGATGGCAAGATGCAGGTGATGATATAGAGTACAGTATATACATATACATATGAGATGAGTAATGTAGGGTATGTAAACATTATATTAAGTGGCATTGTTTAAAGTGGCTAGTGATACATTTTTTACATCAATTTCCATTATTAAAGTGGCTGGAGTTGAGTCAGTATGTTGACAGGAGCCACTCAATGTTAGTGGTGGCTGTTTAACAGTCTGATGGCCTTGAGATAGAAGCTGTTTTTCAGTCTCTCGGTCCCTGCTTTGATGCACCTGTACTGACCTCGCCTTCTGGATGATAGCGGGGTGAACAGGCAGTGGCTCGGATGGTTGTTGTCCTTGATGATCTTTATGGCCACATCGGGTGGTGTAGGTGTCCTGGAGGGCAGGTAGTTTGCCCCCGGTGATGCGGTGTGCAGACCTCACTACCCTCTGGAGAGCCTTACGGTTGTGGGCGGAGCAGTTGCCGTACCAGGCGGTGATACAGCCCGACAGGATGCTCTCGATTGTGCATCTGTAGAAGTTTGTGAGTGTTTTTGGTGACAAGCCGAATTTCTTCAGCTCCCTGAGGTTGAAGAGGCGCTGCTGTGTGGGTGGACAAATTCAGTTTGTCCGTGATGTCTACGCCGAGGAACATAAAACTTACTACCCTACTACTGTCCCGTCGATGTGGATAGGGGGGCGCTCCCTCTGCTGTTTCCTGAAGTCCACAATCATCTCCTTTGTTTTGTTGACGTTGAGTGTGAGGTTATTTTCCTGACACCACACTCCGAGGGCCCTCACCTCCTCCCTGTAGGCCGCCTCGTCGTTGTTGGTAATCAAGCCTACCACTGCAGTGTCATCCGCAAACTTGATGATTGAGTTGGAGGCGTGCATGGCCACGCAGTCATAGGTGAACAGGGAGTACAGGAGAGGGCTCAGGAGATGTTGTTACCTACCCTCACCACCTGGGGGTGGCCCGTCAGGAAGTCCAGTACCCAGTTGCACAGGGCGGGGTCGAGACCCAGGGTTTGGAGGGTACTATGGTTTTAAATGTTGAGCTGTAGTCGATGAACAGCATTCTCACATAGGTATTCCTCTTGTCCAGATGGGTTAGGGCAGTGTGGTTGCGATTGCGTCGTCTGTTGACCTATTGGGGTGATAAGCAAATTGGAGTGGGTCTAGGGTGTCAGGTAGGGTGGAGGTGATATGGTCCTTGACTAGTCTCTCAAAGCACTTCATGATGACGGAAGTGAGTGCTATGGGGCAGTAGTCGTTTAGCTCAGTTACCTTAGCTTTCTTGGGAACAGGAACAATGGTGGTCCTCTTGAAGTACGTGGGAACAGCAGACTGGGATAAGGATTGATTGAATATGTCTGTAAACACACCAGCCAGCTGGTCTGCGCATGCTCTGAGGATGCAGCTGGGGATGCAGTCTGGGCCTGCAGCCTTGCGAGGGTTAACACGTTTAAATGTTTTACTCACGTCGGCTGAAGTGAAGGAGAGTCCGCAGGTTTTGGTAGTGGGCCGTGTCAATGGCACTGTATTGTCCTCAAAGCGAGCAAAGAAGTTATTTTGTTTGTCTGGGAGCAAGACATCCTGGTCCGCAACGGGGCTAGTTTTCTTTTTGTAATCCGTGATTGACTGTAGACCCTGCCACATACCTCTTGTGTCTGAGCCGTTGAATTGCAACTCTACTTTGTCTCTATACTGACGCTTAGCTTGTTTGATTGCCTTGCGTAGGGAATAGCTACACTGTTTGTATTTAGGTCATGTTTCCGGTCACCTTGCCCTGGTTAAAAGCAGTGGTTTGCGCTTTCAGTTTGCGCGAATGCTGCCATCAATCCACGGTTTCTGATTTGGGAACGAGCACTGACTACATGATACATACTGTATTGACCAACATGTTATGTCCATTTGTTAAATGTAGATTGGCGGAGCAAATAAAGGAAAATCCAGTGGAGGCTCCTAAGAGGAGGAAGGGGCGGACCATCCTCCTCAGTGTATTTCAGATAAATGTAAATTGTTCAACATTAAAAAACGTTATCATTTTTAGATAAAACTATACTAAATATATTCACGTCACCAAATAATTTGTTAAAACACACTGTTTTGTAATGAAGGTCTCCAGTAGCCTCAGCAGCAGTCTTTGGGGTAGCACCATGGTGTAGCCAGAGGACCACTAGTTTCCGTCCTCCTCTGGGTACATTGAGTTCAATACAAAACCTAGGAAGCTCATGGTTCTCACCCCCTTCCATAGACTTACACAGTAATTATGACGACTTCCGGAGGGCATCCTCCAACCTATCAGAGCTCTTGCAGCATGAACTGACATGTTGTCCACCCAATCAAAGGATCAGAGAATAAAGAAAGTACTGAAAGCATAAGTTACAGCTAGCTAGCAGTGCAGTGCATAAAACGTGGTGCGTAATTGACTCAAAGAGAGAGAAAGACAATAGTTGAACAGTTTTGATCAAATTAATTTCTTAAATTAAATTGAAGAGAAAGTTAGCTATATTTCTTTAAACTTTCACTTTCACTTACTTAGCTAGCTAATGCAGCTCAAACAACCAGCTCAACCAGAGAGGTATGCTATGTTAGCTAGCTGGCTAAGGCTATCCAACACTAGAACTCTTCCAAGTCAAAGTAAGCTTTCGGTTTTATTAATTTATTGACACCGGGGCCCGCCAGTGTAAACTGCTTGCTGTACACTGTACTGCATTATTGTAGTGGGTTTACTAACGCGTTAGTTCTAGTAGCTATGTTGACTATGACGTTAGCTAATATGGAGACAGTGATGTAGGCTGTGTGTAGCGGTTATGGTATGAAGGTTTGGCTTGGAAAGATTTTTTCGCCTGGTCACAGCCAGCTGTTATGTTGTGCACTGAAGTCCACAAGCGAAGGGAGAAGGTGAGAGGAGGAGAGCGTGTAGATGTGAGAATTAATTATACAACAAGTAAAGTGATCATGCTGTTTGTATGTGGCTGCTCTGAAAGAGATCTGTGTGTGCGGGTGATCAGGGGTGTATTCATTCTGTCGATTATGTTGAAAAAAAATCTTAAATGGAAGCACATGAAACATGGATAAACATACCTGAATTTCTCCAATAGAAACTCTCGTTTGCAACGGTTTGGACTAATGATTACACCCTAGGTCAGCTAGATGCAGGCAAGAGTGTGCAAGGTAGAGTTGAATGTATCACTCTCTGTCACCTTGATTACTAAAACTTTCCTCTCGACCTGTGCACCTACGTTGTAAACTTTAATTTGTAGGTTGTAGCAACCTCATGATAGGTATAGGGAAAATTTGAGTGTCATGTAGTAGCCTAAACCTATCGAGCTGGGTGAATGAAATATGAATGACAGTCATCCAGTATGCTATAATAGAAATAAGGCCATGCTCATAAAATGGCCTTTGTTGAAGCAGGTAAGGGAGCATTCTCTCCCGGACAATGCACAGTGGACACCAGGGTGGTTTCCAGACCTTTTTCTCTCCAAGCCTACGGAAAGGGTCAGAGCACATGTTCTCCTCTCCAGGCTCCGGAGAGAGCTCTGTCATAGTCAATTTAGTGCGAGTCAATGTCAGGATGAAAACCTCTCACACGCCATCATAGGGAAGACACTCCTGCAGAGTGCGCCCATAGGAACCGCAGAGGAGCAAGAAGGAGACAGTTCGGCCTCCAACACGGTGTCCTCACCAGGGCCCGACTGGTAAACTGGACCCCACACTTATAAATCCAAATCAAACATTACAAGCGGAGGTTTATCATGATATTCACTTAGCCTTCCACAAATATGAGAAATGCTTTTTCCTGATTTTTATGGGAACCCAAAGGAGTCATACCTAACCGCCCCAGTGGCTTTCCATAGCTTCCTTAAACACACCGCGATGCACTCTGTCCATTGTGTTGACACAGCGCAGTGGAGACACAGATTTCTTTTTGCACCAACCTGTCACTCAGTCGTTTGAACTTTTTTGCTATTTTTATATAGGGACCTAAAACTAAGGTGGCACAAGTTTCAACTGAGGGGGCTAAGACCCCTTTAGCCCCCTCGTGGAGCCGGGTACATCTTGAAGTCTCAGACCTTGTGGGAATCTGTATTAGAGAAAAAGTATATAGCTATAACTATTTACATTACCCTATACTAGTTATCATCATGATTTCTATAGTTTAGGCCTGTTACCTAGCTAGTTGTTGTCTTGTCCAGCTAACAATAATAGTGCTTGCTAACACTAAGTTAGCTAGTGTTTAGCTACATTGAAAAGGAACTAATATTCTTCATAGTCTGTTGACACAAGTGGCTAGCTAGCTAGATAACGTTAACATGCTGGATGTTTCTCATGTAATACCCTTGAGGTATGGATACCTTGAGGACAAGGTTCAGGGAAGATAAGACCATCGAGCTCAGCTAACATTAGCTAGCATGCAAAACGTACTTTCTATCTCCTGTGTTGATGTTTTTGTCTTGTTCACAACACTCTTTCATGGCAGTCTCTCATGTCTGCACATTGACCTTCTCGACATGTTCTTTGCACACTGTCACATGATGTTAGTCTCAACAAACCCCTCTGAGTGTATTGTGCAGACGGGTAGATGTTGACATGATGCCTTCATTTCTGTGATAAATAAATAATTTCACTGATCCAACAGTGGAACCCTTGCAAGGTTACATGATGGAATAAGAGTTTGTCCTATGAACATTTTAAGTGCATTTATAAACCATTATTTAACCAAGATTAATAGGCTTACAATTTGTCAAGCATGAATGACTATCTCACAATTTTAACCATAACTGTTTATTAATGTGTCTAATAATGTTTAATTTATGGTTAAGTAAATGCATGGTTAATTTATTTAACAATTGAAAGTATTTTTTGATGTCAAGCATTTGTGAACTTGTTCATGCCATCGGGCCTGGGCATCAGACTCCAGAGCCCTTTATTACAGAATTGTGTCAATGAGGTGGTCGGTTTTATTAAATTAACTAACACTTTTCACGTGGTTTGTGCAGGCTGAAATGTGCAGGCTGAAATGTGGTGCGTTGGGATATGGTTGGGAAGCTATTGGAAACTTTAACATTTTTAACAAGCATGGTAACAAGCATTTGTTGTTATTACAGTTTAACTATGTATTATTACAATTAATTACAATACTTGATACAGGGTCATTCCATATGGAATTACACTGTAATAAGGCCCCTTAAAATTAAACATTATCGAGAAAATCTTTGTATGGGACTGCAGCTCTTGAAAAAAAAATAGCACATTAACTTGCTGAAGGAGTTTTCTGAGAATTCCTTCCTGATTGCTGATTGTGTTTGTGGTTGCTTTCTAGGGGGACTATGTCTGGTTGGACCTTAAGACGGGCCGGGAGTTCGATGTCCCAGTGGGAGCCGTGCTTAAGCTCTGTGACTCGGGACAGATCCAGGTGCTGGATGACGAGGGGAGGGTAAGTCCACTCGAGATGAGACGTTGACAGGACGTTGACACTACTTTGACAAGACATTAACAAGATTTTGATGAACAAGACTTTGGCCCTGTTCAAATGCATCCCTCCTTCCTCCCGTCCTTCAAGTAATCATGACATGACATTATTGGTAAAAGCAATGCCATGGAAAGCTTGCCTACACCTATCCATTCATGTTTTTATCAGTGATTACTTAATGGAAGGAAGAAAGCAAGGAAGGGGAAGGAGGATGCATTCAAACAGGGCCTTAAGCTTACTCTAACAAGCCCACATGGACGCACAGTAGCCTATGACACCATAGTTCCTCAATGGCTGTGACTGTACTGTAACTGTTCTCCCATCAGGAGCACTGGATCTCACCCCAGAATGCCACCAACATTAAGCCCATGCACCCCACCTCCATCCATGGTGTGGAGGATATGATCCGCCTGGGAGACCTCAACGAGGCTGGCATCCTGCGGAACTTGCTCATCCGCTACAACGAGCGTGTCATCTATGTGAGTCCCCCCTGCAATACTGGCTGCTCGCTTTGGTACCACTACAAGACCATCATTTTCAGTGGTGTAAAGTACTTATGTAAAAATACTTTAAAGTACTACTTAAGTCGTTTTTTTTGTATCTATACTTTACTTTACTATTGATATTTGAAAATGGTCCAATTCACAAATTTATCAAGAGAACATCCCTGGTCATCCGTATTGCCTCTGATCTGGTGGACTCTGATCTGGTGGACTAAACACAAATGCTTCATTTGTAAATTGAGTATGCCCCTGACTGTCGGCAAAAAAAAATATATATAGAGTTATGACGTCTGGTTTGCCTAATAAAAGAAATATGAAATGATTTATGCTTTTACTTTTACTTTTGATATTTAAGTATATTTTTGCAATTACTATACACTTACTTTTGAGACTTAAGTATACTTAAAACCAAATACTTTTAAACTTTTACTCAAGTAATATTTTCTAGGGTGACTTCTAATTTTACTTGAGTAATTTTCTATCTTTACAATTGTATGACAAATGGATACTTTTCCACCATTGATAATTTTACAGCATAGTGACCTTGTTTAGTGACATGTAGCTCATGTTGTTGATTGAATGTTATAGGGTTTTCCTTGTCTGTGTGGTTATTTTACTTACTTTCTTGGCTATACTGGCATGTTAGTTCCCTTGGCCTCCACAACCCCCCCAACACCACTGGTTCCTTATCTTCCCTGCCTGGCTGTGGCTCAATAGTTTGAACCAGCTTCTTCTCCTCATATCCTTTCCTCAGTATCACTGCTCTGGCAGGACACATGATGGAAACATGTTCAGTCTGTTGTGATATATGTGGTACGGGTGGTTAAGGAAGCTGTTATAGAGTATTGAGACCTAGCCCCTGTATGTCCTCCCCAGTCGGTCCCTCATCAACTTGTGCCTGTTTTGTGCTTTTTCCTTATACCTCTTTCCTCTCCCTCTTCATCCCCCTCCCTATCTCTCTGTATAGACAAATTGTGGGGGAAGGGTGAGTACAAACTACAGAGACAAGCATGCTCTTTCCTATTTATTTTTTTAAAAGCTAAAAAGGAACATGCTAACAAGCTAGCCCATGACATTAATGCTAGCACTTCTACTACTTTCCTTTTCTTTGCTGTCACTGAATGAATGGCTATATATAATCTCTGCTAGGCTGAAGGCCAAGCTCTGCTTCGTGCTTAACCTTTGATCCAGCTTGTTACATGTGCTTTGACCATCAAAGCGGAAATGTTCAACACACGTGAACTTTTAGAACACACCACAGCTTTGGCCTGCAGGCTTGGAAGTACAACAAATCATGGGTTATTATGACTGATTATTATGTTTAGATTATGCACAATTAAGGGGACTTTCAATCTCAACTTCCAATGATTTTGTAGTTCTGAATTGAAATGATCAATCTTCATCAGGTTCACAATAAATTATCTCAGTGATCATGAACCTAGTGACTAGCCTAATCACAATCCCAGTGAAAGAAAGTGACAAATTGTGCTGTCGCTAGCAACAAATCATGCTATCACTAGCGACAAATCAAGTTATCGCCAAATCCTCAGGGAGAACATGGTTGCCCTCATCTTGGCATGAACCTCGACCATTTCACCTTTTGACTTTTACCTCTCCCTGCAGAATTACACAGGGTCGATTCTGGTGGCGGTAAACCCTTACCAGCTGCTGCCCATCTACACTCCAGACCAGATCCGCCTGTACACCAATAAGAAGATTGGGGAGATGCCACCTCACATCTTTGCCATAGCAGACAACTGCTACTTCAACATGCAGAGGAACAACAAGGACCAGTGCTGCATCATCAGGTTAGTGTATTTGTGCGTGCGTGCGTGAGTGAGTGAGTGAGTGAGTGAGTGAGTGAGTGAGTGAGTGAGTGAGTGAGTGAGTGAGTGAGTGAGTGAGTGAGTGAGTGAGTGAGTGAGTGAGTGTGTGTGTGTGTGTGTGTGTGTGTGTGTGTGTTGTGAGTGTGTGCGCATTTGGGTTTCACTATTTAAGTGAGCATTTGTTTGAGTTGCTGTATTTACGTGCGTGCGTGCGTGTCTGTCTGTCTGTCTGTCTGTCTGTCTGTCTGTCTGTCTGTCTGTCTGTCTGTCTGTCTGTCTGTCTGTCTGCTTCTATACATAAAATATTGTATCTCCTCCTGTGTTCCTCAGTGGTGAGTCTGGGGCAGGTAAGACAGAGAGCACCAAGTTGATCCTGCAGTTCCTGGCAGCCATCAGTGGACAACATTCCTGGATTGAGCAACAGGTCCTGGAGGCCAACCCCATACTGGAAGGTCAGACTCAACATTGAGATGAGACACTAGAATGGGCTATTAATGGCAGCCATCTTGGTCAAATTCCAAACCAGTTTAATTGAAAACATTTCCTGACCAAGATGGCCGTCTTATAGTTATGTTTCCATAGATGCCAATGTCCATACCAGTATTCTATTGAATTTTGTGAGACTAACCACAGTATATCCACACTGATGAAATGTAATAGCTAGGGTGCTTGCTGACTGTCGCTGCCTTAGCCAACTTGCCCTCATGTTACTTGGCAAGGCAAATGTGGTGTTGTGTAGAATACAGAGATACTGTACACTTGCTCCAAGCTACCTCAGGGGCAGGTTTGTTTAAAAAAAATTGTAGGCTAGAATCACAGAAGCTGTGTAGGAAAAGCTGAACTTGGGATGCATTCTTCAAAGAGTTCTTAAAACACAGATTCATGACTTGCGTTCTTTCCCTGGAACAAGTACAGGGGTGAAGGAAACACCCTCCAGGCCAAGAGTAGTGATCTGACAATTTGGTGTACAGCTTAAGTCAGGCAGGGCATTCATTCACCTCTCTATGCCAAGCTGGCATTAACACCTGGTGTGACCCGTAAATAACACAACAATTGGGCCTCCTATCCATGTCTAAAGCCTCATTTGCACGTTCTGAAGTTTCCGTCTGTGTATTCTACATGTAGACTGTATTAGCTATGTCTCTCTAAGCTAATGTGACTATCTGACCAGGGTTGGAAACCCTGGTGTACTGCATGCCACAATACACTTCAGGTCTCAGGCAAGGTGATTCATCATGTGAGCATTGTTCACTGAACTGCATCTGTTACACTAAGTCTGGACTTTAATCTTTCATCCCTGCAGCGTTCGGGAATGCTAAGACCATCCGGAATGACAACTCCAGTCGCTTTGGGAAATACATCGACATCCACTTTAACAAGAGAGGCGCAATCGAGGGGGCAAAGATAGAACAGTATCTTCTGGAGAAGTCCCGAGTCTGCAGACAGGTAAGAGTCCAGTGGGAGGGGCTATAGGGTTTGCAGACAGGTAAGGGTCCAGGGGGGAGGGGCTATAGGGTTTGCAGACAGGTACGCTGTCCAGGGAGAGGGGCTATAGCATCTGCAGACAGGTATGGGTTCAGGGGGCGGGGCTATAGGGTTTGCAGACAGGTACGGGTCCAGGGAGATGGGCTATAGCGTCTGCAGACAGGTAAGGGTCCAGGGGGAGGGGCTATAGGGTCCAGTGGGAGGGGCTATAGGGTTTGCAGACAGGTATGGGTCCAGGGGGGAGGGGCTATAGGGTCTGCAGACAGGTACGGGTCCAGGGAGAGGGGCTATAGGCTCTGCAGACAGGTAAGGGTCCAGGGGGAGGGCTATAGGGTTTGCAGACAGGTACGGGTCCAGGGGGAGGGGCTATAGGGTCCGGGGGGAGGGGCTATAGAGTGGAATAGAACAGTACATACTGGAGAAGTCTTGAGTTTGCAGACAGTTTCCCGTTTTGACAATTTTCTTTTGTTTTGTACCCTATGAACTCAACCCTGCTGTGTCATTCTCTCCTCCAGGCTGCGGATGAGAGGAATTATCACATCTTCTACTGTATGTTGCGGGGCATGGCCCCAGAGCTGAAGACCAAGCTGGGCCTGGGCCTAGCCACTGACTACTCCTACCTCACCATGGTGAGTAGTGGGTGTGAGCGGGGGGTGTGTGCAGCTCCTATCGTATATGTGTATACCGGTGTGTGTGTGTGCGTGCATATGTCTATGTATAGAACTCACAGTATATATCAAATCCAATGTTATTTGTCACGTACACAGTTTACAGCAGGTATAAAAGGTGCAGCAAAATGCTCATGTACTAACTCCCTCAATATTGCAGTACAATAACCAATATCAATAATAAAGAGTTGAATAAAAAATAATGGCCATGATGACCTAAAGGATTCCTCTAGCATCCTGTTGGCCATGAAGGTGCTGATGTTCACAGAGACAGAGAACTGGGAGATCTCCAAACTACTGGCGTCCATCCTGCGCATGGGCAATAATGAATGTACTATACAGTATAGATAATGAATGGCTATACATTATGTGTATGTCCCTCTCCAGGGGAACTGTACAAAATGTGATGGACGTGATGACCTTAAAGATTACTCCAGCATCCTGTCGGCCATGAAGGTGCTGATGTTCACAGAGACAGAGAACTGGGAGATCTCCAAACTACTGGCGGCCATCCTGCACATGGGCAACCTGCGCTACGAGGGTGGGCAGAGGTGGCCATTTTGGAAAGAGAGTGTTGGCGCACAATACAATGCCTTCAAACTCGACACAGGAGCTGGGCAACTATATATATAAAAAAGGCTTATGTTCATGCACTGTTTGCTGCTCCCACAAGTCATCTTTTAAATATTGAAAGTGTTATAAAAGATCACTTGTGGGAGCAGCAAAAGTGAGGGGATTTTACCCTTGAGGAAGTTGTTAATCCCTGTCTTGTTGTCACTTGAATTTGGTTCCAGGTTTACAGAGGGGTAGTCTTCCAAAACTGACACAAAAATGCACTTGGATAATTGACTTACATAATTGACTTGAAGGGTTTAATTCCAAAACGCTATATATCCATTTTCAGAAACGTTGGTAAATTAGATTGCTTAAAGAAATTATGAAAGAGCTTGGTGTTTTTTTTACCGTCTAATCATGGCATAGGGATGTTCAATGACAGACATGTATTTGTTCAAATCTATCACTTGATGGTTTCAATTCAGAGAGACAAATGATCATGTTTCGTTGCAAAACACTATATATCCGCCTCACTCACAGATGAATAAGTAATACTGCTAGGTTTTACATAGCTAAATGTGATAAATAACTACATTTGTAATAAAGAACTGTTCAAATGATACATTTGTGTAATCAATCAAATGTGTTTATTTTTTTATGAATCAATACAATAATATAAGATCATTATGTAAAATATTTACAAGTTAGTCGTTTAGCGGATGCTCTTATTCAGAGCAACTTACAGTAAGTGCACTCATCTTAAGATAGTTAGGTGAGACAACCAGAAATCACAGTGAAATATACAGGAGACACACATTCCATTCCAGCTAAACAATTGATATATAGCGTTTTACAACTAAAACCCATTTTAATACACATCTGAAATGTAGAAATAAGAAATCTGAAAACAGTAATATTTTACACAAACATGAAGGTACCCATAAGAAATCATTTGGGATGAAAAAATACAGATGTGGTGGATATAGCGTTTTGGAACAAAGCTCTTGACTTGCTTTCCCCCTTTTCTCCCCCTTGCAAACACATACACTCCAACAGCCCATACCTATGACAACCTGGATGCCTGTGTGGTGGTGCAATCTCCAGACCTGTCCACTGCTGCATCTCTGATGGAAGTGGGTAGTAGTAACTTACCTGTACACCATCTCTGTGCTGGGCTTGTGCTGTAGAGTTCATCACAGTGTCTGAGTATTGTGTTGTTGTACTCTACTACAGTATGTTGTTGTGTTGTTGTATTGTTATGTAGGTGGACCCTAAGGACGTGATGTCATGTCTGACCACACGTACCCTTATCACCCGGGGCGAGAGTGTGTCCACTCCCCTCAGCATGGAACAGGGCCTGGACGTCAGAAACGCCTTCGTCAAGGTCAGGACCCTCACACACACGCATGTAATGGAACACACACACATTTTAGTATCAAAGTGAGAACATACACACACTCTCACACACACACTACTAAATCTGTTCCTTCACAGAAGGTTAATGTTCCCTCCTGTCTAATGAAAACTGTCTCTCCCAAAGTATCTATGGGAGCTTGTTTGTGTAGACACACACTCACACACACACCAACAACACACACAGTGTAAATGAAAATCGTCCCTCCTGTCCCAGGGTATCTATGGGAGGTTGTTTGTGTGGATCGTGGACAAGATCAACGCGGCCATCTTTAGACCTTCGTCCTGTGAGAGTAAGATCGTAAGGAGGTCCATCGGCCTGCTTGACATCTTCGGCTTTGAGAACTTTACTGTCAACAGGTGGGTCCTCTCACTGACCCAAGCTTTAGGGATGTTGTAGTCATTTGTTTCAAATTCTAAAGTCTAAAAGCTTTGTTGTCCATTTAGGGTACATTAGAACTGAACATGACATGACATACCATGACATAATCATAATCATCTCTGTTGAAAAATTGGGTGACAATAGTATGTGTCCGACTAAAGTCAGACTAAAGTCGACAGCCTCTTTATTTGATTTGGCGGTTGACATGCTCACCGCATTTTTTACCAGTATAGCTGAACTTGATTGTCTGTCCAGTGACCAGCTCTGGCTACATTCCTTCCCTGTTCCTTTGAGAAGCTGTGCATCAATTTTTCCAACGATAACCACACACAACCTCACACACTATCAAAGTGAGGACGCACACACACCCCTAAATGAATTGGCTGCAGAATGACCCGCTCTCGCTATGTTCCTTCTTCCCTGAAGCTTTGAGCAGCTGTGCATCAACTTTGCCAATGAGAACCTGCAGCAGTTCTTTGTGAGGCATGTGTTCAAGCTGGAGCAGGAGGAGTACAACCTGGAGGACATCAACTGGCAACATATCGAGTTCACCGACAACCAGGATGCTCTGGATATGATTGCCAATAAACCCATGAACATCATATCTCTCATAGATGAAGAGAGCAAGTTCCCCAAGGTACAGTACCAATATGG
Source organism: Oncorhynchus keta (assembly GCF_023373465.1). Lineage (NCBI taxonomy): Eukaryota > Metazoa > Chordata > Actinopteri > Salmoniformes > Salmonidae > Oncorhynchus > Oncorhynchus keta. The sequence goes on from NC_068431.1 coordinate 22,188,776, forward strand.
CACCTTACCATTGTCGGTCAATTCATATGCATATTGAGTTTAGGTATTGTAAGAGGGGGTGGACAGTCACAGGCACTATAAAGTTTTTTTTTTAACCCTGTAACAAGGTACCGATTTTGTGACAGATTATCGCTAGGAGTCATGCAGAGAGGATTGTCGTATTGCATAGCAAGACCATGGTGCAACTAAACATTTAAATTGTAACCTGATTATGACTTTGCCCTTGAATGGGTTATAAAGTGCTATTGAATTGTATTTGTTTGTGGTCACAAACTTTAAGGGTGCGTCCGACATAGCACCCTAATCCTTAGCACCCTAATAATATAATATAATTTACCAATCACTTTTATCCAAAGCAGCTTACATGCATACATTTTACGTACGGGTGGTCCTGGGAATCAAACCCACTATCCTGATGTTGCAAGCGCAATGCTCTACCAACTGAACTACATAGGACCATATAGGGAAGAGGTTATCATTTCAGACACAGCCTAAATGTTTTTTCTGTCTGTGTCTCTCAGGGAACAGACGCCACCATGTTGTATAAACTCAACTCTCAGCACAAACTCAACACCAACTACCACCCTCCTAAGAACACCTACATGACCCAGTTTGGCATCCAGCACTTTGCTGGGGTGGTCCATTACGAGACCAGAGGTAAGCCTATTCTAAGGCATTGGCTTCATACTCAACCCAATGTTTACATGTATACCTCTAAGTCATTGCAATTATATAAGAAAGTCACCAATGCTCCATGTAGTAGGATTTGGTTGGTTCATGGTCAGAAGAAAAAGTATTGAATTCCAGCAAATCTACTAGTTGGTCAAATGCTCAATATCAAATCAAACCCTAGCCCCTACACCATAGAAAAGATCTGCCAGGTGTAACCCCTAGGATCTGTCAGGAGGAACTCCTAGCCCCTATACCATAGAAAGGATCTGCCAGGTGTAATCCATAGCCCCTACACTATAGAAAGGGTATTCCAGGTGTAATCCATAGCCCCTATACCATAGAAAGGGTATGCCAGGTGTAAGCAATGTGGTAATAGCTCCCCCTCGCCCTCCGATAGACTCCATGTACAGTTTCTCCACAACTACATAGGTAAGGGGTCGGACCAGGGGTTGTTTTGGAATTGGGCATTACTGACTCCTGTGTTCTTTCAGGCTTCTTGGAGAAGAATCGTGACAGCCTCCATACTGACATCATCCAGCTGGTACATTCCTCCAAGAACAAGTTCATCAAGCAGATCTTCCAGGCTGATGTCGCCATGGTGAGAGATAACGTGTCTGGTGGTCGCATAGTGATGATGTTATGATGACTCCTTCAATGTATTTTCCCCACTCACTCCGCCAGGCTGTGTCCACTAAGCAAGAGGGAGAAAGGCTAAGAATAGGCCATGAAAGCAAATGGTGGAATTCCAGACAAGGTTTCGACCATAGAATACAATAACTAGAATGTGCCTCCCCAGTTAAGTCAATGTGTCTGTAGTGGTTAGACCAGTGGCCATTTTATAAGTCTACACACTTCTTTCTCGATGGTAGACATATTTTGTGGCCCATAGTCAGGGGCTTCCTGTTTCCCAGTGATGATGTCATCAAGCGATCACTCTCGATTCTTTCTCTTCTTTACTATTCTTCTTTCACATACTGTAGCATTAGGCATGGCTAATACCACCACTCCCTTCTCTTCGTCTCTCAATCTTCCTCTGTCATTCTCTCCATTTCTCTCTTTGTGGTTGTGTTCTATGGTTCTGTCTGGCCTCAGTTTCTTTGTGGCTATCTGCCGCCCACCACTCCTCCTCCAAAGGTAAACAACGGCCATTCCTACTGTGGTAAAACCCAGATCCCACTGCTGCTACCAATGTCAAACCTTATGTAGCTTGTGCTTACCCCAAAACCCCCTCCATCCATCCATCCTCTGTGGAACTCAAACCTTTCTGTCCCTCTTTCTTTTCAGTCTTCACCCCAGTGGTCCTAATATTAAAACAGTGATTCTCAAATATTTTATCCTGTGGCCACCTCATTTGACACTGCGACCAAGCATGAACTGGCCACATCCCGCCAGGGGGTCCTGACCGACTATTTGAGAAACACTGTTATTTAAAGTGGCATTTAGAGTTTACACCTACATTTAAACAATCTGTAGGATTCCCTGCTGTAATATGTTCATTTAAATGTATGGTATACTGTATAAAGGGTTTTTCTTTATTTTACTATTTTTTACATTGTAGAATAAAGGTGAAGACATGAAATAACACATATGGAATCATGTAGTAACCAAAAAAAGTGTTAAACAAATCCAAATATATTTTATATTTGAGATTCTTCAAAGTAGCCACCCTTTGCTTTGATGACAGCTTTGCACACTCTTAGCATTCTCTCGACCAGCTTCATGAGGTAGTCACCTGGAATACATTTCAATTAACAGGTGTGCCTTCTTAAAAGTTAATTTGTGGAATTTCTTTCCTTCTTAATATATTTGAGCCAATCAGTTGTGTTGTGACAAGGTAGGGTTGGTATACAGAAGATCGTCCTATTTGGTAAAGACCAAGTCCATATTATGGCAAGAACAGGACAAATAAGCAAAGAGAAACAACAGTCCATCATTACTTTAAGACATGAAGGTCAGTCAATGTGGGAAAAATTCAAGAAATTTGAATTTTTCTTCAAGTGGAGTCGCAAAAACCATCAAGCACTATGATGAAGCTGGCTTTCATGGGGACTGCCACAGGAAAAGAGGACCCAGAGTTACCTCTGCTGCAGAGGATACGTTCATTAGAGTAACCTTCATCTCAGATTGCAACCCAAATAAATTATTTCCAGAGTTCAAGTAACAGACACATATCAACATCAACTGTTCAGAGGAGACTGTGTGAATCAGGCCTTCATGGTCAAATTGCTGCAGAGAAACCACTACAAAAGGACACCAATAATAATAAGAGACTTGCTTGGGCTAAGAAACACGAGCAATGGACATTAGACCGGTGGAAATCTGGGGGGGAAGATGGGTGACACCTGGAGAGGGGTGGAGAGAAGCACAAAGACAGGTGAAACAGATCAGGGTGTGACAGTAGGAGGAGGTGTGATGGTGTGGGGGTGCTTTTCTGGTGACACTGTCAGTGATTTATTTAGAATTCAAGGCACACTTAACCATCATGGCTACCACAGCATTCTGCAGCAATATGCCATCCCATCTGGCTTGCGCTTAGTGGGACTTTCATTTGTTTTTCAACAGGACAATGATACAAAACACCCATCCAGTCTGTATAAGGGCTATTTGAACAAGAAGGAGAGTGATGAAGTGCTGAAGTAGATGACCTGGCTTCCATAATCCCCCGACCTCAACCCAATTGAGATGGTTTGGGATGATTTGGACCACAGAGTGAAGGAAAAGCAGCCAACAAGTGCTCAGCATATGTGGGAACTCCTTCAAGACTGTTGGAAAAGTATTCATCATGAAGCTGGTTGAGAGAAAGCCAAGAGTGTGCAAAGCTTTCATCAAGGCAAAGGGAGGCTACTTTGAAGAATCTCAAATATAAAATATATTTTGATTTGTTTTTGGTTACTACATGATTCCATGTGTTATTTCATAGTTTGATGTCTTCACTATTATTCTACATTTTAGAAAATAGTACAAATAAAGAAGAACCTTGAATGAGTAGGTGTGTCCAAACTTTTGACTGGTACTGTAAATGTGTGTGTGTGTGCGTGTTCGTGTGTGTTTTGGCAGGGTGTGGAGACCAGGAAGCGTTCCCCTACTCTGAGCAGCCAGTTCAAGCGTTCTCTGGAGCTGCTGATGAGAACACTCAATGCGTGTCAGCCTTTCTTCGTCCGCTGCATCAAACCCAACGAGCTCAAGAAACCCATGGTGAGTCCAACCTGAGGAACGTACTAGCATGAAATATTGTGTTTATGTGTGCGTGTGCTTGTGTGTACCTGCCTGTGTGTGTACCTGCCTGTGTGTGTACCTGCCTGTGTGTGTACATGCCTGTGTGTGTACATGCCTGTTTATCTGTGTGTGTGTTCGCATCCATGCTTGTGTGTGTAACGATGTTCGTTTACCATTCTCTTACGGCTGTTCACTTTGTTAACTCTGCCCGTCTGTCTGTCCATCTAGCTGTTTGACAGGGAGCTGTGTGTGCGTCAGCTGAGGTACTCTGGGATGATGGAGACCATTCGTATCAGGCGCGCCGGTTACCCCATCAGATACACCTTCGGAGAGTTTGTAGACCGCTACCGCGTTCTCATGCCCGGAGTCAAACCTGCAAACAGACAGGTGAGCAGAGCTGGACCCTGTTCATTAGGCACCAAACAAAAGAAACCAGACTGAAACAGGGAGGGCCTCCTGGACTTGTCCAATAAGAAAATGATATTACTATGTTCTGTTACTCTACTTCAGGATGGCTATTGGTTGAGAGATGTGTCATTCAACCCCCGTTGTTTTCTCATAGGAGGACCTGAGAGGGACATGTCAGAAGATAGTGGAGGCAGTTCTTGGACGAGATGATGACTGGCAGATTGGGAAGACCAAGATCTTTCTCAAGGTGTCTGGATTTTATAGATTGCAAATCGACATGCTTATCTGGTTGATAAACAACATATTTTCACCTACATTATTACACAAATTACATATTACGATAAAACAATGCTCTCTCTCTTGCCTCTCACCCCTATCCTCTCTCTCTATGTCGCTCCTCCCCTCCCTCTCCATTTCAGGACCACCATGACATGCAGCTGGAGATAGAGAGGGACAAGGCCATCACCGACAAGGTCATCCTTATTCAAAAGGCTGTAAGAGGAATGAAGGAGAGGTGAGAAAGAAGGGGAGAGAGGGGAGGTTTGAGAGTGAAGGGTATAGAGAGACAGAGGGAGAGGAGGAGAGCGGAGAGATGGAGGGGTGGGGGACAAGGGGGAAAGGACAGAGGGGAGTGAGGGAGGAGGAGAAGAAGAGGGGAACAATGGAGGAATAGAGGGTTAGGAGGGGGAGAGGGGACAGGCGGTGGGGGTGGAGAGCAGAAGTGGTGCAGTGAAGGATCCTCTTCAAGTTTATTTTGTTTATCCATATTTTATGGAATAAAAAATAAAAAAACTTTCTTCCTAATAGTTCTAATTCAGATACTGCCGTTGAATTGACTGGACATGTTAATGCACATCTGTATGTTGTGGTTGAGCACTACAGAATGCTATCATATGTTTTTATATGCACCTCTCCCTCTCTCACCCCTGTGTGTTTTCCAGGACTAACTTCCTGAGGGTGAGGAGGTCAGTGACACTCATTCAGAAAACATGGCGTGGCTATCGGTGCAGGAAGGACTACAGTGCAGTGAGTTCCTCTATCTCCATGGTTACTGACATTTCACAATCATCCATTTCCTGAACGGTTCACTTGGACGTATCCCTGGCAAGGAATGACATTCATTCCCTCATCGGACGTTCCTTAAAAGCATGTTCCATAATTGCTGAGTTATGTGTTGTAGTTATGTTGCTATAACATTATTGTTGTGTTATATTGGTGTAGTTATGTTGTTAGAACATTCTATTTGTGTTATATTGGTGTTTGGTGTCTCCTATCCAGATGAGGGTGGGCTTCCTGCGCCTCCAAGCCCTCTATAGGTCAAGGAAACTCTTTGTCACCTACCGATTGGCCAAAACGCGCGTCACCCAAATGCAGGCCCGTTGCCGTGGTTTCATGGTGAGGCGGTCCTTTTGGCGGCAGCTGCATGCGGTGATCACCATCCAGGCATATGCCCGGGGCATGATCGCGCGGAGGGTTACCCAGAGACTCAGGGCAGAGGTAAGATATTACACTACTCACATGCATACTAATACACACAGAGGTAGACACACACACAGCAAATCAACAGGGCTAAAGTAAAGTGAGTGGGGCAAAATATAAGACTCATACTGTATGTCCTGTAGTGTAACAGCAGAAACGCAGTGACTGAAAATACACAGATATCTTTAGGTTATTGTACTTTCATGAACTCAAGGCTATTTTATCTAAGCTCCTTTGCTTCTGCTTTTTCAATTTACTGAATATTTTGTTACCTGTTTACTTCCTGTTACATTACTTTGACATCTAGGAATATTTAAAAACATTTAAGAGATATTGTAAGTGATTAAACAACTCTCTTGCCCCTTTCTCAGCACCGGCGGCGTAAAGAAGCAGAGGGCCAGCGTCTGGCTGAGGAGGAGCGCCTGATGAATCAGATGACGGCGCGGCGGGCGCGGGCTGAGGCCGAGAGGAGTCACCAGGAGCGCCTGGCCGAGCTGACCCGTCAGGAGGAGCAGAGGGAGAAGGAGGCACGGGAGGAGGCACGACGGAAGAAGGAGCTGGTGGAACAGGTATCTGAAGCAGCTAATTGGTTACTTAGAGGTGAATCTTAACTTCTACTTTAGACAAATGTTCACTTATTCATCCATTGGTGTCAATGAGCCAAAATTGACTCTAGTGTGACAATGACCATAGATGTGGCAAGACAGCACAAACAGGTGAATCTGGGACCAGGCTACACATACTGGAGCTACCTTGTGTTATATGTTTGATATTGTCCATTGTTTGTCTTAATAACTCAAACTCAACACAACAGGTGGAGCGGGAGAGGCAGCAGCCAGTGGACCACTCAGACATGGTGGACCAGATGTTTGGCTTCCTGGGGAACACAGGGGCACTGCCCAACCTGGAGGGACAGGGGCCGGCCGGCTTCGAGGTGAGTAGGGGTGTGTGTGTGCCTTGGTGTATAGGCTATGTCTGTGTGTGTGCGTGGGTGGGTGGGTGCACCTGCCTGTCTGCCTGCCTCCATGCATGCCTCTATGTCTCTGTGCCTGCTTCACTCCCTCCATGCATGCCTCTGCGCCTGCTTCACTCCCTCCATGCATGCCTCTGTGCCTGCTTCCCTCCCTCCGTGCATGCCTCTGTGTCTCTGTGCCTAATTACATGTGTGTGTTATAGGACCTGGAGGTGGCTCCGCGGGCCGAGGGGGAGGAGGAAGACTTGGACGAGGCTCTCCCTCTGCCTGACGATGAGGAAGAAGACCTGTCGGAGTACAAGTTCTCTAAGTTTGCCGCCACCTACTTCCAGGGCACCACTACACACACCTATGTGCGGCGCCCGCTCAAACAGCCGCTGCTCTTCCACGAGGACGAGGGCGACCAGCTGGTGAGTTGACCTAACTTTTGACCTATCGTGTGTTTTCGCCGTTGGGGTCCTGAGTTTCTCATTCAACATTAACACAACCCCACAAAAGCTACCCCCCTTACAAATTAATTATTAATATCCCCCAGAATTAGCATGTTTTACATTTCCTGCACAAATCTTCATGGAATTACACAATCAATTTCAGACACTTTTAGATAAGTTAACTTTCTGGGACAAAATACAATCTGAGATCTACAGCTCAGATTCTTTTGAAACATGACCTAAAAAACGTAAACCCATGAAACATTAACCAATTAAAAACTGTTCTGTAGCAATGAGGTTTGAGCATTAGGCTATAGGCCTAATACATAATCACTGCATGTTGGCTTTGCTTGAATTGCCCTGCCAATGTTGTTGTTCCAGACCATTTTGAAATTATATTTGAAATTATATCAAATTGTATTCGTCACATACACGTGTTTAGCAGATGTTATTGCGGGTGTAGCGAAATGCTTGAGCTTCTTGTGCAGCTAACAAGTAATATCTAAGAATTGCACAACATATACACACAAATCTAAGTGAAGAAATGGAATTAAGAATATATAAATATTTGGACGAGCAATGTCAGAGCGGCATAGACTAAGATACAGTAGAATAGTATAGAATACAGTATATACATATGAGATGAGTATTTCAAGATATGTTAACATTATTAAAGTGAGATTATTAATGTGACTAGTGTTCCATTTATTAAAGTGGCCAATGGTTTCAAGTCTGTGTGTATAGGCAGCAGCCTCTCTGTGCTAGTGATGGCTATTTAACTGTCTGATGGCCTTGAGATAGAAGCTGTTTTTCAGTCTCTCGGTCCCAGCTTTGATGCACCTGTACTGACCTCACCTTATGGATGATAGCAGGGTGAACAGGCAGTGGCTCGGGTGGTTGTTGTCCTTGATGATCTTTATAGCCTTCCTGTGACACCGGGTGCTGTAGGTTTCTTGGAGGGCAGGTAGTTTTCTCCCGGTGAAGAGTTGTGCAGACTGCACCACCCTCTGGAGAGCCCTGCGGTTGTGGGCTGTGCAGTTGCCATACCAGGTGGTGATACAGCCCAACATAATGCTCTCAATTGTGCATCTGTAAAAGTTTGTGAGTATTTTAGGTGACAAGCCGAATTTCTTCAGCCTCCTGAGGTTCTTCACCACACTGTCTGTGTGGGTGGACCATTTCAGTTTGTTCGGGTTTGTGTACGCCAAGGAACTTAAAACTTTTCACCTTCTCCACTGCTGTCCCGTTGATGTGGATAGGGGATGCTCCCTCTGCTGTTTCCTGAAGTCCTCCTTTGTTTTGTTGACGTTGAGTGAGAGGTTGTTTTCCTGGCACCACATTCCCAGAGCCCGCACCTCCTCCCTATAGGCTGTCTCGCTGTTGTTGGTAATCAAGCCTACTGCTGCTGTGTCATCTGCAATCTTGATGATTGAGTTGGAGGCGGGCTTGGCCACAAATTCATGGGTGAACAGCAAGTACAGGAGGGGGCTGAGCACGCACCCTTGTGGAGCCCCAGTGTTGAGGAACAGCGAAGTGGAGGTATTGTTTCCTACCTTCACCACCTGGGGGCAGTCCGTCAGGATGTCCAGGACCCAATTGCACAGGGCGAGGTTCAGACCCAGGGCCTCAAGCTTAATAATGAGCTTGGAGGGTACTATGGTGTTGAATGGTGAGCTGTAGTCAATGATCAGCATTCTTACCTAGGTATTCCTCTTGTCCAGATGGGATAGGGCAGTGTGCAGTGTGATGGCGATTACATCGTCTGTGGACCTGTTGGGGCTTTAAGCGAATTGAAGTGGGTCTAGGGTGGCATGTAAGGTGATATAATCCTTGAATAGTCTCTCAAAGCATTTCATGATGACAGAAGCGTGTGCTACAGGGCAATAGTCATTTCGTTCAGTTACCAATTCTTTGGTACAGCAACAATGGTGGCCATCTTGAAGCATGTGGGGACAGCAGACTGGGATAGTGAGCGATTGAATATGTCCGTAAAAACACCAGCCAGCTGGTCAGCTGATGCGGCTAGGGATGTCGTCTAGACAGGCAGCCTTGCAAGGGTTAACACGTTTAAGTGTCTTACTCACGTCGGCCTCAGAGAATGAGAGCCCACATTCCTTAGTAGTGGGCTGCGTCAGTGGCACTGTGTTATCCTCAAAGTGGGCAAAGAAGGTGTTTAGCTTGTCCGGAAGCAAGACATCGGTGTCCGCAACGTGGCTGGTTTTCCTTTTGTAGACCGGGATTGCCACATGCGTCTTGTGTCTGAGCCGTTGAATTGCAACTCCACTTTGTCTCTATACTGACGTTTTGCCTGTTTGATCACACTTGTAATAGATCATGTGTTGTATTACTTGTGAGGCACAGCAGAGTGAGCATAATAATTCGCTTTTTTTTTTACTGGACTGATAGCCTGCATCTGATGGTCAGTCTCAGGGGAGGGAGCAGCGTGAGGCCGCCTCTAACCTGACTCACCTTCCCTCCTCTTTCCCTCCCTCTGCTGAGAAAAGGGGACACAGTCTTCCAGCTGGTGGCACTGCATTATTTCAGACTCATGCACCAATTCATGTTGTTACTCCTATGATCAGAGAAAGGTAAATATTCCTTGATTTTAAAAAAAGACACAACCTGCAAATAATAACAACGCAAGCTTATTGAAACCCTGCAATACTGGTTGTTGCAGCCAGTGTGAGTGTAAATAGGGAGAAAGTGCATTTTATGGCTTATAAAAGTGTTGAACAAGGTGTTGACAGTGCTGAATAACAACTTGAACATGAACTTACTTGAAAACAACAGCTCTTTGTTGTGTTCGTTTAGTCTCTCTCTAGTCATGGTTTTGAAATCTTAAATGATCACTTTGCTGTGCATTCGAGGATTCTTTTTACAGCCTATGATAGGGTTGTCAAACTCATTCCATGGAGGATCTAGTGTCTGCAGGTTTTTGTTTTTTCCTTTTAATTAAGTCCTAGAAAACCAGATGTGGGGAGTTCCTAACTAATTAGTGACCTTAATTCATCAATCAAGTACATGGGAGGAGCAAAAACCTGCAGACACTCGGCCCTCTGTGGAATGAGTTTTACAAGTGGTCTATGGCGCTAGAAAACTGTGTAGTCACGGTGATCTAAGCCATCTTATTATCTGGCGATAGGCCTATAAATGCACTTTGATTTGCTCTATGGGCCTGCGGTATAGACAGAGTTCTAGCATCAGACATATGAAATGGTTGAAAATGGGAACACTTTGCATTCCCGGTGCTAGAGCTGCTCAATCAAGTGCACCTACCACCAACAGTGCAAAACAAATAAAGAAAAATAAGAACGCAAGGCTTTATCGTTGGGTTTTTTACAGAAATGTTTGGTGATCGACTAGGAATGCCTTTGAGATCGATCAACCGCTTGGTGACCACTGTTTAAGATGATTTGGGCGGGAAAGAAGTGGAGGGCGCTCAACCAATGTGAGTCGAGGTGCGACCAAAGAATTAGATTATCATTGAAAATGCTTGCTCACCTTTAAAAACTCATAGTTTAATTTAAAGTGGAACTGACAGCGTTTTTAGCAACATTAAATCTTATTCAAATACACCCTCAGAAAGATCACCTTTTTTTACATTTTCTGACAAGCCAGCACTTGTCAGAAAATTCATAGAATGTTTGGGAATGATGTAGAGTAAGGCATTTGTGAAAATTCTGTAGCAATATAGAGTGGGTAAGCAGCCGTGCTTTTGGACAATTAATAGAAACTGCAGTAATTAACATTTTATAAAAACATCAGTCTTGTCCAGGACCAGAGTCTATGCAGACCGGTGCCATAGCCAATCAGAGCTACAGTAGGCGATATGCTAATAAGCCATTTGCCACACAGGCCTGCCATCATTCACTTTAAACTGGACTGTGTTTTTACAGGCAGTAGCAACAGCACGACTTTAGAATGCATTCACCAAAAGCCACAAAATACACCTGAATGGATTTCTGCAGACATTTGGGAACTTCACAGTCCTATTGTTCAAACAATCATGAAAAGGTAGGCTCTCTCTCCCTCAGTTGCCTAATCACATCAAAAAGATCAACAACTAAGGCTATCCATACTGAGATTAGCTAAAAATCCAACCAGGGAACATTAGATAAACCCTCTCAAATCTTTTCAGCTAATTGGCTGTCAAAATTGCACTGATAAAAGATGGGGAATAGTAGCCGACTCATCCTTCTGCAGCTTGCCTGATAATGCATGCTTGACCCAACCCACGTTCTGACAACTGAATGGGAACCTGCCTGCCCGCACATTTGATCAATGCAAAATACATTTGATTGATAACTAAGAGATATGCTAACTGTGGATAAATCGTTCAAGTTCAGCATAGCTAGCTAGCTAGGAAAGAGATTCACATTTCTTGCTAACTAACCAAATGACACCTGCATCTTTAGCTGTAGCCACCAAAAAGCTATTTGAGGGGAAAAAGTTGGTCACTCACCCACTCCTCCAATGACATCATGATATCGTCCCAGCAGCTAGCTTGCTAACATTAGTTCCCAGCAGCTAGCTAGCTAACATTAGACTCCGTGTTTTTAGCATGCTAAATAAATAGCTAACTACATAAATAGATACGCTAGCCCAGGGGTGTCAAACTCGGTCAGAGCAGGGGCCATATAAAAAAAAACACATAGAGGCCAGACATAGCCTATTTGTTTTTATAAAATAACACGCAACTGCGACGCAAACTGGCCATTGTTCTGTTAGAAAAAATATAGCCCTTTATATTATCCGCCTACATAGGATTCTGTGTATAGCATTTTAACATATTAAAACAAAATAAGATATTTGTCCAGCCTTTGTCCAGCTGCTATGCTATGTGTGTCCGATGCGAAATGGCTAGCTAGTTAGAGGTGGTGCGCGCTGGTAGCGTTTCAATCGGTGACGTCACTCACTCTGAGACCTTGAAGTAGTGGTTCCCCTTGTGGCTTTTGTGGAGCGATGGGTAACGATGCTTCGAGGGTGACTGTTGATGTGTGCAGAGCGTCCCTGGTTTGCGCCCAGGTCGGGGCGGGGGGACGGACGTAAAGTCTATATTGTTACACTTGCAGATGTGCATAATATGCTGTGACCCTGATCAGAAGTATTTAGTAACTCCAAATAGCTATAGGTTGTTGTACCATTTAAACCTAAAACATATTTGACCTTTTGCTGCACATCAAATCAAATGGTATTGGTCACATACACATGGTTAGCAGATGTTATTGCAAGTGCAGCAAAATGCTTATGCTTCTAAATCCAACAGTGCAGCAGTATCTAACAGGTACTATCTAACAATTCCACAACAAAACCTAATGCACACAATCTAGTAAAGGAATGGGATAAGAATATATAAATATAAAATATATGGATGAGTAGTTACAGAGCAGCTAAAATGCAACAGATAGTATAGAATAGAGTAGTGTACATGTGGCGTGGTTCATTCTGGGGTTGTGTACTTTTAATTAGGACACTGCCACAACTGGAGGTCTGCTAGTTGAATTATTTTTATTTGCCCAGCACACGAAGAGACAACACACATTATGTTAACCCTTGGCGCAGTCCTAGCTCTCAGGCACCTTGCTAGCCGAAGGTCAGGCAAAAGAGCGCCAAAAGGAAATAACAGGTGCTGCATGCACACATTCAATGCACAACAGCACAACATACAATACAAGTAAAATGATACAGAACATCATTCGGACAAAATAAAAGACATACCTGCACACGAAGAGACAACACACATTATGTTAACCCTTGGCGCAGTCCTAGCTCTCAGGCACCTGCGCAAGCACATGGACACTCCCTCAAACACTGTCCCAAGTACTCACAAGTTACAATAGATACCCTAGTTAGCGAGCTTTGTGAAACTTGTTAACATAAATCTTTATATTATCCACATTGTAACAAACTTATGGTAGCATAACAGTACATTGTGTAACATTTTGACGGTTTTATATTAAACAATTTTGGAGCCAAGGACAACATACCTTGCTAGCCGAAGGTCAGGCAAAAGAGAACAATAAGGGGGTACGGAAATACAGATAACCTGCGATGGACCAAACCAAAACATACAAAACTTTTACAATCACATGTATGTACAATATTTGTTTGTTCACCAAAGAAAAACATTAGCTATGCAGCTGTAATTAAATTTAAAAAATACTCTGATTTATTATTATTATTATCAAATTATTAACATCCCCTCTTGAACTGGCCTATTTGAATTGGTCCTTGTGTGTAACTTGGTGCATAATCTAAGGGAACAACATCACACTGCTACATACAGTATATACATATTGTAGTATCTGGGATCTACATCTGTTTATATTAGTTACTGTGCTGTTACTAAGCAGTAATGCATTACGGCAGTGCTACGTTACTACACCTAATAGGAAATGCACATGCACACTGGGGAGCCGGGAACTGTAGAGCACGAGGGGTTTTGACTAAACGAAAACTAACTGTACTCCCGTCTCCTGCCTGGTCATTTCTCCAGAACACAAATATTACACATATGAGATATGTAAACATTCTTGTAGTGCCATTATTAAAGTGACTAGTGTTCCATTTATTAAAGTGGCCAATGATGGTTGTTTAACAATCTGTATATCACGGATGACTTGTCTGGTTGAATGCACGCATTTTTTGTACTCATTCTTTTTGTAATTGAGTAGCCAACCTAGACTACTGCTCCAAACTAGACTACTGCTCCAACCTAGACTACTGCTCCAACCTAGACTACTGCTCCAAACTAGACTACTGCTCCAACCTAGACTACTGCTCCAACCTAGACTACTGCTCCAAACTAGACTACTGCTCCAAACTAGACTACTGCTCCAACTGCTCCAAAGACTACTGCTCCAAACTAGACTGCTGCTCCAAACTAGACTACTGCTCCAAACTAGACTACTGCTCCAAACTAGACTACTGCTCCAAACTAGACTACTGCTCCAAACTAGACTACTGCTCCAAACTAGACTACTGCTCCAAACTAGACTACTGCTCCAACCTAGACTACTGCTCCAAACTAGACTACTGCTCCAAACTAGACTACTGCTCCAAACTAGACTACTGCTCCAAACTAGACTACTGCTCCAAACTAGACTACTGCTCCAACCTAGACTACTGCTCCAAACTAGACTACTGCTCCAAACTAGACTACTGCTCCAAACTAGACTACTGCTCCAACCTAGACTACTGCTCCAAACTAGACTACTGCTCCAAACTAGACTACTGCTCCAAACTAGACTACTGCTCCAAACTAGACTACTGCTCCAACCTAGACTACTGCTCCAACCTAGACTACTGCTCCAAACTAGACTACTGCTCCAACCTAGACTACTGCTCCAAACTAGACTACTGCTCCAACCTAGACTACTGCTCCAAACTAGACTACTGCTCCAACCTAGACTACTGCTCCAAACTAGACTACTGCTCCAAACTAGACTACTGCTCCAAACTAGACTACTGCTCCAACCTAGACTACTGCTCCAAACTAGACTACTGCTCCAACCTAGACTACTGCTCCAAACTAGACTACTGCTCCAACCTAGACGACTGCTCCAAACTAGACTACTGCTCCAACCTAGACTACTGCTCCAAACTAGACTACTGCTCCAACCTAGACTACTGCTCCAACCTAGACTACTGCTCCAAACTAGACTACTGCTCCAAACTAGACTACTGCTCCAAACTAGACTACTGCTCCAAACTAGACTACTGCTCCAACCTAGACTACTGCTCGAACCTAGACTACTGCTCCAAACTAGACTACTGCTCCAACCTAGACTACTGCTCCAAACTAGACTACTGCTCCAACCTAGACTACTGCTCCAAACTAGACTACTGCTCCAAACTAGACGACTGCTCCAAACTAGACTACTGCTCCAACCTAGACTACTGCTCCAAACTAGACTACTGCTCCAACCTAGACTACTGCTCCAACCTAGACTACTGCTCCAAACTAGACTACTGCTCCAACCTAGACTACTGCTCCAAACTAGACTACTGCTCCAACCTAGACTACTGCTCCAAACTAGACTACTGCTCCAACCTAGACTACTGCTCCAACCTAGACTATTGCTCCAAACTAGACTACTGCTCCAAACTAGACTACTGCTCCAAACTAGACTACTGCTCCAAACTAGACTACTGCTCCAACCTAGACTACTGCTCCAAACTAGACTACTGCTCCAAACCAGACTACTGCTCCAAACTAGACTACTGCTCCAAACTAGACTACTGCTCCAAACTAGACTACTGCTCAAATGTTGCTTTAGTAGTCCGACATGTTTCTCCTTCCATGTTGTTTTGTTGCAAGTTTTGGTTTTTGGTTGTTCATTGTCAAGCTTCAAAAACCGAAGCCAGGCTGCAATATTTTAGTAGCCTAGCTAGGACTGTGGAATGTGTCTGTACACTTTCACTGCGAGCGCAATCAGGCTGTAATTTCATAAAGTAAATTACTCAAATGTGGACTCATTTATACTCGCTTGTGTGTCCTACTCGGCCGGCAAGCCTTGTGTTTGACACATGTGCGCTAGCTTATTAGCCACGTTATGACTGACTTGTGATCATTATCCTTGCTAGTTTGATTGTATTGACATTCCTGGCCTTAGTTACAAGTCTTCCATTCTTGTTCAACATATTGAGTCATTGAAACTGAAACAGTGCATCCGGAATGGATGGAGATAGCAAACAATGCACCAGACCAGTTGTGATTTACAACCTGATAGCAATATTGTTTTAACTACCAAGAAATGTATTGGTGAATTATATTAATCATTCATTGAACTAAGTCCATCTATTCTGCCAACAATGCCTTACTGTATGTCATGGAATTTGAGTCAATATAACCTATTTTTAAAACCTCTTATAAAGTTGGTTTTGAAGCATAAATTAGGCTCCTGTTGAGCAGCGGTCTAAGGCACTGCATCTCAGTGCTAGAGGTGTCACTACAGACCCTGGTTCGATCCCGGGCTGTATCACAACCCGCCGTCCCATAGGGCGGCTCACAATTGGCCCAGTGTCGTCCGGGTTAGGGGAGGGTTTGGCTGGGGTAGGCCATCATTGTCAAATAAGAATTTGTTCTTAACTGACTTGCCTAGTTAA
Organism: Oncorhynchus keta; assembly: GCF_023373465.1. Classification (NCBI taxonomy): domain Eukaryota; kingdom Metazoa; phylum Chordata; class Actinopteri; order Salmoniformes; family Salmonidae; genus Oncorhynchus; species Oncorhynchus keta. The sequence continues at coordinate 22,205,063 of NC_068431.1, forward strand.
ATAAAGGTTAAATAAAAAAATGAAAAGTTAAAACGCTGTCACTTCCACTAAAGCTTCACATTTCGTCCCTCAATGGCCTTCTGATGAAGGCCGTTGATGAACGAAACATCAAGCTTTTTTAAAATACTTTGCTTAAGTAAAACTATTTGTTTTTAATGGCCAGTAAGTGTTGAGCCTTTTCCTTTTCAAAGATGATTTGTCAGAAAATTAAGAACATGCTAATTTGGGGGATATCAAATTGGTTTTTGGACAAGCATACTAATGTTAGCATGTGACCGCAGCCGGGGAAACAAAACCAAAGATTGCTGTCTGTTTTAGTCGAAAGACTGCTTACTAGGTAAGGAAATCAATATGTAATTTATCAACTTGGGATAACAACCCCCCCCGCTCCCTCAGGCCGCGCTGGCAGTGTGGGTCACAGTGCTGAGGTTCATGGGGGACCTGCCCGAGCCCAAGTACCACATCGCCATCATTGACGGCTCTGAGAAAATACCTGTCATGACCAAGATCTACGAGACGCTGGGCAAGAGGACCTACAAGAGAGAACTACAGGAGCTCCAGACTGTGGAGGGAGAGGTGAGGGAAGGGAGAGAGGGAGGGGAGAGAGGAAGAAAGAGGTCCTACAAGAGAGAGCTGCAGGAGCTCCAGACTGTGGAGGGAGAGGTGAGGGGGAGCTCTGGAGTGACGTAGGTACAGATCCAGGATCAACTTCCCCTCCCCCAAACCTCGGTGAGAGAGGGGAGTAGAGAGAAGAGAAGGGATAGAATGTAGGTGGGAAGAGCAGGGGAGAAAGGGAGGACCTGAGAGGATGTGGAGTTGAGGAGTAGTAAAGTGTGCTTTTGAGGTATTCAGAGTAAAATGGGCCAGAGAAGATGTGACTTGGAGGGAGAACGTAATAGGAAGTGTTTGAAGCCTAATTTATACAATAACACAAATACGCAACATAAGAACGCAATTAGCCACGTAAAATGGCGTAGTTGTGTAGCTAATTGCATTCTTGTATTGTGTACTTGTGTAAAGTAAAATTAGGCCTAAGTCAGTGTTTCTCAATCCTGGTCCTGGGGACCTATAGGTGTGTCCATTTTTGTTTTTGCCCTCGCACTCAGACACCCGATTCAACTTATCAAGCCTTTGACTATTGGAGTCAGGTACGTTAGTGCTACTGCAAAAAAAAAAAAACTATGTACCCCTTTGTGTCCCCAGGACCAGGGTTTGAGAAACACTGGCCTAAGGGAGCAGTTAAGGAGACCAGACCGGACGGACGGACGGACGGACGGACGGACGGACGGACGGACGGACGGACGGACGGACGGACGGACGGACGGACGGACGGACGGACGGACGGACGGACGGACGGACGGACGGACGGACGGACGGACGGACGGACGGACGGACGGACGGACGGACGGACGGACGGACGGACGGACGGACGGACGGACGGACAGACAGACAGACAGACAGACAGACAGACAGACAGACAGACAGACAGACAGACAGACAGACAGACAGACAGACAGACAGACAGACAACATAAAGCTCATCTACACCCCTCTCTCCCTCTTACAGAACAGCTCCATTGAAGGTGGTGGTGGGCAGAAGAAGAACAGTGTGAGACACAAGCTGGTCTCTCTCACCCTGAAGAGGAAGTCCAAAATCACTGAGGAGGTTTGTGTCTCATTATAGCGATCATCATAATATACAGTATATTATAATAATATATATCAGTTAGCGGCATCATGCTACCACCAACTGAGCCACACAATCCCAAAAATAGTTGGTTAGACCAACATTTGTCTTACTGCTTATGGATATGCCCATGCTAATATTTGACAGATTATATGGGTCATCTGATTTGTTATAGGAGTGTTCAGAATCTCTGGCCACCCCTGTAATTCAAACCCCGATGCCAACTCAGCATTTACCAATACCAATAACATACAGAATGGAAGGAATCACCAATGACATGACTGTTCCCAATTGGCCTCGCCTCCTCCTCTAGGTGACCCGGCGTTTGACTGACGGCGATTACAGCCTACAGGGGAACAGCATGCTGGAGGACCGTCCCACATCCAACCTGGAGAAGCTGCACTTCATCATTGGCAACGGCATCCTAAGGCCCGCCCTCAGGTGACCTACAACCATTTACATTTTACATTTAAGTCATTTAGCAGACGCTCTTATCCAGAGCGACTTACAAATTGGTGCATTCACCTTATGACATCCAGTGGAACAGCCACTTTACAATAGTGCATCTAAATCTTTTAAGGGGGGGGGGGGTGAGAAGGATTACTTTATCCTATCCTAGGTATTCCTTAAAGAGGTGGGGTTTCAGGTGTCTCCGGAAGGTGGTGATTGACTCCGCTGTCCTGGCGTCGTGAGGGAGTGTGTTCCACCATTGGGCAGCCAGAGCAGCGAACAGTTTTGACTGGGCTGAGCGGGAACTGTACTTCCTCAGTGGTAGGGAGGCGAGCAGGCCAGAGGTGGATGAACGCAGTGCCATTGTTTGGGTGTAGGGCCTGATCAGAGCCTGGAGGTACTGAGGTGCTGTTCCCCTCACAGCTCCGTAGGCAAGCACCATGGTCTTGTAGCGGATGCGAGCTTCAACTGGAAGCGAGTGGAGAGAGCGGAGGAGCGGGGTGACGTGAGAGAACTTGGGAAGGTTGAACACCAGACGGGCTGCGGCGTTCTGGATGAGTTGTAGGGGTTTAATGGCACAGGCAGGGAGCCCAGCCAACAGCGAGTTGCAGTAATCCAGACGGGAGATGACAAGTGCCTGGATTAGGACCTGCGCCGCTTCCTGTGTGAGGCAGGGTCGTACTCTGCGGATGTTGTAGAGCATGAACCTACAGGAACGGGCCACCACCTTGATGTTAGTTGAGAACGACAGGGTGTTGTCCAGGATCACGCCAAGGTTCTTAGCGCTCTGGGAGGAGGACACAATGGAGTTGTCAACCGTGATGGCGAGATCATGGAACGGGCAGTCCTTCCCCGGGAGGAAGAGCAGCTCCGTCTTGCCGAGGTTCAGCTTGAGGTGGTGATCCGTCATCCACACTGATATGTCTGCCAGACATGCAGAGATGCGATTCGCCACCTGGTCATCAGAAGGGGGAAAGGAGAAGATTAATTGTGTGTCGTCTGCATAGCAATGATAGGAGAGACCATGTGAGGTTATGACAGAGCCAAGTGACTTGGTGTATAGCGAGAATAGGAGAGGGCCTAGAACAGAGCCCTGGGGGACACCGGTGGTGAGAGCGCGTGGTGAGGAGACAGATTCTCGCCACGCCACCTGGTAGGAGCGACCTGTCAGATAGGACGCAATCCAAGCGTGGGCCGCGCCGGAGATGCCCAACTCGGAGAGGGTGGAGAGGAGGATCTGATGGTTCACAGTATCGAAGGCAGCCGATAGGTCTAGAAGGATGAGAGCAGAGGAGAGAGAGTTAGCTTTAGCAGTGCGGAGCGCCTCCGTGATACAGAGAAGAGCAGTCTCAGTTGAATGACTAGTCTTGAAACCTGACTGATTTGGATCAAGAAGGTCATTCTGAGAGAGATAGAGGGAGAGCTGGCCAAGGACGGCACGTTCAAGAGTTTTGGAGAGAAAAGAAAGAAGAAACAACCCTTTGACTTATTCCACCAAATACTCAGAAAGACTCTTTCACTTTCTCAATCTGTCCTCTCCATGCTCCCCTCCTTCATTTATGATCTGAGCTTCCACCATTTTGTTTTCACCCATCACAAAAAAACGATTTAAGTGATGTATTGGACTTGTATTCTGAGTGGGGTGCTAGTTTGGATATGGGGACACTAAACATCATCAGTATGTGTCCTGGTTCTGACTTACTACTTATGGTCCGTGTGATTGGCTTGTGGTTTTTGCTGCTCATGATCTGATGGTGGCTGTGATTGGTTGGCTGTTGTCCTTCACCAGAGATGAGATCTACTGTCAGATCTGCAAGCAGCTGACCCAGAACCCGTCTAAGAGTAGCCATGCCCGTGGTTGGATCCTGCTCTCTCTCTGTGCTGGCTGCTTCGCTCCCTCTGAGAAGTTTGTCAAAGTAAGATCCTCGTCTTTTTGATACACATGTGTGCAAACACACACACACATGCACACTTACACACACGCACATACACACACACTGACAAACACACATACACACACCACTCAAATCTGTCTTGGCCAATTTCTGTTGAATTCGAAGTGGATCCACTGAATATGCCCCAGAATGTCTCATTGATGTTAACTTTACCCCCTGACACTCTCCCCCCTCGCTCTCCCTCTCTCTCTCCCCTTTCTCTTTCCCCCCTCCACCCTTCCTTTCTTTCCTTCAGTATTTGCGTACATTCATGATCAGTGGTCCGCCGGGCTACGCTCCATACTGCGAGGAGAGGTTGAGGAGGACCTTTGTGAATCGCACCAGGACCCAGCCGCCATCTTGGCTGGAGCTGCAGGTACGCACAGATCTAGGATAATTGAACCATGGGGGAAGTTCTAAACCTGATTATTAGGGGCAAAACTGACCTTAAATCAGTGTCTAGGCCTCTAGGGGAAGCTTCTTTCCAGTCACGTGTCTGCCGTTATTCCTCTACCATCATATTTTCTGCTTTCGACTGCTATGACGTCTTGGCCCGAGACCTAAATACAGATAATGCCTTCGGGGAGGGGCACAGATTTTTTGTTAATCAAAATCAATTTGCATGCCAGAAAAAGGGCAGTTATTATCAGATATACAGTATAGGACATTTTTACATACTTTCTATCTCGTATCTTCTATCTTAGACTTTCAAGTGTAGCCTGGAGTTGTTTTTTAGTCCAAAATAATCATCCCTCGCTTTCAGGCCACTAAGTCGAAGAAGCCCATCATGTTACCGGTAACCTTCATGGATGGTACCACTAAGACCCTGCTGACCGACTCAGCCACCACGGCCAGCGAGCTGTGTAATGCCCTGGCAGACAAAATCAGCCTCCAAGACCGCTTCGGTTTCTCCCTCTACATCGCCCTGTTCGATAAGGTACTTGACTGGACCTCACACACACGTATGCATGCAGCCACGCACTCACTCACTCACTCACTCACTCACTCACTCACTCACTCACTCACTCACTCACTCACTCACTCTCGCTCATTCATACATACACACACGGTCACAAACTTGTTTGAGAAGCTATCGAGCCCAATGTCAAATGTCGATCCATCCCCCCAGGTATCCTCATTGGGGAGCAGCAGCGACCATGTGATGGACGCCGTGTCGCAGTGTGAGCAGTACGCCAAGGAGCAGGGAGCCCAGGAGAGGAATGCCCCCTGGCGCCTGTTCTTCAGGAAAGAGATCTTCACTCCCTGGCACAATCCTGGCGAAGACAGCGTGGCCACCAACCTCATCTACCAGCAGACTGTCCGTGGGGTCAAGTTCGGCGAGTACCGCTGCGAGAGGGTTAGTGGGGCATAAGGGCAGAGGGATGAAGGCATGTATGAGGAGAGAGATTAACGTGGGGGTCAGATTTAGGGAATTTCAGAACTATAGTTATTTTTAGTCTCTTGATCTATTTTCCACTAGTCCTCTCTCTGTGCTAGGTTGATGAATTACGTGAGATGGCGTTTTTATGTGATATTCATTTTATCCTGATGTACAATATGAAAGCACATTCATGCCTAATGTTTTTGTCAAATATGAAAGTATTAAAGCTCCTTCCCCTTCTCTCCCACTCCATCTACCCAATCTCCCTTTCTCAATTTCCCTCTCTCTCTCTCAGGATGAGGATCTGGCGGAACTGGCATCCCAGCAGTACTACATAGACTATGGCTCTGGGATTCTCCAGGAGCGCCTCCTCAACCTCATCCCATCCTACATCCCTGACCGCGAAATCAGCTCTGCCAAGACCAATGACAAGTGGGCCCAGCTAGTTGTCGCCGCCCACAAAAAGGTATGTGTACCCCAAGGATCAGTTTCAGCGCCTTTCACTTTCGGACCCAAAATCAGTTTCAGTGCCTGTCTCGTGCTCTTTGTCCTATGAACTATTTATCATTATATTCAGGGATGTAGTGGAGGATAAACATGCATAAATGCTGTTTCCACAGCTTTGTCTTTAGTGAATATCATTTAAGCATCTACTGAGCAAAATGATAGTTTCTGAATACGCTTTTATGTTAACCGCCACCCGTCATCTCAATCGGCATTCAGTGTTTACCCACCTTTGTTTTTTACCACTACAACTTGACTATATTGTCTTATGAACAGTACACACCCTCACACACACAGTTCTCAAACAGTCTCGCTAACACCTCCACTCCCCAAGGGAGTCTACACCCAGAAGAGGTTGGACCCTCAGAGGGTGAAGGAAGATGTCGTTGACTTTGCTCGTTTCAAGTGGCCTTTACTCTTCTCACGCTTCTACGAGGCCTTCAAATTTTCAGGTAAGTCTACTGTTGATATTTATGGCCAATGTACTGCAATGGATGTAACACTAATGATATTTCTGAGGAAGACCTGTATCGTATCCATAATATCATGACTAAATGTAGGTTGAAATTACCTCTAAGTCACTTTTGAACCCGTCAGGGCCCAGCCTGCCTAAGAATGACGTCATTGTGGCGGTGAACTGGACCGGGGTCTATTTTGTGGATGAGCAGGAGCAGGTCCTTTTGGAACTCTCTTTCCCAGAGATCACTAATGTGTCCAGTAGCAGGTAATGCTGCTACGATTCCTCTCTCCCAATAGACTGTAGTCATTATTTGTCAATTATAATTAGATATGTTTTCATTCACCTGGTTGTTCATTGATATCTTGTAATTATTTAAAACATCATTCAATACTTTTTATAGTATTTCCACAGTTGTAATGTACACAGCAACTGAATATATATATATATTTATGTATTTATTGTGGCAGACCAGGGGGTTTCATGTAGATGTTTACACAGATCAGACATTGACACACCTCAGTTAAAGGTGTTTATTTAAAACAATAAAGAAAAAAGAAACAGGTCTCCTCCAGGAGACCTCTTCCGGGTTACCGCCTTCTGGGCTCTGGGGAATGCTGTCTCCTCTGGGGTAGAACGCCGAGCCCCTCAATTATAGCAGACTGTGAGTAAGTCTATCTGGTAGCAACCTCTCACTACCTACAACCCTCCTCTGGTTGTTCACCAGGTGCGGTTGGTTCCGGCGCCCGTCTGACCCCAACTTCGGGTCCGTAGACACGGGGTTGGCAACCGCTTGCTTCCGGGCCGCGTGCGACGGTCTGTCCCCGCTCTCGTCGGTCACCGGCGTTTGTACGAGCGCTACCACACTCCCGGAATCCAACAGAGTGTGGGGGTCATGACCAGCGACTTTCACCGGGACCGTGGGTGCTGGTCATTCGCTGTGGGCCCAACAGAAGATGACATAGTTTACTCCTGCGCCCAGCTCATCTTCTGGGCCAGCTGATGGCATCAACTCTTCTCGACCCGGGCAACTCCATGTGAGGTGTCCACGGGGGCCACACTCAAATCACCTCCTTTGGTCTCCGTCCACCTAAGGTTGACTGCAGCAGGTGGACTCTGCCTCGGCTGTCTCTCTGTGGGTCTGCAGTCCTTTAGCCCGGCTGACTGTCAGATTGGGGAGTACGTGGTGGGGTTGTCCTTTCGTCCCCACTGACGGCTCTCAGACTCGGCCTCTGTCCCCTTCAGCAGGGCCTCAGTATTCTGGTGCATCGCCACGGCTCCCAAGAGGTCGTCCAAGGTCTGGGGCATACGTAGGATTGCCGCCCTCTTCATGTCGTGAGGTAGCGCCCGTAAGAAGCGATCCATGACCACTTTGTCAATAATGAGGACGGTGGCTACGTTTGTTAGGAGCCATGCCCTGGTGATGCACAGTAGGTCGCTCATCTGGGCTCGGGGGGAAGCTTCAGCCATGAACCTCCAGTCATGGACCAGTTGGGCCCGATGGGCCAGGCTGTACCCGTAGCGGCTGAGTACCTCCCTCTTGAGACAGTCGGAGTTAGTGTTGAGGTCATAATATGCCGTTTGAGCATCTCCAGACAGGAACGGGGCCAGTAGACTTGCCAACTTCACGTTGGGCCATCCTTCCCGGAGTGCTGTCCGTTTGTGCAGAAGTAGGTCTCGATGTCATCAACCTCCATTAGCTTGATGCGACTCGGTCTGCGTTTCTTCTCACAGCTTGCATACATTCTTTAGACGCTGTCCTTCCAATGTTGGTTCCTGCATGTCCTGTTGTGCTTGTTGGGCCCAAACAAACTGAGCTATCAACTCATCCATGCTGATACTGCGTAAATGTCAACCCTGGTCTGACCACATTGTCAGATTGCACAATATATACACATGTAAAGACCTAAATAAGATATAAAATATATATCAAATTATATTTTAATTGTGACATTGTTTTGATATTGTAAGAATCATTTCCCTTGACAGAGGTGGTAAGCTCCAGGGCCAGAGCTTCTCGCTGGCCACCATCAAAGGAGACGAGTACACGTTCACCTCCAATAATGCCGAGGACATACGCGACCTCGTCGTGACCTTCCTGGAGGGCCTCAGGAAGAGGTCAAAGTTTGTGGTGGCGCTGCTGGACTGCCCCAACCCCGGTAAGTAACCTACTAGCTCTTATTAACTTTATATTATTAGGTTAATGAACAGTGGCAATGCACATTGGTCCACATTGGCAACACTTTTCAATTAAGAACAGGTAATGTCTTCCAAGTATGGTAAATGACTGTGATCTTGTAGGTGTTTTCTTATACATGCCACCATATGAGAAGCAACTCTGTGTCATTTTTTATAATGTATGTCTCTTTTTCGAAGAGGGAATGACTCCATTTCATGTTTTATCTTCTAAACCACAGCAGTGAAAAAAGCTATATTAATTGTGTTGTAATTGTGTGTTGATATTGATGTTTTAGGGTAGAATCTGCTCTAACCCGCTGTATTTTTATATATATACAGTACCAGTCAAACGTTTTAGAACACCTACTAATTCAAAGGCTTTTCTTTATTTTTACTATTTTCTACATTGTAGAATAAAGTTGAAGACATCAAAACTATGAAATAAAACATATGGAATCATGTAGTAACCAAAAAAGTGTTAAACGATTCTTCAAAGTAGCCACCCTTTGCCTTGATGACAGCTTTGCACACTCTTGGCATTCTCTCAACCAGCTTCATGAGGTAACCTGGAATGCATTTCAATTAACAGGTGTGCCTTCTTAAAAGTTCATTTGTGGAATTTCTTTCCTTCTAAATGCGTTTGAGCCAATCAGTTGTGTTGTGACAAGGTAGGGGGGTATTCAGAAGAGAGCGCTATTTGGTAAAAGACCATGTCAATATTATGGCAAGAACCGCTTAAATAAGCAAAGAGAAACGACAGTCCATCCTTATTTAACACATGAAGGTCAGTCAATATGGAAAATGTCAAGAACTTTGAAAGTTTCTTCAAGTGCAGTCGCAATAACAATCAAGTGCTATGATGAAACTGGTTCTCATGAGTACCGCCACAGGAAAGGAAGACCCAGAGTTACCTCTGCTGCAGAGTTCATTAGATTTACCAGCCCCAGAAATTGCAGCCCAAATTAATCCTTCCCAGAGTTATTTTGTCTGGAGTCCAAATTAGAGATTTTTGGTTCCAACCGCCGTGTCTTTGTGAGATGTGGTGTGGGTGAACGGATGATCGCCGCATGTGTATTTCCCACCGTAAAGCATGGATGAGTAGGTGTTATGGTGTGGGGGTGCTTTGCTGGTGACACCGTCTGTGATTTATTTAGAATTCAAGGCACATTTAACCAGCATGGCTACCACAGTATTCTGCAGCGACACGCCATCCCATTTGGTTTGGGCTTAGTGGGACTATAATTGTTGAGTTGATGAGTTGGACCGCAGAGTGAAGGAAACCCCGCCAACAAGTGCTCAGCATATGTGGGAACTCCTTCAAGACAGTTGGAAAAGCATTTCAGGTGAAGCTGGTTGAGAGAATGCCAAGAGTGTGAAAAGCTGTCATCAAGGCAAATGGGGGCTATTTGAAGAATCTCAAATATAAAATATATTTTAAATACCCTTTTAACACTTTTTGGTTACTACATGATTCCATATGTGTTATTTCATAGTTTTGATGTCTTCTCAAAATAAAGAAAAACCCTTGAATGAGTAGGTGTTCTAAAACCTTTGACCAGTAATGTATATATATTTTGTATTCTTTTTTTTATTTTACCCCCTTTTTTATCCCCAATTTCGATCTTGTCTCATCACTGCAACTCCCCAATGGGCTCGGAAGGCAAAGGTCGAGTCATGTGTCCTCCAAAACTTGACCCGTAAAACCATGCTTCTTAACACCCGCCCGCTTAACCCAGAAGCCAGCTGCATAAATGTGTCGAAGGAAACACCGTTCACCTGACGACCGAGGTCAGCCTGCAGGCGCCCGGTCAGCCCGCTGGCGCCCGGATGCCACAAGGAGTCGCCAGAACACGATGAGCCAAGTAAAGCCTCCCGGCCAAACGCTCCCCTAACCCGGGTGATGCTGGGCCAATTGTGTGCCACCCTATGGGATTCACGGGTCTGAAGTGATGCCTCTAGCACTGCAAGGCAGTGCCTTAGACTGCTGCTCCACTTGGGAGCCCCTAACCTGCTATCTTTTACCATTTAATGGACTGTTTTTAACTTTGGAATTGGCTTATTGACCATTTTATACAACGGTTGCGTTTTATTCTGAATGCTGATTGGTTAAAACCGCATTCCAGCCGCTGTCTATCCACAAGTTACCACTGGCTAAATCTATGACATTAAAATGCCTATTTACTCTGGTCCATCTGATTGTGCAATCCACTGTCTCATCAGCCAGTCAATTTCTTAACTTGATCTCCACTATAAAAACCATCTCGATATTACCTCACATTTCTTTTAAACTAAGATTTAGTTTTAAACAGAAGATACTTGTATAATCTTTGCTGTCTGTCTCCCTGACTTTTGCAACATTGTTTCAGTATTCAAATTCGATCTCGAGCTGTCCCCTAGTCATGAATGTGTGTCTTGCATTTACCATTGTAGATAAATCTAACTTTTATAACTCCCGCACACGCGATACCTCCTTAAGTTGTATTTACCAACCACCACACATGAAGTTCCATCACAGGAGACATTAAGGTACATTGAATTGAATGTTGTGCTCCTGTAGCGGGCGGCGAGGACTCCACCTTCCTCAGTTTTTCCAAGGGCGACCTGATCCTATTGGACGAGCACTGTGGCGAGCAGGTCATGACCTCAGGGTGGGCCCACGGGGTCAATGACAGGACCAAGCAACAGGGGGACTTCCCGGCCGACTGTGTCTACGTCCTGCCCACCGTAACCCGGCCGCAGTATGACATCGTAGTGAGTGACCTCATAGGGTTACAAAATTCTCTGTACATTTCCAAAGTTCCAGGATCTTTTAGAAACTACGGTCATTAATGGGTAATTTTGGAAATCTATGGAATCTTGAAGAATGTATACCACAGTATGACAATTTGGTGGTGGTGATGATGTTGATGATGTCCTCAGGCATTCATGCTTCATACTGTCTTTACTGCTCTCATTCTGTAGTTTACTAAAGTTATTTTTTTTGTGACTGTATGTCTTTCTTTCTCTCTCCCCTCTCCCAACGTGTCTCTTTCATCCTCTCTACTCCCTTCCCTCTCCATTTCCCCTCCATTTTCTCTCTCTCACTCTCTCCCTCTCTCGTTTTCTTCCTTCACTCTCTCTCATTCTCCTACTTCCTTACCTCTACATCTCTCTTCCCTCCCTCCCTCCATCTCCAACCCCCTCTCTCTCTCTGCTAGGCTCTGGTGACTATGACTCCAGACCAGAGAAGAGAGTCCATAAACCTGTCCCAGCTGGCCCTTGCTGAGAGTGAGGACAAGGTCAAGCCCTACACCCTAGAGGAGTTCTCCTATGATTACTTCAGGTAGCCACTCACTCAATCACTCACTCACTCACACACACACACACGCACGCACGCACGCACGCACGCACGCACGCACACACACACACACACACACACACACACACACACACACACACACACACACACACACACACACACACACACACACACACACACACACACACACACACACACACACACACACACACACACACACACATTCTGTTCCACTCATCCCTCTCTGTTCCCTTCATCCATCTTCCCCCATCCCTTCTTCCTATCCACCCCTACTCCACCCATCCAGATCCCCTCCCAAGAGCACTCTGAGCAGGGTAATGATCACTAAGGGCCGCGGGAAGGAGCGTCTGTGGTGCTGCGCCAGGGAGCCCCTCAAACAGCCCCTACTGAAGAAGGTGCTGGCCCACGAGGAGCTCTCCCAGGAGGCTCAACTGGCCTTCATCGATATCTTTACTGTCTTGCAGCCATTGTGTATGAATTACTTTTTCACGCTTCATGTCCAAATAATCTTAAAGTAACTTTATTTTGAACACTGTAGGATGATTTAAACATGAAATGCGAAATATGCTAATATCAGGGATATGAACTTGCATAGATTTTTTGACAAAAATGCAAAATAAAAAAAAGCATGGACTGCTGTCTTACTTTAGCCATAGATTACTTATGGGTAAGGAAACTATTGTGTAAGTTGGGTAAACAATCACTTGAAATGTTATGCCAACTTCAACATGTCAAATTTAGCATTATGTATATTATGTTGTACTGCATCATAGAATTATGTCTGTGTTTAACGTGCATAGTCTTGAGGTCGATGTCTGGTCATGGTCCTTGACCACTCCCCTGCACCCTTGTTGAAGTATATGGGTGACTATCCGTCCAAGCGAGCGCGTTCGGTCAACGAGCTGACCGACCAGATCTTTGAGGGAGCGCTGAAGGCAGAGCCACTCAAAGATGAGATCTACTGTCAGATCCTCAAACAGCTCACTGAGAATCACATCAAGTATGTCTGAGACTACAGTCGACACATTCCCAGGGAAGTTGTGGTCATATGGGGATTGACCATGTTGTGCTGTGTGTTTGCGATTTTGTGTGTGTGTGTGTGTGTGTGTGTGTGTGTGTGTGTGTGTGTGTGTGTGTGTGTGTGTGTGTGTGTGTGTGTGTGTGTGTGTGTGTGTGTGTGTGTGTGTGTGTGTGTGTGTGTGTGTGTGTGTGTGTGTGTGTGTGTGTGCGTGTGTGCGTGTGTGTGTGTGCAGGTACAGCGAGGAGAAGGGCTGGGAGCTGCTGTGGCTGTGTGCAGGTCTGTTCCCCCCCAGTAACATTCTGCTACCCCACGTCCAGAAGTTCCTCCAGGCCAAGAAGCACCACCCCCTCGCCCCTGACTGCATGCAGAGACTCCAGAAGGCATTACGGTAGGGCTAACCCACTTGTAAAGGGTATTTACTTTAAGTGTTCCGACATTACGTGTTTAACCATTTGGGTATAAGTATTTTTGCCATTTACAGTGGGGCAAAAAAGTATTTAGTCAGCCACCAATTGTGCACGTTCTCCCACTTAAAAAGTTGAGAGAGGCCTGTAATTTTCATCATAGGTACACTTCAACTATGACAGACAAAATGAGGAAAAAAATCCAGAAAATCACATTGTATGATTTTTAATGTATTTATTTGCAAATTATGGTGGAAAATAAGTATTTGATCAATAACAAAAGTTTATCTCATTTATTGAAAATTAAATAAAGAAATATTTCATTTACATACAGTGGGGCAAAAAAGTATTTAGTCAGCCACCAATTGTGCAAGTTCTCCCACTTAAAAAGATGAGAGAGGCCTGTAATTTTCATCATAGGTACACTTCAACTATAGGAAAAAAATCCAGAAAATCACATTGTATGATTTTTAATGTATTTATTTGCAAATTATGGTGGAAAATAAGTATTTGGTCAATAACAAAAGTTTATCTCAATACTTTGTTATATACCCTTTGTTGGCAATGACAGAGGTCAAACGTTTTCTGTAAGTCTTCACAAGGTTTTCACACACTGTTGCTGGTATTTTGGCCCATTCCTCCATGCAGATCTCCTCTAGAGCAGTGATGTTTTGGGGCTGTTGCTGGGCAACACAGACTTTTAACTCCCTCCAAAGATTTTCAATGGAGTTGAGATCTGGAGACTGGTTAGGCCACTCCAGGACCTTGAAATGCTTCTTACGAAGCCACTGCTTCGTTGCCCAGGCGGTGTGTCTGAAAGACCCAGCCACGTTTCATCTTCAATGCCCTTGCAGACGGAAGGAGGTTTTCAATCAAAATCTCACGATACATGGCCCCATTCATTCTTTCCTTTACATGGATCAGTCGTCCTGGTCCCTTTGCAGAAAAACAGCCCCAAAGCATGATGTTTCCACCCCCATGCTTCACAGTAGGTATGGTGTTCTTTGGATGCAACTCAGCATTCTTTGTCCTCCAAACACGACGAGTTTAGTTTTTACCAAAAAGTTATATTTTGGTTTCATCTGACCATATGACATTCTCCCAATCTTCTTCTGGATCATCCAAATGCTCTCTAGCAAACTTCAGACGGGCCTGGACATGTACTGGCTTAAGCAGGGGGACACGTCTGGCACTGCAGGATTTGAGTCCCTGGCGGCGTAGTGTGTTGCTGATGGTAGGCTTTGTTACTTTGGTCCCAGCTCTCTGCAGGTCATTCACCCCGTGTGGTTCTGGGATTTTTGCTCACCGTTCTTGTTATCATTTTGACCCCACGGGGTGAGATCTTGTGTGGAGCCCCAGATCAAGGGAGATTATCAGTGGTCTTGTATGTCTTCCATTTCCTAATAATTGCTCCCACAGTTGATTTCTTCAAACCAAGCTGCTTACCGATTGCAGATTCAGTCTTCCCAGCCTGGTGCAGGTCTACAATTTTGTTTCTGGTGTCCTTTGACAGCTCTTTGGTCTTGGCCATAGTGGAGTTTGGAGTGTGACTGTTTGAGGTTGTGGACAGGTGTCTTTTATACTGATAACAAGTTCAAACAGGTGCCATAATACAGGTAACGAGTGGAGGACAGAGGAGCCTCTTAAAGAAGAAGTTACAGGTCTGTGAGAGCCAGAAATCTTGCTTGTTTGTAGGTGACCAAATACATATTTTCCACCATAATTTGCAAATAAATTCATTAAAAATCCTACAATGTGATTTTTCTAATTTTGTCTGTCATAGTTGAAGTGTACCTATGGTGAAAATTACAGGCCTCTCTCATCTTTTTAAGTGGGAGAACTTGCACAATTCATGGCTGACTAAATACTTTTTTGCCCCACTGTATAAGAGTTTCTCAGCCATGTAAACAGAGAAAAAAATGCTGACATATTTAGGCAATAGGGCTGAATCCTAATTTGAGATCCATGCCAGATTTAGGCAAACGTTTGAGTTACTTGTGTGGATTCAGCTCCTAACCAGAGATCCACCCTAGATCCGTGCCTCCTTACTCATATTCCTTCCTTTGTCTATCTCTTGTCTTCCCCTGGGTGAAATAACAGTCCAACAGTAATTGTAGTATGATGTACTACAGTACCCATAATGTTCTGTACCCATAATGCTCTCTCCTTACCAATACAGTAATGGATCCAGGAAGTACCCACCTCACCTGGTGGAGGTGGAGGCCATCCAGCACAAGACCACACAAATCTTTCACAAAGTGTACTTCCCCGATGACACAGACGAGGTGAGAGGTCATTACAAAGTAGCAATGGCTCGTTGAGGCCCAAAACGTTGAGTCAAAGGGTCAAACCAGCACACACGCTGACATTAAAATCTGGAACATTTTATGTGGTCACTTTATAGCAAATTGTGTAAATATGACAGTTTTCCCCCACAGGCTTTCGAAGTGGAGTCAAGTACCAAGGCCAAAGATTTCTGTCTGAACATCTCAGGCAGACTACTCCTCAAGTCCTCCGAGGGCTTCAGCCTGTTTGTCAAGATCACTGACAAGGTATAGTACACTTCTAGGATATGGTTTCAATGAGGTCATTAGGACATGCTTTGTGACGTCATGGTCAAGTTGTATACTGGTTGTTAAAGGATGTCTTTTAAACATGACATATTAAACTGGTTGTAATCTGCTTATATGACCAGATAACAAGCAAAATATGACATATTTCCCTGAATTGTTTATGACTTCATGAAAAAAGTCTTCACCTGGTTGTAATCCGATCGTATCTGGTTGTATGTCTCTGAGAAAAGTACAATTTTACACACAAATAGTGGTACCAATAAGTACTCATTTCTGATGAAAAAACACAAATGTGAAAAATTGGTGGATATACAGATGTAGGATGTTAATTTCAGCCAGTTTGCGACAGCAGAAAAATAATCCTGCAGCAACAGGAAATGTAAATTATTAGGTGGATTAAAATTAATGGACATTTTTGTAGGGGTTGATACATTTTTCGTAAGGGAAAATCAAGTCTGAAATTTCAAAGTGGAAATTACAAATCAAATCAAATGTATTTATGAGGTCCTTTTTACATCCGCCGATGTCACAAAGTGCTGTACAGAAACCCAGCCTAAAACCCCAAACAGCAAGCAATGCAGATGGAAACTCCCTAGAAAGGCAGGAACCTAGGAAGAAACCTAGAGAGGAATCAGGCTCTGAGGGGTGGCCAGTCCACTTCTGGTTGTGCCGGGTGGAGATTATAACAGTACATGGCCAAGATGTTCAAACGTTCATAGTAATAATATTCACAGTGGTTGTAGAGGGTGCAACAGGTCAGCACCACTTTAAATTGAATCCTCTTGGTCTGGGCATCTCTCATAGGGAGGAGCGTATGTGGTACTATTATGTTCGTTATGCCCCCCCCATACGGCCTTTAGGTCCTTACAAGTTCCATTAAATGCACCTATAAGGTGGCTATATATAAGCCCTGTAGTATGTGGTAATTTGCATAGGATTTATATCTTAATGCTTATATTGGAATGTCCTGGGAATTTGTTGATGTTTAATCCTACCTTAAGCAAACAATCTATAAGATGGAGATACATCCAAAAGTCTTGTTTCTGTAAAGTATACTTGGACCTTAACTCTTCATAAGAGGTAGAAGTGTTTTCTTGATAGAGACAACCAATGTTATTTTTTCCCCTTTCTATACCAATCTTTCCAGAAAGCCATGTGTGGCCCTATTTTCAATTTAGGGTTGTTCCATAACGAAGCATAGCTTATCAAGAAAGGTGAAGATCTTGCTCTCTCTCATGAATCTGGCTCCATATATTTTTAGTATGGGACATTATTGGATCCTGGAGTCCCACCTTTTGTTGACTCAAATAATCTGATGCTCTGAATGGGGCATTAAATTCCTCTTCCATGTCCATCCCAGCTCTTAAACTGGAGATGGATTTTGTTCAATAGTGGGTCTATATCTTCAGAAATCATGTTCTCTAGACCAGGATGTAACGCCATCCCCGGGTACCTCAAGTTTTTAGGGACCCATTGAAACCTCCAGCTGAGGAGGTAATTTCTCAGACAATGTTTTGATGGAGGCATTACTTCAGATGTGGTCCAGCTGACTTTATAGCTCGATATCTCTGAGAATGCATTTACAAGGTCCATTAAAGGCAGTATGGAGAGTTGGGGGTCTGATATTAATAGTAATATGTCGTCTGCATAATGCAGTAGTTTATTCTCCCGTATTAATCCCTTTGATTGACTGATGCAGTCTAGTGGTTTCGGCTAATGGTTCTAATGCTATAATAAATAGAAGGGGCGAGAGACAGTCACCTTGTTTCGTGCCTCGTCCTACTGAAAATGGAGATGATCGTAGTCCGTTAGTGACTACTATGGATTTGGGGTCGTTGTACAGAAGTTTAATAATATTCTGAAAGCCCTGTCCGAAACCATCTGTATTTATTGTATAATGCAGGTAGTCCCAGCCCACCCTATCAAAGGCTTTCTCTGCGTCTATGGATAAGGCTGCCACTGAAGTATCCAAATCGATCAATTCCTCCAAACTAATGGGGCTGTCGAGCCAGTTCCTGTCTTCCTCTGCTTGTTTAGGAAGGTTCAGATTCTGAAAGAATGCCTCTGTTTTCTACGTAGCTAAAGGACCATATGAAGTAGAAAGTTCCTGATAGAAGTCTCAAAATATATTGTTTATTTCTTTATGATTGGCAATCACCTTGCCTGTCTTATTTCTGATTCCACCTACACCTTAAGGTCTGTTTCAATTTGAACCATTTTCTGTTTATCTCATTTCTTAACAGTAGCTGATTGTTGTATCATTACTCCGCGTATGTAATCTTTAAAAGTTTCCCAGACATGTACCTGTTTCACACTATTGTTGTTTGTTTCAAAGAATATCATAATGTGTGTTTTAAGGAATTATTCTCCTATTCCAACAGTCAGATCATTGGGTGCATGATCTGTCATAGCTATCGTGCCCACATTGCAAGCACCCACTTTATCTATGAGAGAGTGTGAGATCAGAATGTAGTCAATGCGTGAATAAACAGTGTGCCTATTTGAAAAGAATGTGTAATCGCAAGCGGTTCGATTGATATCATAAAGACCTTTACACAGTGTAAAGGTCCTTTACAGTCTTTACACAGAGTTTTAATTGCTTCTTGAGTTTGAGGCCCTGGTTAGACCAGTTTTGCATTTCTCTAAAAAAGCATCAGGGACCTGATTATAATCCCCTCCCTAGTACCAGAGGAAAATCACAGAAATCTAGTATTATTATAAATCTTGGGTCCTCTTCATTTGGTGCATAAATATTTCGAAATATTATATTTTATCCTGAAATCTTTACAAGTAAAATCAAGATTCATCCCTCTCTGTCCTTAGCTCTTTTTCCACTTGAAATTGTATACCTTTGGAAAATAGAATAGAGACACCTCTTTTTTGGGGGTTGAATGTATTATGGTAAGCACTACCCACCCATCTGTCTCCCACGCTAGGAGCATCCTTTTCAAGTAGGTGTGTCTCTTGGAGCATAATCACATCTGAGTGTTTTTGTTTAAGATAATTCAATAACTTGTGTCTTTTTAAATATGAACCTAGTCTGTTCACATTCCACGACGTAACTTTAATCACATTGGTCGTTATATCTGAAAGGTTGTAAATATATTATTACTACAACATAACTAGTGTTAGAATATTTTAAATCAATGCATTTCTGATAGCCACTGCTTAGCAGATCAATGAAAGTGAACAACTGGTAGTACCCCTGGTAGTCCCCCTGGTAGTACCCCTGGTAGTCCCCCTGGTAGTACCCCTGGTAGTCCCCCTGGTAGTACCCCTGGTAGTCCCCCTGGTAGTACCCCTGGTAGTCCCCCTGGTAGTACCCCTGGTAAGTAACACTGGTAAGTACCCCTGGTAGTCCCCCTGGTAGTACCCCTGGTAGTACCCCTGGTAGTCCCCCTGGTAGTACCCCTGGTAGTCCCCCTGGTAGTACCCCTGGTAGTCCCCCTGGTAGTCCACCTGGTATTACCCCTGGTAGTCCCCCTGGTAGTACCCCTGGTAGTCCCCCTGGTAGTACCCCTGGTAGTCCCCCTGGTAGTACCCTGGTAGTACCCCTGGTAGTACCCCTGGTACCCCTGGTAGTCCCCTGGTAGTCCACCTGGTAGTACCCCTGGTAGTCCCCCTGGTAGTACCCTGGTAGTACCCCTGGTAGTCCCCCTGGTAGTACCCCTGGTAGTACCCCTGGTAGTCCCCCTGGTAGTCCACCTGGTAGTACCCCTGGTAGTACCCCTGGTAGTACCCCTGGTAGTCCCCCTGGTAGTACCCCTGGTAGTCCCCCTGGTAGTACCCCTGGTAGTACCCCTGGTAGTCCCCCTGGTAGTACCCCTGGTAGTCCCCCTGGTAGTACCCCTGGTAGTCCCCCTGGTAGTCCACCTGGTAGTCCCCTGGTAGTCCACCTGGTATTACCCCTGGTAGTCCCCCTGGTAGTACCCCTGGTAGTCCCCCTGGTAGTACCCCTGGTAGTCCCCCTGGTAGTACCCCTGGTAGTACCCCTGGTAGTACCCTGGTAGTACCCCTGGTAGTCCCCCTGGTAGTCCACCTGGTAGTACCCTGGTAGTCCCCCTGGTAGTACCCCTGGTAGTCCCCCTGGTAGTACCCCTGGTAGTACCCCTGGTAGTACCCCTGGTAGTACCCCTGGTAGTCCCCCTGGTAGTACCCCTGGTAGTACCCCTGGTAGTCCCCCTGGTAGTCCACCTGGTAGTACCCCTGGTAGTCCCCCTGGTAGTACCCCTGGTAGTCCCCCTGGTAGTACCCCTGGTAGTCCCCCTGGTAGTACCCCTGGTAGTACCCCTGGTAGTCCCCCTGGTAGTACCCCTGGTAGTCCCCCTGGTAGTACCCCTGGTAGTCCCCCTGGTAGTCCACCTGGTATTACCCCTGGTAGTCCCCCTGGTAGTACCCCTGGTAGTCCCCCTGGTAGTACCCCTGGTAGTACCCCTGGTAGTACCCCTGGTAGTACCCCTGGTAGTACCCCTGGTAGTCCCCCTGGTAGTACCCCTGGTAGTACCCCTGGTAGTCCCCCTGGTAGTACCCCTGGTAGTCCCCCTGGTAGTACCCCTGGTAGTCCCCCTGGTAGTCCCCCTGGTAGTACCCCTGGTAGTACCCCTGGTAGTCGCCCTGGTAGTACCCCTGGTAGTACCCCTGGTAGTACCCCTGGTAGTACCCCTGGTAGTCGCCCTGGTAGTGCCCCTGGTAGTACCCCTGGTAGTCCCCCTGGTAGTCCACCTGGTATTACCCCTGGTAGTCCCCCTGGTAGTACCCCTGGTAGTACCCCTGGTAGTACCCCTGGTAGTCCCCCTGGTAGTCCCCCTGGTAGTCCACCTGGTAGTACCCCTGGTAGTCCACCTGGTATTACCCCTGGTAGTCCCCCTGGTAGTACCCCTGGTAGTCCACCTGGTAGTACCCCTGGTAGTACCCCTGGTAGTCCACCTGGTAGTACCCCTGGTAGTACCCCTGGTAGTACCCCTGGTAGTCCCCCTGGTAGTACCCCTGGTAGTCCCCCTGGTAGTACCCCTGGTAGTACCCCTGGTAGTCCCCCTGGTAGTACCCCTGGTAGTACCCCTGGTAGTCCCCCTGGTAGTACCCCTGGTAGTCCCCCTGGTAGTACCCCTGGTAGTCCCCCTGGTAGTACCCTGGTAGTACCCCTGGTAGTCCCCTGGTAGTCCCCTGGTAGTCGCCCTGGTAGTCCCCTGGTAGTACCCCTGGTAGTACCCCTGGTAGTCCCCTGGTAGTACCCCTGTTAGTACCCCTGGTAGTCCCCTGGTAGTCCCCTGGTAGTACCCCTGGTAGTCGCCCTGGTAGTACCCCTGGTAGTCCCCCTGGTAGTACCCCTGGTAGTACCCCTGGTAGTCCCCCTGGTAGTCGCCCTGGTAGTACCCCTGGTAGTACCCCTGGTAGTCCCCCTGGTAGTACCCCTGGTAGTACCCCTGCTAGTACCCCTGGTAGTCCCCCCCACCTAGAACACTGTACTTTCCATATAACAAATATGTCATAAACACCCCCCAACCGCGCAAGATACAACAAAATGAACATACAAAATGAAAATCTCCCTCCCCCAAACCAGGCCTTCATCCGTGTGAAGTGTCCCGAGTGCTGACGATCCAACTAGAATTAGCACGTTTTACCAACGCCAAATATAGGCATGACCATATACATTTTGAAATGACAGATATGACATGTCATAGAGATTACATCAAAACATCGAACATAAAAAGGCTGATCATTATTTTCGCAAAGAGAAGAATGACCTTTCTCATGTAGACTGATACATGAGGTCAGCCAGAAAAGAGAGACTGGTATAAGTCATAATGATAAAATAAAATACGCTGACTAACACTTTGGCTTGTGTCCATCACTCATGGCACGAACACGCCTGTTGTGGTCTATATTGACCCACTATTGCTGTTATTAGAATGAAAACGTAAAATAATATATATCATAAATATGATATACTTGGACTATAGTCCTGCTTAATCTAGTACTATAATGATGTCAGCTGTAAACCAGAAAGACAAATTATAGGCAGCATTTGTAGTATAAACACTCGATGAGACTGTTACTCACAACATGGGAAGTTCTATCGCCTTAGAGAAAAATGTTAGTCCATCTGTGATGAACCATTGCCACCATGTGGAACTTCCATAGCCATACCACGCTACTCAATTTGTTTTGCTTCTCAAAGTAACCAGGAACACGGCAGGATATTGCAAAGAGTATTTCAGTCCCCGTTTCATGCACCTACTGTATGCCTCACCTCCGTGAACACATTTCTCTTGTCTTGAACCTCTTTGGAAAAGTCAGGGGAAAACTCCACCTTTGTCCCCTTCCATTGAAAAGTCCTAAGCTTTTTGGCTCTGAGCCGGACCTTCTCCCTGTCAGTATATCGTAAGAATTTCACCAGGATAGGCCGGGGGTTGCGTGGGGCTGTTCCTGGGTTCAGTGTCCGATGTGTTCTCTCGATGGGCATGATGTTTAAACACCCTCCAGTGTGTTATCAAATAGGTTGCGTAAAATGTCTTTCACACAATCTTCCGTATTTATGTGGATTTTGGGAACCCCTCTAATCCGAAATGTGTTTCTCCGACTGTAATTTTCCTGTTTTTTGATCAGTCTCCATTTTTTCAACAGTGTTGTTTAGGCGGTTGTTCTTGTCCTCCAAGGTTGATATCCTCTCTTCTGCGTGTGTAACTTGGATGTCGAGTGTGTCCACCTTTGATTTCAGTGCACCCACTGTATGTTTTATTTCAGCCACATCTTCGCCCACTTTCGCAATTTTCTCTTCTAAATTTTTGTTCATTTTGCGAATCTCATTTGGAACTGGGTCATCAGGTTGTTCTTCTCCGCCATTTTGCTTGCTAGCTGCAGGTAGAGACGACTTTTGTGTTTTTTGTTGTGACTGCTTATGTGTGTTTCTAAGTTGTTTTTCCATGTAACCGATATTTTGGACAATTAGTTAACAAAATGTGTAACTAGGTGTTGAATAATTAGTTAAAATATAGTTGGAGCTACACAGACTCTGTAGTTAGCTGCTGCTCCTCGCCACATCGTCGCCGGAAGTCCTGAAATGTCCTAGTTTTTATAATAACTGTCACGAACCGGCTCAAAGCCCGTAACAAAAGGGAGACAACGAGGAACAAAATATAAAGTAACTAAGTATAATATACAATGGTGTAAGTGAGTGTTTTGCATGAATGAATGTGATAATGCAGGGTGTTGAAAGGTGCTTAAGCAAACAACCCAAAAAACCACCAAGAAACACAACAAAATCCATAAAGGTGTCTGCATGGAGAGAGTCTCCTCCATGAATGGGGAAGTGGTGTATTTATCCTGGGAGACACCGGGCCCAGGTGTTTCCCATGTAGCTGACGACCCTCCCAACTCCGCCCACCAGCATCCTAATAAGGAAAACAAGAGGAAAGAGAGAATACGACAGAAAGAGTGGGAGAGTAGTCACATAACATAAAATTGATCAGAAATACAGTGTAGACATTGTTAATGTTGTAAATGACTTTTGTAGCTGGAAACGGCAGATTTTTAATGGAATATCTACATAGGCGTACAGAGGCCCATTATCGGCAACCATCACTCCTGTGTTTCAATGGCACGTTGTGTTAGCTAATCCAAGTTTATCATTTTAAAAGGCTAATTGATCATTAGAAAACCCTTTTGCAATTATGTTAGCGCAGCTGAAAATTGTTTTTCTGATTAAAGAAGCAATAAAACTGGCCTTGTTTAGACTAGTTGAGTATCTAGAGCATCAGCATTTGTGTGTTCGATTACAGGCTCAAAATGGCCAGAAACAAAGAACTTTCTTCTGAAACTCATCAGTCTATTCTTGTTCTGAGAAATTAAGGCTATTCCATGCAAGAAATTGCCAAGAAACTGAAGATCTCGTACAACGCTGTGTACTAATCCTTTCACAGAACAGCGCAAACTGTCTCTAACCAGAATAGAAAGAGGAGTGGGAGGCCCCAGTGCACAACTGAGCAAGAGGACAAGTACATTAAAGAAGCAATACAACTGGCCTTCTTTAGACTAGTTGAGAATTTGGAGCATCAGCATTTGTGTGTTCGATTACAGGCTCAAAATGGCCAGAAACAAAGACCTTGCAGAGATGGTGCCAAAGAACATGGCTGACGTTTTACATTCTCCCAACCAATTGTGCTATTTTATATATATTTTTTTTGCGTTTTGTGTAACTTATTTTTGTTACTTATTGCGTACATAATGTTGCTGCTACCGTCTCTTATGACCGAACATAACTTCTGGACATCAGAAAAGTACTCCCACTCTTTCTGCCGAGGCTATAAAAGTAGCAAGGCTTACATACAGACACCGGTTAGTCAGGCTGATTGAGGTAGTATGTACATGTAGATATGGTTAAAGTGACTATGCATACCTGTATATGATGAACAGAGAGTAGCAGTAGCGTAAAAGAGGGGTTGGTGGTAGCACTGGTTGGTCGGCCCAATTGAGGTAGTATGTACAGTCGTGGCCAAATGTTTTGAGAATGACATAAATATTAATTTCCACAAAGTTTGCTGCTTCAGTGTCTTTAGATATTTTTGTCAGATTTTACTATGGAATACTGAAGTATAGTTACATTTCATATAGTAGCATAGTAGCATTTCTCAAGTGTCAAAGGCTTTTATTGACATTTACATGAAGTTGATGCAAAGAGTCAATATTTGCAGTGTTGACCCTTATTTTTCAAGACCCTACATATCGCCCTGGCATGCTATCAATTAACTTCTGGGCCACATCCTGACTGTTGGAAGCCCATTCTTGCATAATCAATGCTTGGAGTTTGTCCGCCCGCCTCTTGAGGATTAACCACATGTTCTCAATGGGATTAAGGTCTGGGGAGTTTCCTGGCCATGGACCCAAAATATCGATGTTTTGTTCCCCAAGCCTCTTAGTTATCTCTTTTGCCTTATGGCAAGGTGCTCCATCATGCTGAAAAAGGCAGTGTTCATCACCAAACTGTTCCTGGGTGGTTGGAGAAGTTGCTCTCGGAGGCTGTGTTGGTACCATTCTTTATTCATGGCTGTGTTCTTAGGCAAAATTGTGAGTGACCCTTGGCTGAGACGCAACCCCACACATGAATGGTCTCAGGATGCTTTACTGTTGACATGACACAGGACTGATGGTAGAGCTCACCTTGTCTTCTCTGGACAAGCTTTTTTCCGGATGCCCCAAACAATCGTAAAGGGGATTCATCAGAGAAAATTCCTTTACCCCAGTCCTTAGCAGTCCAAATCCTGTATAATTTGCAGAATATCAGTCTGTCCCTGATGTTTTTTCTAGAGAGAAGTGGCTTCTTTGCTGCCTTTCTTGACACCAGGCCATCCTCCAAAGGTCTTCGCCTCACTGTGAGTGCAGATGCACTCACACCTGCCTGCTGTCATTTCTGAGCAACTCTGTACTGTTGGTGCCTCGATCCCGCAGCTGAATCAACTTTAGGACACGGTCCTGGCGCTTGCTGGACTTTCTTGGGCGCCCTGAAGCCTTCTTCACAACAATTGAACCGCTTTCCTTGAAGTTCTTGATGATCCAATAAATGGTTGATTTAGGTGCCATCTTACTGGAAACAATATCCTTGCCTGTGAATCCCTTTCTGTGCAAAGCAATGATGTCAAAACGTATTTCCTTGCAGGTAACCATGATTGACAGAGGAAGAACAATGATTCCAAGCACCACCCTCCTTTTGAATCTTCCAGTCTCTTATTCAAACTCAATCAGCATGACGGAGTGATCTCCAGCCTTGTCCTCATCAACACTCACACCTGTGTTAATGAGAGAATCACTGACATGATGTCAGCTGGTCCTTTTGTGGCAGGGCTGAAATCCAGTGGAAATGTTTTTTTGGAATTCAGTTATTTGCATGGCAAAGGGGGACTTTGCTATTATTTGCAATTCATCTGATCACTCTCCATAACATTCTGAAGTATATGCAAATTGCCATCATACAATCCGAGGCAGCAGACTTTGTGAAAATGTATATTTGTGTCATTCTCAAAACTTTTGGCCACGACTGTACATGAATGTATAGTTAAAGTGACGATGCATAGATGATAAACAGAGAGTCGCAGCAGCGTAAAAGGAGGGGTTGGGGTTGAGGAGCACACAATGCAAATAGTCTGGGTAGCCATTTGATTACCTGTTCAAGAGTCTTATGGCTTGGGGGTAAAAACTGTTGAGAAGCCTTTTTGTCCTAGACTTGGCACTCCGGTACCGCTTGCCATGCGGTGGTAGAGAGAGCAGTCTATGAATGGGGTGGCTGGGGTCTTTGACAATTTTTTGGGCCTTCCTCTGACACCGCCTGGTGTAGAGGTCCTGGATGGCAGGCAGCTTAGCCCCTGTGATGTACTGGGCCGTATGCACTACCCTCTGTAGTGCTTGCGGTCAGAAGCCGAGCAGTTGCCATACCAGGCAGTGATGCAACCAGTCAGGATGCTCTTGCAGCTGTAGAACCTTTTGAGGATCTCAGGACCCATGCCAAATCTTTTTAGTTTCCTGAGGGGGAATAGGCTTTGTCATGCCCTCTTCACGACTGTCTTGGTGTGTTTGGACCATTCTAGTTTGTTGTTGATGTGGACACCAAGGAACTTGGTGCTCCACTTCAGCAACCTGCTCCACTACGGCCCCGTCGATGAGAATGTGTGGGTGCTCGGTCCTCCTTTTCCTGTATTCCACAATGATCTCCTTAGTCTTGGTTACGTTGAGGGATAGGTTGTTATTCTGGCACCACACTGCCAGGTCTCTGACTTCCTCCCTATAGGTCATCTCGTCATTGTCTGTGATCAGGCCTACCACTGTTGTGTCGTCTGTAAACTTAATGATGGTGTTGGAGTCGTGCCTGACCATGCAGTCGTGGGTGAACAGGGAGTACAGGAGGGGACTGAGCACACACCCCTGGGGAGCTCCAGTGTTGAGGATCAGAGTGGCAGACATGTTGTTGCCTACTCTTACCACCTGGGGGCGACCCGTCAGGAAGTCCAGGATCCAGTTGCTAAGGATCCAGTTGCTAAGGATCCAGTTGTTATTCTTATTGTGTTACTTTTTATTGTTACTTTTTATTTGAGTCAACTTGGTAAATATTTTCTTCTTCTTAAACTGCACTTTTGGTTAAGGGCTTGTAAGTAAGCATTTCACAGTAAAGTCAACATTTGTTGTATTCGGCGCATGTGACAAATAAAGTTTGATTTAGTGTTTTTAGTTTGAATAACAGACGCCTCACAAGTCCTCAACTGGCAACTTCATTAAATAGTACCTGCAAAAATACAGTCGCAACGTCAACAGTGAAGACATGACTCCAGGACGCTGGCCTTCAAGGCAGAGTTGTAAAGAAAAAGCCATATTTCAGTCTGGCCAATGAAAATAAAATATTAAGATGGGCAAAAGAATACAGGCACTGGACAGAGGAATTCTGCAAAAAGGCCCGGAGTCGCCTCTTCACTGTTAATGCTTCAAGAGGGCCACCATTGTTCCTGTTCCCAAGAAAGCTAAGGTAACTGAGCTAAACGACTACCGCCCCGTAGCACTCACTTCCGTCATCATGAAGTGCTTTGAGAGACTAGTCAAGGACCATATCACCTCCACCCTACCTGACACCCTAGACCCACTCCAATTTGCTCACCGCCCAAATAGGTCCACAGACGATGCAATCTCAACCACACTGCACACTGCCCTAACCCACCTGGACAAGAGGAATACCTATGTGAGAATGCTGTTCATCGACTACAGCTCGGCATTCAACACCATAGTACCCTCCAAGCTCGTCATCAAGCTCGAGACCCTGGGTCTCGACCCCGCCCTGTGCAACTGGGTACTGGACTTCCTGACGGGCCGCCCCCAGGTGGTGAGGGTAGGCAACAACATCTCCTCCCCGCTGATCCTCAACACGGGGGCCCCACAAGGGTGCGTTCTGAGCCCTCTCCTGTACTCCCTGTTCACCCACGACTGCGTGGCCACGCACGCCTCCAACTCAATCATCAAGTTTGCGGACGACACAACAGTGGTAGGCTTGATTACCAACAACGACGAGACGGCCTACAGGGAGGAGGTGAGGGCCCTCGGAGTGTGGTGTCAGGAAAATAACCTCACACTCAACGTCAACAAAACTAAGGAGATGATTGTGGACTTCAGGAAACAGCAGAGGGAACACCCCCTATCCACATCGATGGAACAGTAGTGGAGAGGGTAGCTAGTTTTAAGTTCCTCGGCATACACATCACAGACAAACTGAATTGGTCCACTCACACTGACAGCGTCGTGAAGAAGGCGCAGCAGCGCCTATTCAACCTCAGGAGGCTGAAGAAATTCGGCTTGTCACCAAAAGCACTCACAAACTTCTACAGATGCACAATCGAGAGCATCCTGGCGGGCTGTATCACCGCCTGGTACGGCAACTGCTCCGCCCTCAACCGTAAGGCTCTCCAGAGGGTAGTGAGGACTGCACAACGCATCACCGGGGGCAAACTACCTGCCCTCCAGGACACCTACACCACCCGTTGTTACAGGAAGGCCATAAAGATCATCAAGGACATCAACCACCCGAACCACTGCCTGTTCACCCCGCTATCATCCAGAAGGCGAGGTCAGTACAGGTGCATCAAAGCTGGGACCGAGAGACTGAAAAACAGCTTCTATCTCAAGGCCATCAGACTGTTAAACAGCCACCACTAACAGTGAGTGGCTGCTGCCAACACACTGTCATTGACACTGACCCAACTCCAACCATTTTAATAATGGGAATTGATGGGAATTATGTAAATATATCACTAGCCACTTTAAACAATGCTACCTTATATAATGTTACTTACCCTACATTATTCATCTCATATGCATATGTATATACTGTACTCTACATCATCGACTGCATCCTTATGTAACACATGTATCACTAGCCACTTTAACTATGCCACTTTGTTTACTTTGTCTACACACTCATCTCATATGTATATACTGTACTCGATACCATCTACTGTATGCTGCTCTGTACCATCACTCATTCATATATCCTTATGTACATGTTCCTTATCCCCTTACACTGTGTATAAGACAGTAGTTTTGGAATTGTTAGTTAGATTACTTGTTGGTTATCACTGCATTGTCGGAACTAGAAGCACAAGCATTTCGCTACACTCGCATTTAACATCTGCTAACCATGTGTATGTGACAAATAAAATTTGATTTGATTTGAACGTTGAGACTCGTGTTTTGTGGGTACTATTTAATGAAGCTGCCTGTTGAGGACATGTGAGGTGTCTGTTTCTCAAAATAGACACTATAATGTACTTGGGGCCTCCCACTCCTCTTTCTATTCTGGTTAGTGCCAATTTGCGCTGTTCTGTGAAGGGAGTAGTACACAGCGTTGTATGAGAACCTCTCAGAACAAGAATAGACTGACGAGTTTCAGAATAAAGGTCTTTGTTTCTGGCCATTTTAAGCCTGTAATCAAACACACAAATGCTGATACTCCAGATACTCAACTAGTCTAAAGAAGGCCAATTTTATTGCCTCTTTAATCAGGTCAACAGTTTTCAGCTGTGCTAACATAATTGCAAAATGGTTTTTCTAATGATCAATAAGCCTTTTAAAATGATAAACTTGGATTAGCTAACACAACGTGCCATTGGAACACAGGAGTGATGGTTGCTGATAATAGGCCTCTGTGCGCCTATGTAGATTATTATTATTTTTTTTTAATCTGCCGTTTCCAGCTACAATAGTCATTTACAACATTAACATTGTCTACACTGTCTAAAATGTATTTCTGATCAATTTTAATGGACAAAAAATTTGCTTTTCTTTCAAAAACAAGGACATTTCTAAGTGACCCCAAACTTTTGAACGGTACTGTATATATTTTAATAAAATGTAACAATTTAATAATATTAATTCAAATAATATATTATTACAGTGTGAGATGCAGATCTTAATAGTTTAAAGATACCACTCTACTCTATCCATCCTCCTCTATAACTCCTGCACACCAATGTTATTTTAGTAAGATTTCGCTACTGTCACAGAATATAATCTGAATGTGAGGATGATTCAACTGATTCTAGATTACAGTGCATTCGGAAAGTATTCAGACCCCTTGACTTTTTCCACATTTTCTATGTTACAGCCTTTTTCTAAAATGGATTAATTGTTATATTCCCTCACCAATCTACACACAATACCCCATAATGACAAAGCAAAAACAGCTTTTAAGACATAACATTTTTGCAAACTGAAATATCACATTTACATAAATATTCAGACTTTGCTATGAGACTCGAAATTGAGCTCAGGTCCATCCTGTTTCCATTGATCATCCTTGAGATGTTTCTACAACTTGATTAGAGTCCACCTGTGGTAAATTCAATTGATTGGACATGATTTGAAAAGGCACATCTGTCTACATTAGGTCCCACAGTTGACAGTGCATGTCAGAGCAAGCCATGAGTTCGAAGGAATTATCCGTAGAGCTCCGTGACAGGATTGTGTCGAGGCATAGATCTGGGTAAGGGTACAAAAAATGCTGCAGCATCGAAGGTCCCCAAGATCACAGTGGTCTCCATCATTCTTAAATGGAAGAAGTTTAGAACCACCAAGACTCTTCCTAGAGCTGGCTGCCTGGCCAAACTGAGCAATAGGGGGAGAAGGGCCTCAGGGTGACCAAGAACCTGATGGTCACTGACAGAGCACCAGAGTTCCTCTGGAGATGGGCAAACCTTCCAAAGGACAATCATCTCTGCAGCACTCCACCAATCAGGCCTTTATGGTAGAGTGGCCAGACGGGAGCCACTCCTCAGTAAAAGGCACATGGCTGACCGCTTGGAGTTTGCTAAAAGGCACCTAAAGGATTCTCAGACCATGAGAGACAATATTCTCTGGTCTGATGAAAATAAGATTGAACTCTTTGGCCTGAATGCCAAGTGTCACTTCTGGAGGAAACCTGGCACCATCCCTACGGTGAAGCATGGTGATGGTGGCAGCAGCATCATGCTGTGGGGATGTTTTTCAGTGTCAGGGACTGGGAGACGAGTCAGGATCAAGAGAAAGATGTACAGAACAAAGTACAGAGAGATCCCCTGTTGAAAACCTGCTCCAGAGCACTCAGGACCTCAGACTGGGGCAAAGGTTCACCTTCCAACAGGACAACAACCCTAAGCACACAACCAAGACAACGCAGGAGTGGCTTCGGGACAAGTCTCTGAATGTCCCAGCCATAGCCCGGTCTTGAACTCGATCAAACATCTCTGGAGAGACCTGAAAATA
Source organism: Oncorhynchus keta (assembly GCF_023373465.1). Taxonomy (NCBI): domain Eukaryota; kingdom Metazoa; phylum Chordata; class Actinopteri; order Salmoniformes; family Salmonidae; genus Oncorhynchus; species Oncorhynchus keta. The sequence continues at coordinate 22,236,237 of NC_068431.1, forward strand.
GCTGTGCAGTGACGCTCCCCATCCAACCTGACAGAACTTGAGAGGATCTGCAGTGAAGAATGGGAGAAACTCCCCAAATACAGGTGTGCCAAGCTTATAGCAAGCTTATACCCAAGAAGACTCGAGGCTGTAATCACTGCCAAAGGTGCTTCAACAAAGTACTGCGTAAAGGGTCTGAATACTCATATAAATGTGTTATTTCAAAAAAAAAATTAAATGACAAATATTTTTTTTTACTTCTAAAAACCTGTTTTTGCTTTGTAATTATGGGGTATTGTGTGTAGAAAAATGAGAACATTTAATATATTTAATATAAGTATGATGGCCTAGGAACCATGTTGGGTTAACTGCCTTGTTCAGGGGCAGAACGACAGATTTTTACCTCAGCAGCTCGGGGATTTGATCTTGCAACCTTTCGGTTACTAGTTCAACTCTCTAACCACTAGGCTACCTGTCGCCCCTTTATAGAATAAGGCTATAATGTAACAAAATGTGGGAAAAGTCCAGGGGTCTGAATACTTTCCGAGTGCACTGTAACTGTATTGATATTTGTGTTTGACCTTTGCTGGTTGTTTCCAGGTCATCAGTGTGCCTGAGGGGGATTTCTTCTTTGACTTTGTGAGACATCTGACCGACTGGATCAAAAAAGCCAGACCTGCAAAGGACGGTAAAGACATCTGTTGACTGTAGAGGGCCCTAGTAGAAAGGTTACCCGTAGGAACGGAACATCCAAGATGAGATCTCTTCTTTATCACCTTTAATTCTCCAAGACAAAAATTAGCTTTATTCAACACTGAAAAAGGATTGCTTATTTTCTCATACTTCTCTTCTCAAAATTTTCTCCAGAGAAACAACCATATATCATCTCAGACCTGTCTCACTCTGATCAAAATATAATTTTTATAAAGTCTCTTCAAATTGAAAGAATTGAATAAACCACCTTTGGGCTATGACCCAAAATGACCCAAGTTGTTAGTTTGAGCGTTAAATAAGTCTATTTTCAACTTTCATGTAGGCATCCAACATTATTGGGGTCAGAAAGAAAGAATGACGCATCATATTAATCCTAAGGATTTATTGATGACCCAAATTTCAGCACCTAGTGTAGCCTTCAGGAGTGGGCCACATAAATATTTGATCAAACATGGTGTTTCATGTTATAGGACTGTCAACATGTTGTGGTTAAAGCTAGATGAAGGTTAAGCTTGGGTTGGGGAACTTGCCATCTATGTTGATGTATTAATATGATAGGTATGTCCTGAATCTCTCGGTATCATCCATCTGCAGGTGTAGTGCCTTCACTGACCTATCAGGTTTTCTTCATGAAGAAATTGTGGACCAATACCATACCAGGGAAAGACTCCATGGCTGACTACATCTTTCACTACTACCAGGTGTGTGTGCGTGTGGGTGTGCGAGTGCTCGTGCGTATTTGTGTAAGTGTATTGACCCTCCTCACTGCTCTTTCTTCAGGAGCTTCCAAAGTATCTCCGTGGTTACCACCAGTGTTCCCGGGAAGAGGTTTTCCAGCTGGGAGCGCTGATCTACAGGGTGAAGTTTGAGGAGGACAAATCCCAGTTTCCAAACATTCCCAAGATGTTGAAGGAGCTGATCCCTCAGGACCAGATCAGACACCTCTCGCCTGACGACTGGAAACGGGTGAAAATTTGAATTTCTGTCGGCATAAATAGTGTTTAACATGATTTTTGAACTACCTTGTCACTGTACCCCACACATACATACATCTGTAAGGTCCCTCAGTCGAGCAGTGAATTTCAAACAGATTCAACCACAAAGACCAGGTAGGTTTTCCAATGCCTCGCAAAGAAGGGCACCCTTTGAGCATGATGAAGTTATTAATTACACTTTGGATGGTGTATCAATACACCCAGTCACTACAAAGATACAGGCGTCCTTCCTAACTTAGTTGCTGGAGAGGAATGAACCTGCTTAGTGATTTCACCATGAGGCCAATGGTGATTTTAAAACAGTTACAGAGTTTAATGGCTGTGATAGGAGAAAACGGAGGATGGATCAACAACCTTGTAGTTACTCCACAGTACTAAACTAAATGACAGAGTGAAAAGAAGGAAGCCTGTTATGGGTATGCTTGTCATCGGTAAGGACTAGGGAGTTTTTTTAGGATGAAAAGAAACAGAGTACAGATAAGCACAGGCAAAATCCTAGAGGAAAACTTGGTTCAGTTTGCTTTCCAACAAACACTGAGAGACAAATTCAGGGAAAAAAACTAAAACGCAAAGCCAAATATACACTGACGACAACATTGAATGTTCCTGAGTTTTGACTTAAATTGGCTTGAAAATCTATGGAAAGACTTGAAAATGACTGTCTAGCAATGATCAACAAACAACTTGACAGAGCTTGAAGAATTTTAAAAAGCATAATGTGCAAATATTGTAGAATCCAGGTGTGCAAAGCTCTTAGAGACTTACCCAGAAAGACTCACAGCTTTAATCGCTGCAAAAGGTGATTCTAACATGTATTGACTCATTCTTCAATAAAATAGCAAATATGCCAAAAAGCATTGTTTTCACATTGTCATTGTGTTTCGATGGGTGAGACAATCAATTTTGAATTCAAGCTGTAACACAACAAAATGTAAATTATTCATGAGGTATGAATACTTTCTGAATGCACTGTAATTCAGGGAACCACGCTTGCGCGATGAGTAACCTTGCCTTAGACCTGGAGACGAGTGTTAGCTCCCAGAGTGAATGCCTAGGCTTTAGCTTAATGGGCTAACACAGTTTTGTAGCGTATAGGAATCCAGGGGGTTAAATCATATTTGGTCACACACTCTGCTGCTTGTTTTTTTTATCTTGCAGTCTATAGTGGCGTTTTTCAACAAGCAGTCGGGGAAGACTCGAGAGGAGGCCAAGCTCTCATTCCTCAAAGTCATCTTCAAGTGGCCTACGTTTGGTTCGGCCTTCTTTGAAGTCAAGGTAAAGATTTCTATATGAATTCATGTTCTTGTGCAAACGGTATAGAATGATCATTGTTTGTGTTTTTTCTTTTTTTTAACATTTGAGTCACCATGTGTATCTGAGTGCTGATTAGTACTTCGGGAGGTTTTTGTTCAAATGAATTTTCTTGATCAATGGTGTAAATTTCAGAATAGTTAATTCAATCTCAATCGTGGATTATTATTATTGACTTGGTCAAAGAGTTGTTGTGCATTCCTTGCTACTTTTTAATTGTTTTAAACTTGTTTTATAAATGTATTATCTCGGTCAGTTTATCTGTGGTAAGGGCCTATTGTCTGCCTCAATCCCAGTATCTATTTATTTATTTAATGATTTTTTAAAACATCACAAACTCAAGTTGTTTGTTATAGGTTTGTGAGATACCAATTGTGACTAAACTGATGTTTTCCTATTCAACAGCAAACCAGTGATCCAAACTTCCCAGAGATCCTCTTGATAGCAATCAACAAACATGGTGTCAGCCTGATCGACCCCAAGTCAAAGGTGAGTGTGTGCCTACATGCATGGGTGTGTGTGCACATTTTCTTGCGCACACATGTGTGTTATGGAAGTTGTGTATATATGTGTTTACTGTGTAATTCTCTTATTCCCACCTCAACAGGACATCTTGACCACACACCCATTCACTAAGATCTCCAACTGGAGCAGTGGCAACACCTACTTCCACATCACCATCGGAAACCTGGTCCGAGGCACCAAGCTGCTGTGTGAGACCTCACTGGTGAGCTACTGGACGTTTCAACATCCACAATATGACATGACATAACATATGACATAAAATGACATTATACACACTGTATCAACTAAAGTATTCTAAAGATGCGGACCAAAAAAGCACTTTCCTACAAGCATTGACTTTGCTGATAATTACTTAATTGAGGAAATATTGACTTACTATAACCAATTTCACATCCACAGTTTTTATGCAAGTAATATCATACCGTATAACATTACATTTACATTTAAGTCATTTAGCAGACGCTCTTATCCAGAGCGACTTACAAATTGGTGCATTCACCTTATGACATCCAGTGGAACAGCGACTTTACAATAGTGCATCTAAATCTTTTAAGGGGGGGGGGGTGAGAAGGATTACTTTATCCTATCCACCATTGGGGGGCCAGAGCAGCGAACAGTTTTGACTGGGCTGAGCGGGAACTGTACTTCCTCAGTGGTAGGGAGGCGAGCAGGCCAGAGGTGGATGAACGCAGTGCCCTTGTTTGGGTGTAGGGCCTGATCAGAGCCTGGAGGTACTGAGGTGCCGTTCCCCTCACAGCTCCATAGGCAAGCACCATGGTCTTGTAGCGGATGCGAGCTTCAACTGGAAGCCAGTGGAGAGAGCGGAGGAGCGGGGTGACGTGAGAGAACTTGGGAAGGTTGAACACCAGACGGGCTGCGGCGTTCTGGATGAGTTGTAGGGGTTTAGTGGCACAGATGTATAAAAACATCACAACAGCTGTGATGGGAACAGGGAGCTTTGGTACAATATTATAAATGCCAACAGATAATTATTTTGTTTGAAATTTGTTTGTTTGACATGGTGGGATCTTTTTATGTCTGTAAAATTAATTATGCAAGAAATGGCGGTGGAAATGCCTTTATGCATAAATATTGATATAATAACCATCATATCGAAGTAAACTTGGAGTCATGCGATGATATGTTGTGTGGTTCTCCCACTATGACTCGGGAAAGGATGCAGTTTATTTGGCTACAGATGAAATAAGTTATGATGAACTTCACAGGTTGGTGAAAGTGCACAGTGATTTTGATGCTACTTTCCAATAAATATCAAGGGTCTAAAATGTATAGTAAATGTAGGCGGAATATCGGCTTTTATATATTAAGGGTTTATTGAATAATTTGTTAATTTAATTTAGTTGGCTACAGATTCCCTTTCAACGGAGTGTGTCTGCTCATGGAGGAGACTGGTGCCTCTGGCAACCCACTGCAGTTAGACTAGATCATTTGATGATGGTGATACCAGACTTGATAAGAGTGCAAGTGTCCTGTGATCAAAAGTCGCAGTCATGGTCTTAGCCTGAAATTAGCCTGAATGCAGATAGAAAAGCCTTTTCCATGGTATACATGTGTGGTTCTGTAGCTTTGTTGAACTTTTAAATAATAAATGCAAGCAGACCTGGGTTCAAATGCTGAGTGTTTGATAGGGCCTGTTTGGAGTGACAGTTGGGCAGATTTTCACTTTTGGGAATCCTCCGTTGGCTCCATTGCACCAGGCAAGCTCAATCAAGCACACTCTAAAGTATTTGACAGAAAACAAATACTACTATTTGAACACGTCTGATTCATATTCTGCAATGAAATATTGCAAGGCATTAATGTACCTTTAAACTGGTTTGTTTGTCTGTGTGACCACAGGGCTACAAGATGGACGACCTCCTGACCTCTTACATCAGCCAGATGCTGACCACCATGACCAAACAGCGTGGTTCCCGTGGCAACATCAAGTGATCTGGAAAGTCATCGATCCCGCTGTTGAGTGTATTAGTGTAGGCCTCGAGGGCTTTGTGATCTATCACATGGTTTCATTAAAACATAGAGGGATAAATACAACCCTTCCTCCATAACATGCTAAATCAATTACATGCATACATACACACACACTCGCACACATACATACATGTGCACGTACACACACACTCACTCACTCACTCACTCACTCACTCACTCACTCACTCACTCAATGAAATGTATACATAAACACATGCATATACACACTTGACAGATTCTCCCTAAGATGTAGATGAAAGAGAGTGGGAAGGACAGGAGCTTGAGAACCTCTGGTCTAATAGTCTGTTGTACAGATACTGTTAATCTCACTACAGACACAACGTTGATGCAACATCTCGCAGCAAAGTCTGAGAGACATTGGAAATCATGCATCTCCACACACTATTGTGTTACAGAAATGTATATAGATCGTTGGTTATAGGGATGGAGGCATGATAGCAGTATCACGACAAGAATACTCTTTTTTCATTGTCAGTAGATATGGTGATGATTTAAATGTTTGATTTATGTTTTGGCCATGACAATGTTTTGACTTATCGTCAGATGTTGGTATATGTCTTGGGTCCTGTCTTAACAATCACCAATTGCCTTTACTTGACCCAAATGCGCAACCAACGATTGCAACTTTTTACATGGCAACTAATCAAGAGCTTTATTTAGAAAATGTTTTTATGTAAAGCATTTGATCGTAAAATGTCCAGTAATGTGATTTATAAATGTTGGGCCTAAACCTATACAACTATGGCTTGTCCATACTATAGATATCATGTGTAATCATTGCATTATATTGTTTTAGAGTTAATTCAAAATTGGCCCTCATTGTCGCAGGCAGGCTAAATACTTTCTTTAAATACCCGATCAGTGTTATTAGTACATTTGATGTATTAATGAAGTTTATTTGAAGTACATTTGATGAAAACAGTCAGATTGATCTCTGGACATTAGCTGGCTCTAGGACTTTGCATACAGTGTGTATACCACATCACTGGAAAAACCTTTAGTGGAAAGTTGACAATATTTAATAATGTGATATTTCTAACAAGCACATATTTAGCTGTTTGCCTAATGAATTAATCATTGAAGAAAATGTATTCTGTAAATAAAGACCCCCGGTCCATATGACTTGTCTTTAAAAAATAATTGTGGATCAAATCAAGAATTTTTATGTATTAAAGGTCAACTCTGTTACGACATCGTCATAGACAAAGTATAATCTACATACAGAAATGAACAACAAAAATGTAAAGGCCTGACATTATTGGCTCTTAATGGTAGCTGGTTTGGCATATTGAAGTTATTGTTGATGTCTGTAAACAGGAAGTCACCCCACTGTGTATGGTGATGTCAAATTGCTTAGTCTACCTTAAAAAGTAATCTCAGTGACATTAATGTTCTGCACCGTTCTGTATAGTGGATATTCATTTAGGTCAAATTGTTCCTGTTTTTTAAATGTTGGTCCATAACACCTAATATTTTGGTATTAATAAAGAAATTACAAATATTTCCTTTCATGCCTAATGTTCATCATCCCAAAAGATGAATGAGCCTATTTCACTATCACATCATTTCATAATGAGAAAACATGTGTGCATTTTACAGCTCAAAGCAACAAAAATGTAACAAAACAGTTCAGTTAACTTCTGATAATGTTTATGCAAAAGAAATCCCATAGTTTACAATGATGTCATAGCGAAATGGGCTCATACAAAATACAATGGCTATCACCACCAACTGAGCTCTACTTTTAGACTATCATTTTAATATAATACTCTTCTGATTGGAACAGAATGACAGAACTGTAAACAACAGATCATTCTTTCGATAATGATCTTACAACCAAGATAACATTACAGGTGTCGTACACAGATGACAAATCAGACTGGTATCTTATACTGTGATTCTTTGGCTAAACATACTTTTCCCCTAGGTATTCCTAAGGCTTTGGCTAAACATACTTTCCCCCTAGGTATTCCTAAGGCTTTGGCTAAACATACTTTTCCCCTAGGTATTCCTAAGGCTTTGGCTAAACATACTTTTCCCCTAGGTATTCCTAAGGCTTTGGCTAAACATACTTTTCCCCTAGGTATTCCTAAGGCTTTGGCTAAACATACTTTTCCCTAGGTATTCCTAAGGCTTTGGCTAAACATACTTTTCCCTAGGTATTCCTAAGGCTTTGGCTAAACATACTTTTTCCCTAGGTATTCCTAAGGCTTTGGCTAAACATACTTTTCCCTAGGTATTCCTAAGGCTTTGGCTAAACATACTTTTCCCCTAGGTATTCCTAAGGCTTTGGCTAAACATACTTTTCCCCTAGGTATTCCTAAGGCTTTGGCTAAACATACTTTTCCCCTAGGTATTCCTAAGGCTTTGTATAGTGATTTCAAGGCTGCCGCTTATCACAAAGCAGCGGTGGCACTGAGTTACTCATCAATATGTTGTCAGTCATAAAGAAATATAACAGGTTTCATAACCATTACTATAAAAACTGTCTTTCAGCTACCAGAGCTGAAGTTGGTATTCTTCACATTGAAGACAACACTGCACAGTAAAGCTGAGGCACAATCAACTGAAGAGAGATGTAAGAGTTCTGCTATAATTTGGCTAAAAGGACTAAATATTGTACAACAGTAGCTTTTTTTTATTATTGCCAGAAGGATTTTCATTTGTGTTGAAAACAAATTTGTTGAAAACAATGACGTCAATATGAACCATATAAAATATATAGATATGAACCATATAAAATATATAGATTTGGACCATATAAAATATATAGATATGAACCATATAAAATATATAGATATGAACCATATAAAATATATAGATATGAACCATATAAAATATATAGATATGGACCATATGAAATATATAGATATGGACCATATAAAATATATACATATGGACCATAAGAAATATATAGATATGGACCATATGAAATATATAGATATGGACCATATAAAATATATAGATATGGACCATATAAAATATATAGATATGGACCATATAAAATATATAGATATGAACCATATAAAATATATAGATATGGACCATATAAAATATATAGATATGGACCATATAAAATATATGGATATGAACCATATAAAATATATAGATATGAACCATATAAAATATATAGATATGGACCATATGAAATATATAGATATGGACCATATAAAATATATACATATGGACCATAAGAAATATATAGATATGGACCATATGAAATATATAGATATGGACCATATAAAATATATAGATATGGACCATATAAAATATATAGATATGGACCATATAAAATATATAGATATGAACCATATAAAATATATAGATATGGACCATATAAAATATATAGATATGGACCATATAAAATATATGGATATGAACCATATAAAATATATAGATATGAACCATATAAAATATATAGATATGAACCATATAAAATATATAGATATGAACCATATAAAATATATAGATATGGACCATATAAAATATATAGATATGAACCATATAAAATATATAGATATGGACCATATAAAATATATAGATATGGACCATGGAAATATAGTGTGATTGTTCTCTGTAGGTCACTTATATCATTGCAGTGATTATATGCTACAATGTTCTATGGACTTCACCTCGTTACAATGCCTTATGCTCAATAAAGTGATAAGTACTTATAAACATTGAACACAACCAATCAAACACATTCATTTATCTCCAGACACAAACAGAGGATTATCATGTCATATCCAAACCGGAGTTCTAATAGTACTCATTTTTCTTTGTGATATTTCAGCGCTGTTTATACCTGGTTCCAACATGCGTCCTTTGTTCTGATCTTCTCCATATTCTGATTGTGTCCACATTTTTAAACAGGTGTAGACAATCAAAATACATTGTGATCAGATGTTCCAGTAGACCTCCGGAGGTAGTCAGGTCGTGTCTACACGACACTTACATGACTTCTGCTATCAGAATAGGAAGATCGCATTGAAAAGATGGGTCTCTAGACGCACAAATGTCGCTTTGTGGTCTGATTGTGTTCAGATCTGGCTGACCACTTCAGGAGGCGGATTTCTCCTCAGTCTGGACGAATCAGGCAGCTGAAAGTGCATACAATGGGTAACGTCATCAGCACTCCTCCCACAAGTCTCCAGAAAACGTGTTTTGGGACCGAGAGGAACATTTTCATTATAACGTTGTTTTTTTGGCTAGAGTTATGCTAATCCATTTGCAATTCATTTTGCGTTGCTTGCTGGCTAGCTAGCTACAGTAGACAACACAACGTCTGATGGCAGTAGCTATCAGATTATCCCTATTTCACCGTTTGTAGAATGCATACTGGCAGTTGAATATAGCGCGGGAAAAGGGAATCCGGACATGGTAGACGCATTTCAATTTAGGTGCAGACGCATGACGCGTTTGGAATTCCATGATCAGAATACTAAACCTGCATGAACTGTCCAGCCTAGTCACGGCCTCGGGCACGCAGGCTGCATTTAGATAGGCGGCCCAATTCTGAAATGTTGCCCAATTATAGGCAAAATAGCTGATCTGATCGGCCAAAACACCAATTAGTGGAAAAAAATATCCGATTTGGCTTCCTGTCTAAACGCAGCCTTACAAGTGTAGATGGATCTGGACAGTGAAATAATTTACAAATCATCATTACCCCACCCTCTAAAACCATTCACAGGTGGGACCATTGCTTTATGGCATCAATATGTGAATAAAAATGAATGAATAAACAATTCTGAAAGAATATCTGTCAAATTATTGACTTACAGGGAATGACCAGGAAATCTGGTCACAATGAGGACACATAAGATACATTTTAATAGCATGTGTAGACTGAAAACGTGGTCACAATCTGAATGTGGACAAGATCAGGACACAGGATGCCTGTAAGCTGCAGGTATAAACGAAGCTTGAGACAGTTTGATTGGAGTGCCAGATCCCAGATGGGCAAAGTGCACTTTTGGGACTACTTCATTGGTTCCCTTATGCCAGGAAAGGGCAATGAAGCACAGCTAAAGTATATATATATATATATATATATATATATATATATATATATTAAACATACTAATTGAACCCCGGCCTGGACATATTCACACATCTTATCGACCACTAACACACTAACAAAATGGTCAAGCATTTGTGGTTCACGTAACTCAACACTGCAGTGGCTGCTGAAATGGAAAGGAACCTATGGACAATGGAGGGTAATACAAGTTGAGAATATCTACAGCGGACGGTCACTTTTCTTGTTATATTAATTCAGTGAGTAAGTAATCCACCTCAAAGGACCTGGTTAAACAGTGTAGTAATCTCTTCCCACCACCAGATGGTGTCTGTAGTATGAACTATGAGTTGGTTGGTCCTTGAGGTTGTCTGGGCTGTTCTTCAGTCACATTTGACTTAAATTAATTAAGTCAGGGCTACCCAACCCTCTTCCTGGAGATCAACTGTCCTTTATGTTTTCAGTCAAACCCTACTTTAGCATATCTGATTGAGCTCGTTAAGGTCTTGTTGAGCAGCTAATTAGTAGAATCAAGTGTGTTAAATTAGGGTTGAACTTAAAACCCAACCTCCAGGAAGAGAGTTGGGCAGCCCGGTCTTAAGGATTAATATCTATCCAATGAAATCCCTTCTGCACGTGACACATCAGCTCCGATAGGCCTCACTCACATCATTTAACTATTTCTAATTCTCTTTGGTTCTCATTCTCTCACACAAATCTACAGGGGGTTGCCAGGTTGTGCTCTCGGTTTCCAGTAGGGTCCTGGGTTTCCAGGTTGGGTCGATTCTGGTGAATTGCCCGTTTGGGGTCCGGGAAGTTGCCAAGTTGAAAAGGAGAATGAGGAGTGGTTTGCTTCAACTGAGCCTCACAGAGGTTGGTTGATTGGTTATCAGTGCTCTGAGACGGTTGCCAAGTTAGGCTCAGCGGGCTCTCCCAGGATGTTGACACTGGAGACGGACCACACATCTGTCAGGGGGTGAGGTCAGGGTTTAGTGGTTGACAAAGGTCATTGATATATATGATATACACTACCGTTAAAAAGTTTGGGGTCACTTAAAATTACCTTGTTTTTGAAAGAAAAGCATTTTTTGTCCATTAAAATAACATCAAATTGACCAGAAATACAGTGTAGACATTGTTAATGTTGTAAATGGCTGATAGCTGGAAACGGCATATTTTTTATGTAATATCTACATAGGCGTACAGAGGCTCATTATCAAGAAACATCACTCCTGTGTTTCAATGGCACGTTGTGTTAGCTAATCCAAGTTTATAATTTTAAAAGGCTAATTAATCATTAGAATAACCCTTTTGCAATGTTAGCACAGCTGAAAACTGTTGTGGTGATGAAAGAAGCAATAAAACTAGCCTTCTTTAAACTAGTTGAGTATCTGGAGCATTTTTGTGTTTGATTACAGGTTCAAAATGGCCAGAAACAACATACTTTCTTCTGAAACCCATCAGTCTATTCTTGTTCTGAGAAATGAAGGCTATTCAATGTGAGAAATTGCCAAGAAACTGAAGATCTCGTACAACGCTGTGTACTACTCCCTTCCCAGAACAGCGCAAACTGGATCTAACCAGAATAGAAAGAGGAGTGGGAGGCCTCGGTGCACAACTGAGCAAGTGGACAAGTACATTAGTGTCTAGTTTTGAGATACAGACGCATCACAGGTCCTCAACTGGCAGCTTCATTAAATAGTACCCGCAAAACACTAGTCTAAGCGTCAAAAGTGAAGAGGCAACTCTGGGATGCTGGCCTTCTTGGCAGAATTCCCCTGTCCAGTGTCTGTTCTTTTGTTAATCTTTTATTTTTATTGGCCAGTCTGAGACATGGCTTTTTCTTTGCAACTCTGCCTAGAAAGCCAGCATCCCAGAGTTGCCTCTTCACTGTTGACGTACTATTTAATGAATCTGCCAATTGAGGACTTGTGAGTCGTCCGTTTCTCAAACTAGACACTCTAATGTACTTGTCCTCTTGCTCAGTCTCTGTTTTAAGCCTATATAGGGTATGTGCGTGTGTGTATCATGTTATCAAAGCTGGCCATGGGAAAGAAACAGGGTGACTCCTAGACACAACTTCTAACTCACCTGTCCTGAACTTGATGTAGGTGCCATGTTCTAGTGTGGGTTTGCTGCCCGAACAGAAAGCCAGGCTTTGTTCTCGCCACCTGTCATCAACACAGTTACAGTCTTCACCACAGGAAGTGACATCACCATTCGATACAAAACAGACTGACTTTCATCCGAAGCTTCAATTTGACACATAATCAATCTACGTTTTGTACGTAGACATATAAAAAATACACCTTACGTCGACCTTCGCACTCTGCATTCTAGTGGGCTCACTCACCAGTGGAAGATGAAGATGATGATGATGATGGTGATGGACACCAGGTCGGTGAGGACCCACATCAGATTGTACTCATCTGGAGTCTGAAAGAGAAAGACAGACAACCATTGTGTCTAGGAGTATTCCTTTCACCAATCCAATCAATTTCAGTAAGGCTGCATTTGGGCCCAGTGTCACAATAAATCGTTTATTTCTCCCAAAGCGTGCACTTGTTCACTTCCCTTCATAGATTTAAAAGAAAATTACTGGGAAAATAAATACCAGTATGGTGGAAACTCCCTGTAGCTCATGCTTACATCAAGCCAATGCTTTTACATTTGTGGAGAGTAGAGAACAAGTGCAATACTTCCAGAGGAAGGAAAGATTATTGGGATGCAGTGGTATTGGTCCTAGGTTGTTGTTCTCACCATAAGGAAGAGGGGTCTGGTGAGGTTATTCTCACCATAAGGAAGAGGGGTCTGGTGAGGTTGTTCTCACCATAAGGAAGAGGGGTCTGGTGAGGTTATTCTCACCATAAGGAAGAGGGGTCTGGTGAGGTTGTTCTCACCATAAGGAAGAGGGGTCTGGTGAGGTTGTTCTCACCATAAGGAAGAGGGGTCTGGTGAGGTTGTTCTCACCATAAGGAAGAGGGGTCTGGTGAGGTTGTTCTCACCATAAGGAAGAGGGGTCTGGTGAGGTTGTTCTCACCATAAGGAAGAGGGGTCTACTGAGGTTGTTGAGGAACTGTAGAGCATTGGTGGTGACAGACTGGGCCCCAGTGCACCAGGCCAGAGAGTAGAGCCACGACTGGCTGATCACATACAGGTTGGTGCTGATGTTGGCTGCTGCATACTCACTGAGGGAGGAATTGACACACCTACAGCCAGTTAATATGTGCACACATACACACACCATTTAATGCAAAGACACACACACTACCACACACACACACACACACACATTATCATCTCTGTGGACATGGAGCTATAGTGTAGGTTGAGTTGGACAATGTGATTCTGCTGGAGCTCCTCAACTGGAGCCCGGGACGCTGAGGTATGCTGGAGGTCAGGGTCCAGCTGCTGGACCAGGCTCCGCAGGTCTGAGGGCAGCCACAACACCTGACACACACACACACACACCATTAACTCTAAACACTAACCTCAGCATTACAACATTTTGTATTTACAATGTAATCTAAATATCCCATAAACAGCTTCATTCCCAAGTCAAAAAAGGAACCTATGACATATAAAATAGATAATCTCAGCTTCCCCTCACACAAACCTAACCTTAACCATTAGTAGAGAAAATGTAAAACTGACCCAAGATCAGTTTCTAGGGTCAGCTTCACCCTACTGCTATTTATAATATGCAGATGGACACCACGTCAGTGAGGACACACACCAGGATGGCAGGTAGCCTAGCAGTTAAGAGCTTAAGAGTGTTGGGCCAGTAACCAAAAGGTCGCTGGTTCAAATCCCAAGCTGACTAGTTGAAAAACCTGCCGATGTGCCATTGAGCAAGGCATGTAACCCTAATTGCTCCTCTAAATCGCCCTGGATAAGAGTGTCTGCTAAATAATTAAAATGTTATAACATCTCCCTCACTTGGTGTGAGTGGATGGAAGACTCGTTCTGGATGACCTCCAGGGTGCGTGTGATCCAGTTGTCCCTGTAGGGGTGTCCCTTAGGGGGCCGGTAGAGGTCAAAGATAACCTGTTTTTCTCTCTGCGAAGCCAGCTCCAGAAAGTCCCTGAAGGTGCAAATAGACTGGTTCTGCGCCTGCGCCCGGTCCTCGGCACTCAGAGACCAAGCCGTGCTGAACGGATCACGCTGCAGAACCACCAGGGGCAGAGAGACAGTCAGTATACGGAATGCTTTGGCAGAATGGTAAATCATATTGACAATGTTATATCACATTGTATTCCATAAAGCAGGGGGTTGTGCAATTGATAACCTCCCATCGATAGTACGTTGATGTATTGTCAAAATGTCAATAACTTCCCTATCCGTCATCTTATTATGTTGTCCTAGCTACTGTCATTGGACACAAACATGCCCTGGTTTCCCGTCATGCCATGTCCATTAAAAAATCTGTTCAAGACCAGGCTTAATTTCCGTTTCTCTGTAGCACCCCCTGAGTTTTTCTAAGGTGTGGTGCAGTGGCAGTTGGTGACTCACATGGAGGAACCAGGCCCCAGCGTTGAGGGTCTCCAGCTCCCCCCAGGTGAACATGGCCGCAGGGGCGTCCGTCCGGTTGGGGAACACCTCCTGCACGTTGGTGGTCCTCCTCAGGGTGTGGTCGTGCATCAGGAAGGGCACCCCGTCATAGCTATGGCAACGAGAGAAGGCTTTGGCAGTTACAAAGTTGACAGTTAAAGAAGTTGGCGGTTAAGGAATTGAAGGTTAAGGAGTTGACGGAAGTGCATTAAGATGACTGTAAAACTCAAAGACAACCAGGTACTTCATTTATTTATTTATTCATTCAGGTATGTTCATACAAATATTTACACATGTTAAGTTTGATTAAAAATAAGACCAGTTGACATTGAGAAGACGTTTCTTTTTTTGTTGAGTTTATATACTGTGACTTCAGAAAGTATTCAGACCCCTTGACTTTTCCCACAATTTGTTACGTTACAGCCTTATTCTAAAATGGATTAAATAAATAAATAAATCCCTCAGCAATCTACACACAATACCCCATAATGACAAAGCAAAAACAGCAGGTTTTTAGAACTGTTCGCAAATTTATTAAAAAAAATAAAAAACAGAAAAACCTTATTTATATACGTATCAGACCCTTAGCTTTTACACTCGCAATTGAGAAAGGCACACATCTGTCTATATAAGGTCCCACAGTTGACAATGCATGTCAGAGCAAAATCCAAGCCATGAGGTCGAAGGAATTGTTCGTAGCGCTCTGAGACAGGATTGTGTCGAGGCACAGCTCTGGGGAAGGGTACAACATTTCTGCAGCATTGAAGTCCCCAAGAACACAGTGGCCTTCATTCTTAAATGGAAGTCGTTTGGAACCACCAAGACTCTTCCTAGAGTACTGCACTGCATCTCAGTGCAAGAGGTGTCACTACAGTCCCAGGTTCGAATCTAGGCTATATCACATGAGGACATGATTTGGAGTCCCATAGGGCTGCGCACAATTGGCCCAGCGACGTATGGGTTTGGCCAGGGTAGGCTGTCATTGTAAATAAGAATTTGTTCTTAACTGACTTGCCTAGTTAAATAAAGGTTCCATTTAAATTTTTAAAAGTCTCCGAATGTCCTTGAGTGGCCCAGCCAGAACATAGACTTGAACCCGATCTAACAGCTCTGGAGAGACCTGAAAATAGCTGTGCAGCAAAGCTCCCCATCCAACCTGACAGAGCTTGAGAGGATCTGTAGAGAAGAATGGGAGAAACTCCACAAATACAGGTGTGGCAAGCTTGTAGCGTCACACCCAAGAAAACGCGATGCTGTATTCACTGCCAAAGGTGCTTCAACAAAGTACTGAGTAAAGGGTTGGACGTCAGTCTCAACGTCAACATCACCAGTCTCAACGTCAACAGTGAATAGGCGACTCCGGGATGCTGGCCTTCTAGGTAGAGTTCCTATGTCCAGTGTGTGTTCTTTTGCTCATCTTAATATTTTATTTTTATTGACCAGTCAGAGATATGTATTATTCTTTGCAACTCTGCCTAGAAGGCCAGCATCCCGGAGTCACCTCTTCCCTGTTGACGTTGAGACTGATGTTTTGCGGGTACTATTTAATGAAGCTGCCAGTTGAGGACTTGTGAGGCATCTGTTTCTCAAACTAGACACTAATGTGCTTGTCCTCTTGCTCTCCTCTTTCTTTTCTGGTTAGAACCAGTTTGCGCTGTTCTGTGAAGGGAGTAGTATACAACATTGTACGAGATCTTCAGTTTCTTTGCATTTTCTCGCATGGAATAACCTTCATTTCTCAGAACAAGAAGAGACTGACGGGTTTCAGAAGAAAGTACTTTGTTTCTGGCCATTTTGAGCTTGTAATCGAACCCACAAATGCTGATGCTCCATATATTCAACTAGTCTCAACAAGGCCAGCTTTATTGCTTCTTTAATCAGAACAACAGTTTTCAGCTGTGCTAACATACAGTTGAAGTCTGAAGTTTACATAAACTTAGTTTGGAGTCATTACAACTCGTTTTTCAACCACTTCACACATTTTTTCATAACAAACTATAGTTTTTGCAAGTCGGTTAGGACATGTACTTTGTGCATGACAAGTAATTTTTCCAACAATTGTTTACAGACAGATTATTTCACTGTATCACAATTCCAGTGGGTCAGAAGTTAACATACACTAAGTTGACTGTCCCTTTAATCAGCTTGGGAAATTCCAGAAAATGATGTCATGGCTTTAGAAGATTCTGATAGGCTAATTGACATAATTTGAGTCAATTGGAGGTGTACCTGTGGATGTATTTCAAGGCCAACCTTCAAACTCAGTGCCTCTTTGCTTGACATCATGGGGGAAAAAATCAAATAAATTGTAGACCTCCACAAGTCTGGTTCATCCTTGGGCGAATTTCCAAACGCCTGAAGGTACCACGTTCATCTGTACAAACAATAGTACGCATGTATAAACACCATGGAACCACACAGCCGTCATACCACAGGAAGGAGATGCGTTCTGTCTCCTAGAGATGAATGTACTTTGGTGCGAAAAGTGCAAATCAATCCCAGAACAACAACAACAAAGGACCAGATGCTTCCTCCAGATGATGGAGGAAACAGGTACAAAAGTATCTATATCCACACTAAAACAAGTCCTAAATCGACATAACCTAAAAGGCCACTCAGCAAGGAAGACACCACTGCTCCAAAACCGCCATAAAAAAGCCAGACTACGGTTTGCAACTGCACATGGGGACAAAGATCGTACTTTTGGAGAAATGTCCTCTGGTCTGATGAAACAAAAATAGAACTGTTTGGCCAAAATGACCATTGTTATGTTTACAGGAAAAAGGGAGAGGCTTGCAAGCCGAAGAACACCATCCCAACCGTGAAGCACGGGGTGACTGCATCATGTTGTGGGGGTGCTTTGCTGCAAGAGGGACTGGTGCACTTCACAAAATAGATGGCATCATGAGGATGGAAAATTATGTGGATATATTGAAGCAACATCTCAAGACATCAGTCAGGAAGTTAAAGCTTGTTCGCAAATGGGTCTTCCAAATGGACAATAACCCCAAGCGTACTTCCAAAGTTGTGGCAAAATGGCTTAAGGACAACAAAGTCAAGGTATTGGACTGGCCATCACAAAGCCCTGACCTCAATCCCATAGAAGATTTGTGGGCAGAACTGAAAAAGCGTGTGCAAGCAAGGAGGCCTACAAACCTGACTCAGTTACACCAGCTCTGTCAGGAGGAATGGGCCAAAATTCACCCAACTTATTGTGTGGATCTTGTGGAAGGCTACCCGAAACGTTTGACCCAAGTTAAACCATTTAAAAAGGCAATGCTACCAAATACTAATTGAGTGTATGTAAACTTCTGTCACACTGGGAATGTGATGAAAGAAATAAAAGCTGAAATAAATCACTCTCCTATTATTCTGAAATTTCACATTCTTAAAATAAAATGGTGACCCTAACTGACCTAAGACAGGTACTTTTTTTACAAGGATTAAATGTCAGGAATTGTGAAAAACTGAGTTTAAATGTATTTGGCAAAGGTGTATGTAAACTTTCGACTTCAACTGTAATTGCAAAAGGGTTTTCTAATGATCAATTAGCCTTTTAAAATGATCAACTTGGATTCGCTAACACAACATGCCATTGGAACACATGGTTGCTGATAATGGTCCTTTGTAGATATTTCATTACAAATCTGCCTTTTCCAGCTACAATAGTCATTTACAACATTAACAACGTCTACACTGTACAGTATGTCTGATCAATTTGATGTTATTGTAATGGACAAAAAAAATGGGCTTTTCTTTCAAAAACAAGGACATTTCTAAGTGACCACAAACTTTTGAACACATAAACACACTGAGTGAACAAAACATTAAGAACACCTGCTCTTTCCATGACAGACTGACCAGGTGAATCCAGGTGAAAGCTATGACCCCTTATTGATGTCACTTGTTAAATCCACTTCAGTCAGTGTAAATGAAGGTGAGGAGGCTGGTTAAATAAGGATTTTTAAGCCTTGAGACATGGATTGTGTACTGTATGCGTGCCATTCAGTGAGTGGAGATTTAAGTGTCTTTGAATGGGGTATGGTACTAGGTGCCAGGCATACTGGTATGTGTCAAGTGTCTGCTTGATGGCATATATAAAAGCGTCTGCTAAATGGCATATATAAGAACTGCAAAGCTGCTGGGTTTTTCACGCTCAACAGTTTCCCGTGTTTATCAACAATGGTCCACCACCCAAAGGACATCCAGCCAACTTAACACAAGCGTGGGAAGTATTGGAGTCAACATGGGCCAGCATCCATTTGGAAAGCTTTCAACGCCTTGTAAGACCCTGACAAATTGAGGCTGTTCTGTGGGCAAAAGGCAACTCAATATTAGGAAAGTGTTCTTTATATTTTGTACACTTATTCTTTAGATGTAAATACTGTAAAACCACCAGCAACTGGGCTCCACATGGTTTTAATTTAGGAAATCTGATCCAAAGTATTCCCATGCATAATAGAATATATGTGACTGTACACAAATGTAAGCAAGGTTTGAAATGGTTGTTTTATTCAAATATTATATCTGTTTGAGCTTCTTGTGGTCAATTATTTGTAATTACAACGCCTTCAGAAAGTATTCACACCTCGACTTTTTCCACATTTTGTTGTGTTACAAGGTGGGATTCAAATGTATTTCAAATGGTAATTTTTTCTCAATGATCTACAGAAAATACTCTAATGTCAAAGTAGAAGAAACATTCTAACATTTATAAAAAATGTATGAAAAATAAAACAATAATATATATTGATTACATAAGTATTCAACCCCATTGATCATTGCTAGACAGACATTTTTAGGTCTTGCCATAGATTTTCAAGCCAATTTAAGTAAAAACTGTCTTCATGGTAAGCAACTTCAGTGTATATTTGGCCTTGTGTTTTAGATTTTTGTCCTACTGAAAGGTGAATGTCTCCCAGTGTCTGTTGGAAAAGCAGAATGTACCAAGGTTTCCTCTAGGACTTTGCCTGTGCTTATCCCTATTCCTTTTCTTTTAATCCAAAAAGACTCCCTAGCCCTTGCCAATGGCAAGCATACCCATAACATGATGCAGCCACCACCATGCTTGAAAATATGAAGAGTGGATTTTCACTCACATCAGGGATGTGTTCTGTTGGATTTGCCTCAAACATAACGCTTTGTATTCAGGACATAAAGAGAATTTCTTTACAGTATTTCTTTAGTGCCTTATTACAAATAGGATGCATATTTTTGAATATTTGTATTATGTACAGGCTTCCACCTTTTCACTCTATCATTTAGGTTAGTTTTGTGGAGTAACTACAAAATGTTGTTCATCCATCCTCAGTTCTCTCCTATCACAACCATTAAACTAACTGTTTTAAAGTCACTATTGGCCTCATGGTGATTCATTGTTGCATACAGAGTGAGTCCATTTAACTTATAATGTGACTCGTTAAGCACATTTTTACTCCTGAACTTATTTAAGCCATTACAAAAGGGTTGAATACTTATTGACTCAAGACATTTATGCTTTTCATTTTTAATTAATAGGTAAACGTGTCTAACATAATTCCACTTTGACATTATGGGGTATTGTGTGTAGGCTAGTGACAACTATCCACTCAAGAAAAAAACGAACCGGCCTGCGGCTGAATGTAGTTGATTATCCCCGAACTAGATGGAAACGGAGCATTAAGGTGTGAGGAGGGTGGACAACCACCACTGACCTGATGGTGACGTCAGTCTCTAGACCTTGCCCTCCAGCCTCCACCGCCTTCTCAAAGGACATGAGAGTGTTCTCTGGCGCAAGCTGGGGTATAACACACATACAAATCATTTAAACATATGGTTACCCTAAACAGAGGTACTACTGACACAGATGATAAATACCAGGCACAAACATTCAGTTCAAACAGTTCAGCTAATAACATAGCCCAAAAGTTTAGACTTATACTGACAACGGTAATAAATGATCAAAGTACCACACTTCTACTACTACATCACGTGTTGTTTACAGGGTAGTATGGCCTTGCTCAAGTCAAAATCGGCACATTTTTCACCTCATCGCTGGGATTTTCAAACTAGCAACCTTTCAGTTACTGGCCCAACGCTCCAACCACTAGGCTACCTGCAGGCAGTTAGTATTGAAAAGAGTTGATGAGAATGGGTTAGTGTTGATGAGAATGGGTTAGTGTTGATGAGAATGGGTTAGTGTTGATGAGAATGGGTTAGTGTTGATGCAAATAGGTTTTTAGCTATGGATAAGAATGGGTTGGCATTAATGGCGTTGCTGATGAGGCCTACCCACCATGGGTGCCCCTCTGTGCCCGATGAGGGCTGGTGCAAGGCCCAGAGTGCCCTCCTCTTTAAGACAGGGTGAGTACATGCCCAGGGGCACCAGGTAGAGGGCACACAGCACCGCCAGGTACAGCCCCATGATGAGCGCCTGCCCAACTAGAACACACAGACACACTGTTTACAAAGGGATACAGTTATTCATTTGTGGTTGATATGTGGAATCTGAAGGGAATTTCCTCAAGACTAAAGAAAGAATAAAAATGATAAGTAAAACAAATAATTATATTTAAACAGAACAAAACATGAATATCTACAGATGTAATTCAGATGTATTATATGCAGACATCACTGTTGAGATAGAAAACCTCCCTAAAGTTTCACACATCAGAGATGTTCACTGTTGAGAAAGAAAACCTCCCTAAAGTTTCACACATCAGAGATGTTCACTGTTGAGATAGAAAACCTCCCTAAAGTTTCACACATCAGATATGTTCACTGTTGAGATAGAAAACCTCCCTAAAGTTTCACACATCAGAGATGTTCACTGTTGAGATAGAAAACCTCCCTAAAGTTTCACACATCGGAGATGTTCACTGTTGAGATAGAAAACCTCCCTAAAGTTTCACACATCAGAGATGTTCACTGTTGAGATAGAAAACCTCCCTAAAGTTTCACACATCAGATATGTTCACTGTTGAGATAGAAAACCTCCCTAAAGTTTCACACATCAGAGATGTTCACTGTTGAGATAGAAAACCTCCCTAAAGTTTCACACATCGGAGATGTTCACTGTTGAGATAGAAAACCTCCCTAAAGTTTCACACATCAGAGATGTTCACTGTTGAGATAGAAAACCTCCCTAAAGTTTCACACATCGGAGATGTTCACTGTTGAGATAGAAAACCTCCCTAAAGTTTCACACATCAGATATGTTCACTGTTGAGATAGAAAACCTCCCTAAAGTTTCACATCAGAGATGTTCACTGTTGAGATAGAAAACCTCCCTAAAGTTTCACACATCGGAGATGTTCACTGTTGAGATAGAAAACCTCCCTAAAGTTTCACACATCAGAGATGTTCACTGTTGAGATAGAAAACCTCCCTAAAGTTTCACACATCAGATATGTTCACTGTTGAGATAGAAAACCTCCCTAAAGTTTCACACATCAGAGATGTTCACTGTTGAGATAGAAAACCTCCCTAAAGTTTCACACATCAGATATGTTCACTGTTGAGATAGAAAACCTCCCTAAAGTTTCACACATCAGAGATGTTCACTGTTGAGATAGAAAACCTCCCTAAAGTTTCACACATCAGAGATGTTCACTGTTGAGATAGAAAACCTCCCTAAAGTTTCACACATCGGAGATGTTCACTGTTGAGATAGAAAACCTCCCTAAAGTTTCACACATCAGATATGTTCACTGTTGAGATAGAAAACCTCCCTAAAGTTTCACACATCAGAGATGTTCACTGTTGAGATAGAAAACCTCCCTAAAGTTTCACACATCAGAGATGTTCACTGTTGAGATAGAAAACCTCCCTAAAGTTTCACACATCAGAGATGTTCACTGTTGAAATAAAAAACCTCTGAAGTTTCCTTCCTTGCCCTAGTTTTGAATCAAATCAAATGTATTTGCCACATACACATGGTTAGCGGATGTTAATGCAAGTGTAGCGAAATGCTTGTGCTTCTAGTTCCAACCACCAGTAATATCTAACAAGTAATATAACCTAACCATTTCACAACAAATACATTAAGTGTAAAGGAATGAATACGAATATGTACATAAAAATATATGAATGAGTGATGCCCGAACGGCATAGGCAAGATGCAGTAGATGGTATAGAGTACAGTATATACATTTGAGATGATTAATGTAGGGTATAAAAACATTATATAAAGTGGCTAGTGATAAATTGATTACATCAATTCTTCCATTATTAAAGTGGTTGGAGTTGAGTCAGTGTGTTGGCAGCAGCCACTCAATGTTAGTGATGGCTGTTTAACAGTCTGATGGTCTTGAGATAGAAGCTGTTTTTCAGTCTCTCGGTCCCAGCTTTGATGCACCTGTACTAACCTCGCCTTCTGGATGATAGTGGGGTGAACAGGCAGTGGCTCGGGTGGTTGTTGTCCTTGATGATCTTTTTGGCCTTCCTGTGACATCGGGTGGTGTAGGTGTCCTGGAGGGCAGGTAGGTTGCACCCGGTGATGCGTTGTGCAGACCTCACGACCCTCTGGAGAGCCTTACGGTTATGGGCTGCGCAGTTGCCGTACCAGGCGGTGATACAGCCCGACGGGATGCTCTCGATTGTGCCTCTGTAAAAGTTTGTGAGTGTTTTTGGTGGTGACGAGCCAAATTTCTTCAGCCTCCTGAGGTTGAAGAGGCACTGCTGCACCTTCTTCACCACGCTGTCTGTGTGGGTGGACCAATTCAGTTTGTCCGTGATGTGTACGTCGAGGAACTTAAAACTTTCCACCCTCTCCACTACTGTCCCGTTAATGTAGATAGAGGGTTGCTCCCTCTGCTGTTTCCTGAAGTCCACGATCATCTCCTTTGTTTTGTTGACATTAAGTGTGAGGTTATTTTCCTGACACCACACTCCGAGGGCCCTCACCTCCTCCTTGTAGGCTGTCTCGTCGTTGTTGGTAATCAAGCCTACCACTGTTGTGCCGTCTGCAAACTTGATGATTGAGTTGGAGGCGTGGCCACGCAGTCGTAGGTGAACACGGAGTACAGGAGAGGACTGAGAACGCACCCTTGTGGGGCCCCAGTGAACGCACCCTTGTGGGGCCCCAGTGTTGAGGATCAGCGGGGTGGAGATGTTGTTAACTACCCTCACCACCTGGGGGCGGCCCGTCAGGAAGTACAGGACCCAGTTGCACAGGGCGGGGTCGAGACCCAGGGTCTCGGGCTTAATGACGAGTTTTGAGGTTACTATGGTGTAAAATGCTGAGCTGTAGTCGATGAACAGCATTCTTACATAGGTATTCCTCTTGTCCAGATGGGTTAGGGCAGTGTGCAGTGTAATGGAGTCGTCTGTGGTCCTATTAGGGCGGTAAGAAAATTGGAGTGGGTCTAGGGTGTCAGGTAGGGTGGAGGTGATAAGGTCCTTGACTAGTCTCTCAAAGCACTTCATGATGACGGAAGTGAGTGCTACAGGGCGGTAGTCATTTAGCTAAGTTACCTTAGCTTTCTTGGGAACAGGAACAATTGTGGCCCTCTTGAAGCATGTGGGAACAGCAGACTGGGATAAGGATTGATTGAATATGTCCGTAAACACACCAGCCAGCTGGTCTGCGCATGCTCTGAGGACGCGGCTGGGGATGCCGTCTGGGCCTGCAGCCTTGCGAGGGTTAACACATTTAAATGTTTTACTCACGTTGGCTACAGTGAAGGAGAGCCCACAGGTTTTGGTAGCGGGCCGTGTCAGTGGCACTGTATTGTCCTCAAAGCGAGCAAAAGTTGTTTAGTCTGTCTGGGAGCAAGACATCGTGGTCCGCGACGGGGCTGGTTTTTTTTTTGTAGTCCGTGATTGACTGTAGACCCTGCCACACACCTCTCGTGTCTGAGCCATTGAATTGCGACTCCACTTTGTCTCTATACTGACGCTTAGCTTGTTTGATTGCCTTGCGGAGGGAATAGCTACACTGTTTGTATTCGGTCATGTTTCCGGTCACCTTGCCCTTATTAAAAGCAGTGGTTTGCGCTTTCACTTTTGCACGACTGCTGCCATCAATCCACATTTTCTGGTTGGGGAATGTTTTAATAGACGCTGTGGGTACGACATCACCAATGCACTTGTTAATAAACTCGCTCACAGAATTAGCGTATTTGTCAATGTTGTTGTTCGTCGCAATGCGGAACATATCCCAGTCTACGTGATCGAAGCAATCTTGAAGCGTGGAATCCAATTGGTCGGACCAGCGTTGAACAGACCTGAGCACGGGAGCTTCCTGTTTTCGTTTCTGTCTATAGGCTGGGAGCAAAAAAATGGAGTCGTGGTCACCTTTTCCAAAGGGAGTGCGGGGGAGGTCCTTATATGCGTCAGGGAAGTTAGAATAACAGTGGCCTAGGGTTTTTCCAGCCCTGGTTGCACAATCGATATGCTGATAGAATTTGGAGAGCATAGTTTTCAGATTATCCTTGTTAAAATCCCCAGCTACAATAAATGCAGCCTCAGGATATGTGGATCCAGTTTACATAGAGTCGAATTAAGTTCTTTCAGGGCCATCGATGTGTCTGCTTAGGGAGGGGAATATACATGACTGTGATTATGATTGAAGAGAATTCTCTTGGTAGATAATGCGGTCAGCATTTGATTGTGAGGAATTCTAAGTCAGGTGAACAGAAGGACTTGAGTTCCTGTATGTTATGATCACACCACGTCTCGTTAATCATAAGGCATACACACCCGCCCTTCTTCTTACCAGAGAGATGCTTGTTTCTGTCAGTGCGATGCGTGAAGAAACCAGGTGGTTGTACCGACGTAGATAGTGTGTCTCGAGTGAGCCATGTTTCCGTGAAGCAAAGAACGTTACAGTCTCTGATGTTTCTCTGGAATGCTACCCTTGCTCGGATTTCGTCTACCTTGTTTTCAAGAGACTGGATATTGGCGAGTAGTATGCTCAGGAGCGGTGCGTGATGTGCCCGTCTACGTAGCCTGACCAGAAGACCGCTCCGTCTGTCCCTTCTACGGCGCCGTCGCTGGCTGGGTCTAATCCATCGTCCTGGGTGGTAGGCCAAACAGAGGATCCGCTTCGGGAAAGTCGTATTCCTGGTCGTAGTGTTGGTGAGTTGACGTTGCTCTTATATCCAATAGTTCCTCCCGACTGTATGTAATAAAACCTAAGATTTTCTGGGGTAACATTGTAAGAAATAACACATAAAAAACAAAATACTACATAGTTTCCTAGGAACGCGAAGCGAGGCGGCCATCTCTGTCGCGCCGGAGTCAACAATCGAAGTCAGTATTTGCCTTATTCTACTCTGTAATTAGCATATTATGTATACAGCTGCTCAAACAAGCCCCACCTACTCAATCACAAGTCTCACCTTTCCTATTGATGTGGTAGAAATGCAAGGCTATTGGCCAGGAAAGGAGTGTCATCAGCAAGACTCCTCCCACGTGTAAATATGGTGCCGTCACCTATTAAGAACAAACATATTGCAGGAGGTGAAGTAAAGAGAAATTAAAGAGAGAGATATGACCATAATAGAAGAAAGAAGGGAGGCCCCACCTGGAAAGAGAGGAGAAGAGTGGTCCACTCTTTGCTACATAGGTCAGACAGCACTGCTATGGCAAGAATGGAGAAGGCTAGACTCACCAGGACCCCAATCTGGCAACACATCCGGAGGATTAGTACAGTTAGGACAACAGACAACCATTGGCACCTTACCCTTTTCACACTAATGAGCATTTCATTTTGCACTGAGCTGAGCACGATTAATTTTCACTTCATTTTTTCAGGATCTATCCATAAATCTGCAGCATTCAGCATTTCATCAGTCTTTTCTTCTACCAGGCAGTCAGCAATTTAATCTAGCTAAAGTCATTCATTTCATCTAGACATGGAAAAATGGATGGGATGATTCTAAAGCTTATAAGAGCAAAGAGGATGTCTAGGAGAGACAGGGAGGATAGGAAACACGATATAGAGAAGTAGGCAGAGGAAGTTGAAATTGGGCAAGGGAAGGCATGTGGACGTTACCTTGTGGCCCCAGTGTAGGTACAGCTTCTGTCCCTCTGACAGCAGACATACAGCCAACAGCTACAAATTAAAACACACCCACACACACCATCAGAGAGCTAAGTACAGTATAACCCTGGTACTGTATAGTACAGTATATCCCTGGTACAGTATATTCCTGGCACAGTAAAGCTCTGGTTCAATACAGTATATCCCTGGTACAGTACAGTATAGCTCTGGTTCAGTACAGTATATCCCTGGTACAGTACAGTATAGCCCTGGTACTGTATAGTACAGTATATCCCTGGAAGGGTATATTCCTGGTACAGTATAGCTTTGGTTCAGTACAGTACAACTCTGGTTCAGTACAGTACATTCCTGGTACAGTACAGTATAGCTCTGGTTTAGTACAGTATATCCCTGGTACAGTACAGTATAGCTCTGGTTCAGTACAGTATATCCCTGGTACAGTACAGCTCTGGTTCAGTACAGTATATCCCTGGTACAGTACAGTATAGCCCTGGTACTGTATAATACAGTATATCCCTGGTAGGGTATATTCCTGGTACAGTAAAGCTCTGGTTCAATACAGTATATCCCTGGTACAGTACAGTATAGCCCTGGTACTGTATAATACAGTATATCCCTGGTAGGGTATATTCCTGGTACAGTAAAGCTCTGGTTCAATACAGTATATCCCTGGTACAGTACAGTATAGCCCTGGTACTGTATAATACAGTATATCCCTGGTAGGGTATATTCCTGGTACAGTAAAGCTCTGGTTCAATACAGTATATCCCTGGTACAGTACAGTATAGCCCTGGTACTGTATAATACAGTATATCCCTGGTAGGGTATATTCCTGGTACAGTAAAGCTCTGGTTCAATACAGTATATCCCTGGTACAGTACAGTATAGCTCTGGTTCAGTACAGTACAACTCTGGTTCAGTACAGTACATTCCTGGTACAGTACAGTATAGCTCTGGTTTAGTACAGTATATCCCTGGTACAGTAAAGTATAGCTCTGCTTCAGTACAGTATATCCCTGGTACAGTATAACTCTGGTTCAGTACAGTACATTCCTGGTACAGTACAGTATAGCTCTGGTTCAGTACATTCCTGGTACAGTACAGTATAGCTCTGGTTCACTACAGTACATTCCTGTTACAGTACAGTATAGCTCTGGTTCAGTTCATTACATTCCTGGTACAGTACAGTATAGCTCTGGTTCAGTTCAGTACATTATATTCCTGGTACAGTACAGCTCTGTTTCAGTACAGTAAAGCTCTGGTTCAGTACAGTATATTCCTGGTACAGTACAGCTATGTTTCAGTACAGTAAAGCTCTGGTTCAGTACAGTATATTCCTGGTACAGTACAGCTCTGTTTCAGTACAGTAAAGCTCTGGTTCAGTACAGTATATTCCTGGTACAGTACAGCTCTGTTTCAGTACAGTAAAGCTCTGGTTCAGTACAGTATATTCCTGGTACAGTACAGCTCTGGTTCAGTGCAGTATAGCTCTGGTTCAGTACAGTATAGCCCTGGTACAGTACAGTATATGCCTAGTACAGTATAGTGCAGTATATTCATGGTAGAGTACAATATAACTCTGGTTCAGTACAGTACAGTACAATACAGTAAAGCCCTGGTAAAGTACAGCTATGGTTCAGTATAGTACAGTATATTCCTGGTACAGTACAGCTCTGGTACAGTATAGTATAGTATAGTATATTCCTGTTACAGTACAGCTCTGGCTCAGTACACTAGAGTATATTCGTGGTACAGTACAGTATATAGTACAGTTCTCATCACTAAGGAATCTGGGACTAATAACCTCCCTCTGCAACTGGATCGACCCCAGGATCACGGGCAGACCCCAGGTAGTAAGTCTAGGTAATAACACAATCGCCACTCTGATCCTCAACATGGAGGCCCCTCAGGTGTGCGTGCTCAGTCCCCTCCTGTACTCCCTATTCACTCATGACTGCATGTCCAGGCACGACTCAAACGCCATCATTAAGTTGGCCAATGACACAACAGTGGTAAGCATGATCAGCGACAACGATGAGACAGCCTATAGGAAGGAGGTCAGAGACCTGACCATGTGGTGCAAGGACAACAACCTCTCCATCAATGTGATCAAGACAAAGGAAATGATTGTGGACTACAAGAAAAGGAGGACCGAGAACACCCCCATTCTCATAGACGGGACTGTAGTGGAGCAGGTTGAGAGCTTCAAGTTCCTTTCCGTCCACATCACCAACAAACTAACATGATTCAAGCACACCAAGACAGTCATGAAGAGGGCACAACAAAACCTATTCCCCATTCAGGAGACTGAAAAGATTTGGCATGGGTCCTCAGATCCTCAAAAGGTTCTACAGCTGCACCATTGAGAGCATCCTGACTGGTTGCATCACTGCCTAGTATGGCAACTGCTCGGCCTCCGACTGCAAGGCACTGCAGAGGGTAGTGCGTACGGCCCAGTACATCACCGGGGCCAAGCTTCCTGCCATCCAGACCTCTATACCAGGCGGTGTCGGAGACAAAAAAAATTGTCAAAGACTCCAGCCACCCTAGTCATAGTCTGTTCTCTCTGCAATCATGGCAGGCGATACCGGAGTGCCAAGTACAGGTCCAAGAGGCTTCTAAACAGCTTCTATCCCCCCAAGCCATAAGACTCCTGAACATCTAATCAAATGGCTACCCAGACTATTTGCATTGTCCCCCCTTCTACACTGCTGCTACTCTCTGTTGTTATCTATGCATAGTCACTTTAATAAACTACATGTACATATTACCTTAATTACCTCGACAACGGTGCCCCCTCACATTGACCCTGTACCGGTACCGGTAGTCCTGCTATTGTTTTTTTTGTTTTTTTATCTCTTACTTTTAGGTATTTTAAGTATTTTCTTAAAACTGCATTATTGGTTAGGGACTTGTAAGTAAGCATTTCACTGTAAGGTCTACTGCACCTGTTATATTCAGCACGTGACAAATAAAATTTTATTTGATGTATAGCTCTGGTTCAATACAGTATATCCCTGGTACAGTACAGTATAGCTCTGGTTCAGTATAGTACAGTATATTCCTGGGGGGATCCCCAGATTGATCTGTAACTGATTTATGCTTGTCCTCCAACCCCCCTTGTGGAGCCCCACAAACAAACACACACCCTCACCAGCAGCAGAGTGATGTAGCTGAAGAAGGCGGCAGCGATGACCAGCAACACCACAGACCAGGGGAACCAGAAACCCAGGTTCCCAAAGTTAAACCTGGAGAAAGAGAGAGAAAATCGGAAGGAAGCGAGTGAGAGAGCGAGAGCAAGGATGGCGATGAGAGTGGGGATGTGTGTGTGTGGGGTACTCAGGGCTCAATTGTCCCTCTAAAAACTCTGACATCAATGCAAATGTAATCAAAAATCATCATCATTAAACACTTATCAACAATATTATGTTTTTAAATTCACTGTTAGGCTACATTTTTTGACCTCGCTGAGATGATCAATTTGAAGAATGAAGTTCAACAACAGGTTGAAACTGGAAAACATGGTCCTTGTGGATGTTGTTCCAAACAACACAATTGATGTTGTTTCAAAGCCAAATAACGAAATTGACAGCGCTTTCTAAGGTGATGATTAATTTAAAGAATTTAAGAGTTGAATATAAATCACTTATACACATATTAGAGCTTATGCATATGCCTGTGCTGTGCCTTCAGAAAATATTCATACCCCTTGACTTATTCCACATTTTGTTTTGTTACAGCCTAAATTCTAAATGGATTAAACATAATTGTTTTCACCCATCTAAAAACACACACACAATACCCCATAATGACAAAGTGAAAACATATTTTTAGAAATGTTTGCACATTTATTGAAAATTAAATAAAGAAATATTTCATTTACATACAGTGGGGCAAAAAAGTATTTAGTCAGCCACCAATTGTGCAAGTTCTCCCACTTAAAAAGATGAGAGAGGCCTGTAATTTTCATCATAGGTACACTTCAACTATGACAGACAAAATGAGAAAAAAAATCCTGAAAATAACATTGGAGGATTGTTTATGAATTTATTTGCAAATTATGGTGGAAAAATAAGTATTTGGTCACCTACAAACAAGCAAGATTTCTGGCACTCACAGACCTGTAACTTCTTCTTTAAGAGGCTCCTCTGTCCTCCACTCGTTACCTGTATTAATGGCACCTGTTTGAACTTGTTATCAGTATAAAAGACACCTTTTTTGCCCCACTGTAAGTATTCACACCTAAGTCAATACTTTGTAGAAGCACCTTTGGCAGCGATTACAGCTGTAACTCTTTCTGGGTATGTCTCTAAGAGCTTTCCACACCTGGATTGTGCAACATTTGCCCATTATTCTTTTCAAAATTCTTCAAGTTCTGTCAAATTGTTTCTTGATAATTGCTAGACATGGCCTCCCGGGTGGCGCAGTGGTCTAGGGCACTGCATCGCAGCGCTAGCTGTGCCACCAGAGACTCTGGGTTTGCACCCAGGCTCTATCGCAGCCGGCCGCAACTGGGAGGTCTGTGGGGCGACGCACAATTGACCTAGCGTCGTCCGGATTAGGGAGGGTTTGGCCAGTAGGGATATCCTTGTCTCATCGCGTACCAGCGACTCCTGTGGCAGGCCAGGTGCACGGTGTTTCCTCCGACACATTGGTGCGGCTGGCTTCCGGGTTGGAGGCGCGCTGTGTTAAGAAGCAGTGCAGCTTGGTTGGGTTGTGTTTCGGAGGACACATGGCTTTCGACCTTCGTTCTCTCCCGAGCCTGTACGGGAGTTGTAGCGATGAGACAAGATAGTAATTAGTAACAATTGGATACCACGAAATTGGGGAGAAAAAGGGGGTAAAATTAAAAATAAAAATGTTTAAAGATAATTGCTAGGGCGCTGAACTGCAGCGCCAGCTGTGCCACCAGAGACTCTGGGTTCGCGCCCAGGCTCTGTCGTAACTGGCCGCGACCGGGAGGTCCGTGGGGCGACGCACAATTGGCATAGCGTCGCCCGGGTTAGGGAGGGTTTGGCCGGTATGGACATCCTTGTCTCATTGCGCACCAGCGACTCCTGTGGCGGGCCGGGCGCAGTGCGCGCTAACCAAGGTTGACAGATGCACAGTGTTTCCTCCGGCACATTGGTGCGGCTGGCTTCCGGGTTGGATGCGCGCTGTGTTAAGAAGCAGTGCGGCTTGGTTGGGTTGTGTATCGGAGGACGCATGACTTTCAACCTTCGTCTCTCCCGAGCCCATACGGGAGTTGTAGTAATGAGACAAGATAGTAGCTACTAACAATTGGATAACATGAAATTGGGGAGAAAAAGGGGGTAAAATTCAACAACAAAAAATAAATAAAAAATAAAAAAGATAATTGCTTGACATAATTTTCAGGTCTTGCCATAGATTTTCAAGTAGATTTAGTCAAAACTGTAACTCGGTCACTCAGGAACATTCATTGTCTTCTTGATAAGCAACTCCGGTATAGATTTGGCCTTGTATTTTAGGTTATTGTCCTGCTGAAAGGTGAATTAATCTCCCAGAGTCTGGTGGAAAGCAGACAACCAGATTTTCCCCTAGGATTTTGCCTGTGCTTAGCTCAATTCCATGTATTTTTATCCTAAAAAAACTCCCTAGTCCTTAACGATTACAAGCATACCCATAACATGATGCAGCCACCACTATGCTTGACAATATAGAGAGTGGTACTCAGTAATGTGTTGTATTGGATTTTCCCCAAACATAAAATGTCTTATTCAGGACAAAAAGTGAATTGTTTTGCCACATTTTTTGCAGTATTACTTTAGTGCCTTGTTGCAAACAGGATGCATATTTTGGATTTTCTTTTTCTTTTGTACAGGCTTTCTTCTTTTCACTCTGTCAATTAAGTTAGTATTGTGGAGTAGCTACGTTGTTGATCCATTTTCAGTTTTCTCCTATCAGCCATTAAACACTGTAACTGTTGTAAAGTCACCATTGGCCTCATTGTAAAATCCCTGAGCAGTTTCCTTCCTCTCTGGCAGGAAGTATGCCTGTATCTTTGTAGTGACTGGGTGTATTGATACACCATCCAAAGTGTAATTCATAATTTCACCATGCTCTAAAGGATAGTCAATGTCTGCTTTTGTATTTTTACCCATCTACCAATGGGGCCTTTCTTTGCGAGGCATTGGAAAACCTCCCTCGACTTTGTGGTTGAATCTGTGTTTGAAATTCACTGCTCGACTGAGGGACCCAACAAAAAAATTGTATGTGTGTGGTAGAGATGAGATAGTCATTCAAAAATCATGTTATGCACTATTATTGCAAACAGAGTGAGTCATTTACTTTTTAAGCAAATTTGTAACTCCTGAACTTAGGCTTGCAAATTGCCATAACAAAGGGTTTGAATACTTTTTGACTCAAGACATTTCAGCGTACATTTGTAATTAATTTATAAACATTTAAAAAAAAACATAATTCCACTTTTACATTATAGGGTATTGTGTGTAGGAAAGTGACAAATACTAAAAAGGTTATCAATTTTAAATCCAGTCTGTAACACAAGTCAAGGGGTGTGAATACTTTCTGAAGGCACTGTATATGAGCACAAAAAAATATTTAAAATAATAATAATAATAATAATGATTGTGCGGTTATACAATACATAACCTAATAGCCTACCGCATATTACGCATGCCAGAAAAACATAACAAAATACATAGATTTAAGATGTCTTTGGTACAGAATTGGTCTAGCCTATACTCCAAAACAAAAAAAGATAGTAATAGCCTTTGAGTGTGGACTGTATTATTAGGCATACTGGATGGACTGTTACCTTGTGCTACACTCCAAACTTTCAATCCATGCGTCTGGGAGAGAATGTATAGGCCTAGGTGATGCTGTTGGTTCATTGATTGTGCAGGTTGGTTTACCGAGTTAGCCTACAATTATAGTGCATTTTGTATTTGATTTTGAATAGCCTAGTAATAGGGCCTTTTTTATAGGTTTATAATTAATAGGGTGACAATACCTTTAGCCACAGAATATCTCCTCCTCTCTCGTCTTATTCCTTTCTCAAGCGTGCAGAGATGGGGCCTGTCAACAGTTTAATTAAATATGTTTTGTTGTTACTATCAATGTTCCTGTACAGATTTCTCTTGGTTTGGTCCCAAATGAAGCACTGGGTAGCTTTAGAAACATGGTTGGAGAGCCCATGACATAGAGTTCAGACGGAATATCACCTGTCTCACAGCGAGAGGCTGCATGCTCCTCAAACAGTGGTTAATGTGTGAAATGAAAGAAGTGTTCTTATTTGCCCAGACATTTCCACAATCCTGTGTGAATGCAGACTTTTGATGGTTGCCACTAAAAAGAGAAGAATCCCAGCTGCTACTGTAAGTCCATTTCTAAGCTGCTCCACTATGTTAGAAAACCGGAGGAGCCTAACCAGTGTAATTTAAACTAAGGGAAAGCAGCCTCCATTCACTATTCCAGTGCATACTGATGACATGTCTTATCCTCCCTGCCCCTGTTCCCTTGTTCCTGCCCATTTGATAATGCACCATTCCAAAACTAAACAAATGTTACATATTAGTAAAGACAAGATTACATTTAGAATAGTTCGATGGGTGAAAATATGATTGCTTGATGAGAGAACATTGTATGCAGACTGATGGAAAGAACAGGGCAAGCTTTTTATAACTTTTTCAAATAGTCAATTGCAAGAGTTGTGGCTATACAGTAGGAGGTAATGTTGTTAATGTGATGCAGGAGAGGAGATTCTCCTGACAGGAACACCACTAAATGTCAATGACATACTCCTGCTGCTACCACAGAGTTGTGGTCTGGCCTTGCGTGTGTGTGTGTGTGTGTGTGTGTGTGTGTGTGTGTGTGTGTGTGTGTGTGTGTGTGTGTGTGTGTGTGTGTGTGTGTGTGTGTGTGTGTGTTTGAGTTCTTATATATTTGAATGCTTGTTCATACTTAGATGTGTGTTTACATTACATTGTGAATATGTACTAGTCAGACCTACCAGTCAAAATCATTGTAGTCATTCTGAGCTTCACTCCAGAAGTAGAGGAAGACCAGTGTGAGACAGAATGTCAGGATGAGGAGTGCAAAGCTGGCACATTCCAACTGCAGGGGAGAGAGACACAATAAATCCCACATAGTGACTTCATAACAAGTGCACAACCCATATACTGTTGGCATGGAAATGTACACTAACAAGTGATTACCAGTGATGAGGATTGAACCCACAACATATTGGTGGCAAGGCAGGGATTCATGGCCAGAGCCACTACCTTCGCAAACCTTTTTCACTTGTATTTGTGTTTTCCCCTGACATATGAGGTAAACAACTCAAGCCTGGGCTAACATTAGTCAATGGATTGTCACACAGGAAGTTGTTGTTTTGCAGCATTTAAAGGAAAACTCCACCCAGAAACTATTGTTCCATTGTTGATATAGTCCCAAAATGTTTAGCATGTCAGCAATCAAGTTTTCAAGATATATAACTTTCAAAATACAGCCGGTATTTCTGTATTTTGAAAGTTATATATCTTGAAAAGTTGATTGCTGACATGCAAAACATTTTTGGGACTATATCAACAGTGGAACAATGAAACAAATACCAAAAGATGGGTGGAATTTTCCAATAAATGCTCTTACAAAACATAAGAGAGTGCTATTCTTTGAAAGGGCTGAATGTATGCATTTATTGCCTAGAATGCTTCCCATACAGTTGAGGGAGTGCACTTTGAACTCTGAGGAGAGAGAGCAATGTGAAGAAAAGCTCCTTACTGGCTAAACAGTGATTGTAAAACTGTGACAGTAAAAATGATGTAAGCCATGAAAGATATTGACAGAGTGAGGGAGAAAAAGAAACAGATAACTTGTGTGTGGGCACGCATGCATGTTGTGCATGTGAGGGAGAGAGTGTACAGTGTAGTAGTAGTGTGTGTGGGCACGCATGCATGTTGTGCATGTGAGGGAGAGAGTGTACAGTGTAGTAGTAGTGTGTGTGGGCACGCATGCATGTTGTGCATGTGAGGGAGAGAGTGTACAGTGTAGTAGTAGTGTGTGTGGGCACGCATGCATGTTGTGCATGTGAGGAAGAGAGTGTACAGTGTAGTAGTAGTGTGTGTGGGCACGCATGCATGTTGTGCATGTGAGGGAGAGAGTGTACAGTGTAGTAGTAGTGTGTGTGGGCATGCATGCATGTTGTGCATGTGAGGAAGAGAGTGTACAGTGTAGTAGTAGTGTGTGTGGGCACGCATGCATGTTGTGCATGTGAGGAAGAGAGAGTACAGTGTAGTAGTAGTGTGTGTGAGTATAGTCTCTGTCAGGGGTATAAAACCATCCTGTGAAATGACCAGATATTCAACAAACAAAAACAGCTTTTCCCATCAAATGATCTCACTTGGGAACTCAATCCCCCATCCCGTCCCTGCTTGACCCCTGACATCCCTGACCTTGCTGCAGCAGCAGTCTCCCGGCGTGGCGCGGGTCCTCTGGTAGCGTCTCCATTGACAGCCGTAGAGTCCGGCCAGGCATGAGACAAAGGGCTGGTGCTCGTAGCGCTGCAGCAGCCGACAGCGCACCACAGGCAGCTTCCCCAGGGTGGTCAGAGAGGGGGCCATGGCTCACACACACAATGCCATCACGATCACACACACACACACGAGAGAGAGAGAGAGAGAGAGAGAGAGAGAGAGAGAGAGAGAGAGAGAGAGAGAGAGAGAGAGAGAGAGAGAGAGAGAGAGAGAGAGAGAGAGAGAGAGAGAGAGAGAGAGAGAGAGAGAGAGAGAGAGAGAGAGAGAGAGAGAGAGAGAGAGAGAGAGAGAGAGAGAGAGAGAGAGAGAGAGAGAGAGAGAGAGAGAGGTCTACACCAGTTGTATTCAGTGCATGTGACAAATAAAATTGGATTTGATCTTGTCAAGGGGTTTCAGATTTCACAAGGTCCCGGATTCAAGCACCACTTGGGCCTTCAAGCCCCGCCTTCATCACAAAAGGTAGAGATGGTGGAGAAGGACAATGAGTAAAAAGAAGTCGTGTCTAACCTTAAACCTGGCTCCCAAACATTTAACAACTGCTGTAGGCCTAGATTATGAATCAATCAAACCATACTAGGTATGTGATTACAGGCTAGGTGAAGGACAAGCCCCATTCTGACACACATCGTAATTTTCACAATGCTTCAGTTTGGGATGGTTACCGTCTCTGAATTTGGGGATTTCCCTCTGAGGGATCCACAACTCACTAACTTCTACCTTGATTGTGGGCTAGTGGGCTACTATGTGTTAGTTGACCACCATCTAGTATGTTTACTGTTAAATGACAAAGAAAGAGATTAGCCGTGGATTACTGGAATAGCACTGTATAACAATGTATCCAAAAACAAATCATTTTGACTGTCAAATGTTTTCTCTCACAATATCAAAATAGAAACATCTCCTTGCTTTAAAGTCAAAACATATTTTTGGAAAGTGCATACGCTGAGCTAGCCATTAAAAAAAGTATGGTCAACAGATCTAATTGAATCTGAAAAACCCTTTAACTAGAACATAATATGGAAAAATAAGACCATGGCATCCCCTAATCCGAACCATAAATGTATACATCAATGTGTTCACAGACTGTGTATTTAACACCAAGGAAACGTTTTATGATGAAATTGGTCCCAACTCCCAACTATTCACTGTGTCCCCTAAATCAGGTAGGCACATTCCTTCATATGATGTGGGAGTGCCCTGCACTTAAAATTACTTCTGGGGCAAAGTTACAACATTCATTTCGAAGTGCATGAATTTAAATATTCAAAGCTTTGCACCTATTATTTTATCTGACAATGATAGCACCTTGAATCTCTCTATCAATCAGAGAAAAGTTTTGCTGGCAGGCCTTACTGCAGCGAGTTTTGGGGGGGTCTAAATGGTACCTCTTTCTTTCCCATTTAACCAGGGGATACAGTTACTACTATAAGTTATAACAATAAAATGATCGACAACGAGAATGAATGTGCAAGTCAAGGAACAATTGAGACTCTGGGGATGGATGGGTGGGAGTGGGACTGATAAGCAACCTCGTTTGGTGGGTGGAATGGGAAGGAGTGAGAGGCATAGTTTCATTGGGTAGGGTAAGTGGGGCATGGTTTCTGGATGGGGAGGATGCAGGAGGGTGGATGGGGAATGGATTGGGGTTATTTTGTATGCATTTCTTTGCTTGTTTTTGTACCTGTAATCCCCCTCTGTAAAATTACTCAATTAAATTAAAGCAAATTCACAAAAAATAAACTATTGTTGGTATTAATTTGTTTAATGTTCTTATTAATATACAGTTGAAGTTGGAAGTTTACATACAATTAGGTCGGAATCATTAAAAATTGTTTTTCAATCACTCCACAAATTTCTTGTTAACAAACTATAGTTTGGGAAAGTTGGTTAGGACATCTACTTTGTGCATGACAAGTAATATTTCCAACAATTGTTTACAGACAGATTATTTAGCTTATATCACAATTCCAGTGGGTCAGAAGTTTACATACACTAAGTTGACTGTGCCTTTAAACAGCCTGGAAAATCCCTTGGCTTTAGAAGCTTCCATGGCTTTAGAAGCTTCTGATAGGCTAATTGACATCATTTGAGTCAATTGGAGGTGTCCCTGTGGATGTATTCAAACTCAGTTCCTTCAAACTCAGTGCCTCTTTGCTTGACATCATGGGAAAATCAAAAGAAATCAGCCAAGACCTCAGAAAAAAATGGTAGACCTCCACAAGTCTGGTTCATCCTTGGGAGAAATATCCAAACGCCTGAAGGTACCACATTCATCTGTACAAACAACATCGACATAACCTGAAAGGCTTCTCAGCAAGGAAGAGACCACTGCTCCAAAACCGCCATAAAAAAGCCAGACTACGGTGTGCAACTGCACATAGGGACAAAGATCGTACTTTTGGAGAAATGTCCTCTGGCCTGATGAAACAAAAATCGAACTGTTTGGCCATCATGACCATCGTTATGTTTGGAGGAAAAAGGGGGAGGCTTGCAAACCGAAGAACACCATCCCAACCGTGAAGCATGTGGGTGGCAGCATCATGTTGGGGGGGTGCTTTGCTGCAAGAGGGACTTCATAAAATGGATGGCATCATGAGGATAGAAAATTATGTGGATATATTGAAGCAACATCTCAAGACATCACTCAGGAAGCTAAATAGGTCTTCCAAATGGAAAATCACCACAAGCATACTTCCCAAGCATAGGTTGTGGCAAAATGGCTTAAGGACAACAAAGTCAAGGTATTGGAGTGGCCATCACAAAGCCCTGACCTCAATCCTATAGAAAATGTGTGGGCAGAACTGAAAAAGCGTGTACGAGCAAGGATGCCTGCAAACCTGACTCAGTTACACCAGCACTGTCAGGAGGAATGGGCCAAAATTCACCCAAATTATTGTGGGAAGCTTGTGGAAGGCTACCCGAAATGTTTGACCCAAGTTAAACAACTTAAAGACAATGCTACCAAATACTAATTGAGTGTATGTAAACTTCTGACCCACTGGGAAAGTGATGAAAGAAATAAAAGCTGAAATAAATAATTATCTCCTATTATTCTGACATTTCACATTCTTAAAATAAAGTGGTGATCCTAACTGACCTGAATTTTTACTAGGATTACATGTCAGGAATTGTGAAAACCTGAATTTAAATGAATTTGGCTAAAGTGTATGTAAACTTCTGACTTCAACTGTATAATCTGTTGTTGGTGCCTAAACTACATAACGCGATCGTTATCTGACAACCAATGACACTATGCACACATGCCATGCACTATGCTGAAAATGACAAATGTTTCTATGTTATTGGAAACAATAATTGCATATGAATTGTAGCCCATAGGCTGCAGACGTTAACGCCTTGATGTAGCTTGTATAGCCTAAGTAGGTCTATAGTTGCTGCCCTATGGCGCGGAAATTTCCTCTGGGAACAACAGTGTTTACCTGATACAATAGGCTAGCCTACGTGGACGGTTGTTCAAGTTCCAGCTAAAAGCACCCTATGATACAGAGTCGTCGTGCAGGAAATCGTAAATCTCCTAACATATTGACGAATTGGACACATTGTCTGTTTAGGGAACTAGTCAGAGATACGTCTATCCTGTAAGACTGAAGTTATTCAAATGCTAAGAATCTCCATATGTAATATTCAATGCTCATAAATAGCATACATGCAAGTTATTCCCCATCTAAATCCTTTATCCGATACTTTACTCCTTCAAATAACCTACCTCTGAAAAGAGTTCCGTTAGATTTCCAGAATTTCCGAAATCCTTAATGTGATGGTTACTCCAGGGGAAGCCGCAGTACGTATAGGTCCTCTTCTCGGTAATGCACGCCGACCAGGTAAACGATACCGTGCTATGTCTAATTGACATAGACTGCCGCCTGTTGCAAATGGAGATATGCTTCCGTGTACAGTAAATTGCGCTATTTCTTTCATCCGGACATCCTCCCTCTAGTGCACGGTCCTTTGATGTTCAATAATGATGGATACAATGTTACAATTTCCCAACTATGTAGGCTACTCTTATCACATGACAGTGTGTGTAGTAGGCTATAGATTATTTTAGTTACAGACAATATTGTAATCAGAGTTTCAATATCAGCTGACTATATTTCGTATGAAAAAAACGTGTGTTATGCAGGGTGGAAACTGTTCATTTGAATGTGTATTGTGAAAGCGAGGGTAGGGGAATTAAACTGTAATCAAGTTCTTCAGTCTTACGTAACGTAAATCTTACAGCTGCAAATGTACAGTTTTACCAAAGATGTTTTATAACTACCCCAAGAGAGACTGCATCCTGTCGTTTCCAATGGGAGCAAATTAATCACAGTAGGCAGAACAAGGAGGTGGGCAGAGCCAAGCACAAGCTAGCGAGATCGTATTGGCGCGTTGTGCATTCCTGTCAGGGAACACCTACTTTGAAGTGTGCGTGTACAATAACGCAATTCACCCTTGCGCTCCTTCTAAATAATGCCATTTTTAAAAACTTTGGCAAAGGGTAAAGTTTACAAAACGGAGTCCACTCTGTCCGTAACAGATTGTAGTGTTGGGAAGAGAAAGTGTAATGAGATTAAATGTTCTATCGATGACAAAATTAACAGAATGTCTGCCAAAATCCATCTAAATTTTCCCCCACTGCCGGACACTGGGCTTTACCATATCTGGTAGTCGTTGGAAACGCAAACCGGATGCTTCAGATTTACACATCAGGTGAAACATCTGGCCCATTTGTGGCTTTACTGTGTGACATAATCAAGTTCCAAAATAAAGGGCCCTAGGAAGTATTTCAAACTGTGCAAAGGGGGGCACAAACCATTCTAAAAGCATCTCTCTGTGTGTCCCTTTTTTCTTACACACTCAATTTGGTCACAATGAATTCTCAACAATAGTCTAATTTACAAAATAAACTAAACCATGATATTGTAGGGATTTCTGCTAACTGCGACAATGTAACCCCCCTCTCGAGCCTCCAATCCGGGTCTTCAACAGGCTAACCTGCTAACCACTGCTCAAACAACGGTTTAACCCTTTTGGGGGGACTGTAACAGGCCTAAGGCAAGGTTTGTTACACTATCCCCTCCTTTCGGGCGAGCGTGTCTCTATTTTTTAATTGTAATTTTTATTTTTTTATTTCACCTTTATTTAACCAGGTAGGCAAGTTGAGAACAAGTTCTCATTTACAATTGTGACCTGGCCAAGATAAAGCAAAGCAGTTCGACAGATACAACGACACAGAGTTACACATGGAGTAAAACAAACATACAGTCAATAATACAGTATAAACAAGTCTATATACAATGTGAGCAAATTAGGTGAGAAGGGAGGTAAAGGCAAAAAAGGCCATGGTGGCAAAGTAAATACAATATAGCAAGTAAAACACTGGAATGGTAGTTTTGCAATGGAAGAAAGTGCAAAGTAGAAATAAAAATAATGGGGTGCAAAGGAGCAAAATAAATAAATTAATTAAATACAGTTGGGAAAGAGGTAGTTGTTTGGGCTAAATTATAGGTGGGCTATGTACAGGTGCAGTAATCTGTAAGATGCTCTGACAGTTGGTGCTTAAAGCTAGTGAGGGAGATAAGTGTTTCCAGTTTCAGAGATTTTTGTAGTTTGTTCCAGTCATTGGCAGCAGAGAACTGGAAGGAGAGGTGGCCAAAGAAAGAATTGGTTTTGGGGGTGAATACCTGCTGGAGCGTGTGCTACAGGTGGGAGATGCTATGGTGACCAGCGAGCTGAGATAAGGGGGGACTTTACCTAGCAGGGTCTTGTAGATGACATGGAGCCAGTGGGTTTGGCGACGAGTATGAAGCGAGGGCCAGCCAACGAGAGCGTACAGGTCGCAATGGTGGGTAGTATATGGGGCTTTGGTGACAAAACGGATTGCACTGTGATAGACTGCATCCAATTTGTTGAGTAGGGTATTGGAGGCTATTTTGTAAATGACATCGCCAAAGTCGAGGATTGGTAGGATGGTCAGTTTTACAAGGGTATGTTTGGCAGCATGAGTGAAGGATGCTTTGTTGCGAAATAGGAAGCCAATTCTAGATTTAACTTTGGATTGGAGATGTTTGATATGGGTCTGGAAGGAGAGTTTAACCAGACACCTAAGTATTTGTAGTTGTCCACGTATTCTAAGTCAGAGCCGTCCAGAGTAGTGATGTTGGACAGGCGGGTAGGTGCAGGTAGCGATCGGTTGAAGAGCATGCATTTAGTTTTACTTGTATTTAAGAGCAATTGGAGGCCACGGAAGGAGAGTTGTATGGCATTGAATCTTGCCTGGAGGGTTGTTAACACAGTGTCCAAAGAAGGGCCGGAAGTATACAGAATGGTGTCGTCTGCGTAGAGGTGGATCAGGGACTCACCAGCAGCAAGAGCGACCTCATTGATGTATACAGAGAAGAGCTATGCTTCTCCATACCAAGTACATCACATGTGCACGCCTCTCCGATGGTCCCCAAGGCAGCATTCCACCGCTGCCACCAATGTAGCCAGTTTTGCTAACGGCAACAGTGTAACCCCCATTGCAGGTCTCGAACTCAGTAATTATTTTATTGACAGGACACCTCTTGAACAAAACGTCGCAATGGAGAGGACTTTTATGAGATCCACCCAGTAAATGGCATCTTTGAAAACATGGATCCGTAAATCAAATGAAAGACATAAAAATAGAAACGGATCCATGTTTTCAAAGATGCCATTTACTGGGTGGATTACCCAGATAATCCAATATTATTGGATCTCATAAAAGTCCTCTCCATTGCAAAGCCGATGTTGGGTGTGTTTTAGACTCTAACCATGAAAAAAGGGGTAGAACAAAGGGCATGTTTCATGTTAGACAGCGCCATAGGATTCTACTGCCATCTCAGGGAAAGCCCTGTTGGAAATCTGTCTCTTCTCTGCTGGTGCATTCGAAGTTGTTTGAAGCTGTGACACCAGCAGGTACCTGTTCCTTTTTTTTCTCCCTTTTTTCTCCCCAATTTCGTGGTATCCAATTGTTGTAGTAGCTACTATCTTGTCTCATCGCTACAACTCCCGTACGGGACGAAGGTTGAAAGTCATGCGTCCTCCGATACAAAACCCAACCAGCCGTACTGCTTCTTAACACAGCGCGCATCCAACCCGGAAGCCAGCCGCACCAATGTGTCGGAGGGTACACCGTGCACCTGGCAACCTTGGTTAGCGCTCACTGCGCCCGGCACGCCACAAGAGTCGCTGGTGCGCGATGAGACAAGGACATTCCTACCGACCAAGCCCTCCCTAACCCAGACGACGCTAGGCCAATTGTGCGTCGCCCCACGGACCTCCCGGTCGCGGCCGGTTACGACAGAGCCTGGGCACGAACCCAGGGACTCTGATGGCACAGCTGGCGCTGCAGTACAGCGCCCTTAACCACTGCGCCACCCAGGAGGCAGGTACCTGTTCCTTGTACAGCTTTCCTTCCCTCAATCCTAACCTTTAACCATTAGTGGGGAAAAATCTAAACTGACCCAAGATCAGCATCTATGGGCAATTTAACCCTACTCTGTTTGATCCACAACAGCAAACTACACTCAAATCAAATAAAATTGTATTGGTCACATACACATGGTTAGGAGATGTTAATGTGAGTGTAGTGAAATGCAGTAATATCTAACAAGTAATCTAATAATTCCCCAACAATTTACCTATCCCTTTAAACTTGTGTGTATAAGGTAGTAGTTTTGGAATTGTTAGGTTAGATTACTCGTTGGTTATTACTGCATTGTCGGAACTAGAAGCACAAGCATTTAGCTACACCCGCATTAACATCTGCTAACCATGTGTATGTGACAAATAAATTTGATTTGATTTGATACACACAAATCTAAAGGAGTGAATGAGAATATGTACATATAAATATATGGATGAGCGATAGCCGAGCGGCATAGGCAAGGTGCAATAGATGATGTAAAATACATTATATACATGTGATATGAGTAATGTAAGACATGTAAACATTATTAAAGTGGCATTGTTTAAAGTGACTAGTGATCCATTTATTAAAGTGGTCAGTCATTGGGTCTCAATGCAGGCAGCAGCCTCTCTGAGTTAGTGATTGCTGTTTAGCAGTCTGATGGCCTTGAGATATAAGCTGTTTTTCAGTCTCTCG
This sequence comes from Oncorhynchus keta, assembly GCF_023373465.1. Taxonomy (NCBI): domain Eukaryota; kingdom Metazoa; phylum Chordata; class Actinopteri; order Salmoniformes; family Salmonidae; genus Oncorhynchus; species Oncorhynchus keta. The sequence continues at coordinate 22,280,977 of NC_068431.1, forward strand.
GTCCCCGCTTTGATGCATCCGTACTGACCTCGCCTTCTGAATGGTAGCGGTGTGAACAGGCAGTGAATCGGGTGGTTGTTGTCCTTGATTATCTTTTTGGCCTCCCTGTGACATCGGGTGCTGTAGGTGTCATGGAGGGCAGGTAGTTTGCCCCCGGTGATGCGTTGTGCAGACCGCACCACCCTCTGGAGAGCCTTGTGGTTGAGGGTGGTGCAGTTCTTTACCAGGCTGTGATTCAGCCCTACAGGATGGTCTCAATTGTGCATCTGTAAAAGTTTGTCAGGGTTTTGGGTGACAAGCCAAATTTATTCAGCCTCCTGAGGTTGAAGAGGCGCTGTTGCGCCTTCACCACACTGTCTGTGTAGTTGGGCCATTTCAGTTTGTCTGTGAAGGTTACGCTGAGGAACTTAACTTTCCACCTTCTCCATTACTGTTCCTTCGATGTGGATAGGGGGGTGCTCCGTCTGCTGTTTCCTGAAGTCCATGATCATCTCCTTTGTTTTGTTGACGTTGAGTGAGAGGTTGTTTTCCTGACACTACACTCCGAGTACCCTCACCTTCTTCCTGTAGGCTGTTTTGTCGTTGTTGGTAATTAAGCCTACTACTGTTGTGTCGTCTGCAAACCAGATGATTGAGTTGGAGGCATGCATGGCCATGCAGTCGTGGGTGAACAGGGAGTACAGGAGGGGGCTGAGCACGCACCCTTGTGGGGCCCCAGTTTTGAGGGTCAGCGAAGTGGAGATGTTGTTTCCTACCTTCACCACCTGGGGGCGGCCCATCAGAAAGTCCAGGACCCAATTGCACAGGGCGGGGTCGAGCACCAGGGCCTCCAGCTTGATGATGAGCTTGGAGGGTACTATGGTGTTGAATGCTGAGCTGTAGTCAATGAACAGCATTCATACATGGGTATTCCTCTTGTCCAGATGGGATAGGGCAGAGTGCAGTGTGATGGCGATTGCATCGTCTGTGGTCCTATTGGGGCAAACTGTATGTAAACTGAAGTGGGTCTAGTGTGGCCAGCAAGGTGCAGGTGATATGGTCCTTGACTAGTCTCTCAAAGCACTTCATTATGACAGAAGTGAGTGCTACGGGGCGGTAGTCATTTAGTTAAGTTAACTTTGCCTTCTTGGGTACAGGAACAATGGTGGCCATCTTGAAGCATGTGGGGACAGCAGACTGTGATAGGGAGCGATTGAATATGTCCGTAAACACACCATCTAGCTGGTCTGTGCATGCTATGAGGACGCGGCTAGGGATGCCGTCTGGGCCATTAACCTTGAGAGGGTTAACACGTTTAAATGTTTTACTCACGTCGGCCATGGAGAAGGAGGGGGGGGGGGCACAGTCCTTGTTAGCGGGCCGTGACGGTGGCACTGTATTATCCTCAAAGTGGGCAAAGAAGGTGTTTAGTTTGTCTGGAAGCATGACTTCAGTGTCCATGACGTGGCTGGTTTTCTTTTTGTAGTCCGTGATTTCCTGTAGACCCTGCCACATACGTCTCGTGTCTGAGCCGTTGCGACTCCACTTTGTCCCTGTAACAACATTTCGCTTGTTTGATTGCCTTGCGGAGGGAATAACTACATTGTTTATATTCAGCCATATTCCCAGACCTCTTTCCATGGTTAAATTATGTGGTTTGCGCTTTCTGTTTTGCGCAAATGCTGCCATCCATCCACGGTTTCTGGTTAGGGTAGGTTTTAATAGTCACAGTGGGTACAACATCTCCAATGCACTTCCTTGTAAACTTACTCACCGGGACAGTGTATAGATTGATGTTGTTCTCTGAGGCTGACGGGAACATACCCCAGTCCACCTGATCAAAACAATCTTGAAGTGTGGATTCCGATTGGTCAGCATTGCATGGTTCTAGTCACTGGTACATCCTGTTTGAGTCTGCCTATAAGACGGTAGGAGCAATATGGCGTCGTGGTCGGATTTGCCGAAGGGAGGGCGGGGGAGGGATTTGTATGCATCGCAGAAGTTAGAGTAGCAGTAAATCGAGTGTGTTACCCCCACGAGTACTGCAATCAATATGCTGATAGAAGATTTTAGGTAGCATTGTTTTCAAACTTGCTTTGTTAAAAATCCCCAGCTACAAGGAATGCAGCCTCAGGATATATGGTTTCCAGTTTACATAGGGTCCAGTGAAGTTTCCTGAGGGCTGTCATGGTGTCTGCTTGAGGGGGAATGTACACAGCTGTGATGATAACTGACGAGAATTCTCTTGGGAGGTAATATGGCCGCCATTTGAGTGTAAGTCATTCTAGGTCGGGTGAGCAGAAGGACTTGAGTTCCTGTATGTTGTTATGATTACACCATGAGTCATTAATCATGAAGCATACACCCCCACCCTTCCTCTTCACAGAGAGGGGTTTATTTCTGTTGGCGCGATGTATGGAGAAGCCCTGTGGCTGAACCGATACCGACAACATATTCCGAGAGAGCCATGTTTCCGTGAAACAGAGAATGTTACAATCTCTGATGTGTCTCTGGAAGGCAACCCTTTCTCGAATTTCATCTACCTTGTCAAGAGACTGGACATTGGTGAGTAGTATACTCGGGAGCGGTGGGCGATGTGCACGTCTTCGGAGCCTGACCATGAGGCCACTCCATCTGCCCCTTCTGCGGCGTCGTTGTTTTGATTTGGTTTCTGGGATTAGATCCATTGTCCTGGGTGGTGGTCCAAAACAGAAGATCCGCTTCGGGGAAGTCTTATTCCTGGTCGTAATGGAGGTAAATTGACGTCACTCTTATATCCAATAGTTCTTCCTGGCTGTATGTAAAAAGACTTAAGATTTCCTGGGGTAACAATGTAAGAAATAATACAGTGGAAGTCTTAAGTTTACCTTAGCCAAATACTAGTAGTAAAAGTAAATAAAAATTCCCTGTCTTAGGTCAGTTAGGATCACAACTTATTTTAAGAATGTGAAATGTCAGAATAACAGTAGAGTGATTTATTTCAGCTTTTATTTCTTTCATCACATTTCCAGTGGGTCAGGGTTTTACATACACTCAATTAGTATTCGGTAGCATTGCCTTTAAATTGTTTAACTTGGATCAAACGTTTCAGGTAGCCTTCCACAAGCTTCCCACAATAAGTTGGGTGAATTTTGGCCCATTCCTCCTGACAGAGATGATGTAACTGAGTCAGGTTTGTAGGCATCCTCGCTCGCACACGCTTTTCAAAATAATTGAGGTCACGACTTTGTAATGGCCTCTCCAATATCTTGACTTTGTTGTCCTTAAGCCATTTTGCCACAACTTTGGAAGTATGCTTGGGGTTATTGTCCATTTGGAAGAACCATTTGCGACCAAGCTTTAACTTCCTGACTGATGTCTTGAGATATTGCTTCAATATATCCACATAACTGTCCTTCATAATGATGCCATCTATTTTGTGAAGTGCACCAGTCCCTCCTGCAGCAAAGCACCCCCACAACATGATTCTGCCACCCCCGTGCTTCACGGTTGGGATGGTGTTCTTCGGCTTGCAAGCCTCCCCCTTTTTCCTCCAAACATAACGATGGTCATTATGGCCAAACAGTTCTATTTTTGTTTAATCAGAACAGAGGACATTTCTCCAAAAGTACGATCTATGTCCCCATGTGCAGTTGCAAACCGTAGTCTGGCTTTTTTATGGCAGGTTTAGAGCAGTAGCTTCTTCTTTGCTGAGTGGCCTTTCAGGTTATGTCGATGTAGGACTCGTTTTACTGTGGATTTAGATACTTTTGTAGCTGTTTCCTCCAGCATCTTCACAAGGTCCTTTGCTATTGTTCTGGGATTGATTTGCATGTTTTGCACCAAAGTAGGTTCATCTCTAGGAGACAGAACACGTCTCCTTCCTGAGCGGTATGACGGCTGCGTGGTCCCATGGTGTTTATATTTGCATACTATTGGTTGCACAGATGAACGTGGTACCTTCAGGCATTTGGAAATCGCTCCCAAGGATGAACCAGACTTGTGGAGGTCTACAATTTATTTTCTGAGGTCTTGGCTGATTGCTTTTGATTATTATCCCATGATATTAAGCAAAGAGGCACTGAGTTTGAAGGTGGGCCTTGAAATACATTCACAGGTACACCTCCAATTCACTCAAATTATGTCAATTAGCCTATCAGAAGCTTCTAAAGCCAAGACATAATTTTCTGGAATTTTCCAAGCTGTTTAAAGGCACAGCCAACTTAGTGCATGTAAACTTCTGACCCACTGGAATTGTGATACAGTGAATTATAAGTGAAATAATCTGTCTGCAAACAATTGTTGGAAAAGTAACTTGTGTCATGCACAAAGTAGATGTCCTAACCGACTTGCCAAAACTATAGTTTGTTAACAAGGAATTTGTTTTAATGATTCCAACCTAAGTGTATGTAAACTTCCGACCTCAACTGTACATACAAAAAATTAAAATACTGCATAGTTTCCTAAGGACTCGAAGCGAGGCGACCATCTCTGTTAGCGCCACACCTGGATTCAGAGAAACAGTCAAATTAAGAATGATTATATCTGACAGAAGTCATAACCAACCAATCACAGCAACTCCAAAGTGTGATATAATACAGGTTATGCAACGGGTGGGTCTAATCCTGGACGCTGATTGGTTAAAACCGCATTCCAGCCGCTGTCTATTCCACAAAGCTACCACCGGGTAAAGCTATGACATTGAAATTCTTATTTATTCTGTTCCATCTCACTGCACAATCCACTGTCTCATCAGCCCAGCAAGACAATTTACAAAATTGTTCTCCACTGTAAAAAACATCTAGACATTATCTCCAATTTACTTTAGACTAGCAATTGGTTTTCAATAGCAGTGACTTGCATAAACCTTGCTGTCTGTCCCTCTTACATTTGCAACGTTGTTTCAATATTGAAATTCGAGCTCCAGCTGTCCCATAGTAATGAACGTGTAGGGGTCGGGAGTCAGGACGAGACAGACAGACAGGCAGCTTTTCTCAGCCAGTCATGAATCCGCATTTTTATGAATATATACAAAGAAATTTCATTAGAAAACAGCTTAAACAAATGAAAATGCAGATACTTTGATATTATTCTTGCTGCACTGTTTGATGTGACTGTATGTTAGCCGTAGTTGGCTAGCTAGCAAGCAAGGGATAAGAACATTGCCAGCCAGTATTGCAATAGAACATTTAGAACAAACGACTGGGTTGCGTCCATAGATATAGAACAAAAAGACTTAACGACTGGGTCGCGTCTCTGGCAACCAAACCGATAGAACCAGTAGTAACCCTAAATGTGTGTCAGGACTAGATCTCATTGAAGGATGAAATATTATGAATAAAATCATCAAAATTTTAATTTTAAAAATTAAAATATGTCAATCATTATTTGATTATGTTGGTAACTCGTTGAATAAAAGTGATAATGCCCTCGAAGTTGGTGTTTGGAGGATATAATATCGGCAAGGTTTGCCTACCCTTGACTTCATCTCGGGCCTAACAACACCTGTGCCAATATATCCTCCAAACACCGGCTTCATGGGCATTATCGCTTAATTATAATTAATTACTGTCTTTGTTCATGTGATAGAAGGCAATGCAATACCCAATTACAGAAGCCAACTGGCCACTATGTTTCAGCCAATTACTGGATACAATGCTAGTTTCATAACAAAGGCTATGTTATGTTACCTAACCTGCACTTGTGTCATACACTCAGGAGAAAGTGTCTTAGCACAAACTTACAGGCTGTGGCCACCCAATTGAAAGGCAAAATCCACACAAAGTAATCCTCCAAAGCGATTCAAAGCTGTGATTGTCCCTAATTGTCCTAATGAGGCCATGACCTCACACAATAACACCAATGTACTGCCCAGTGCCCACCCATTCTCTCTCTGAAGAGAAAAACAAAACTAACAATGCGATCAGTTTAGATGTAATCAACTTCCAAATGGTTTATTTAATAGATTCACACACTTATAGAGTACTGTATGTTGGTCTATGTATGGGCACTCAAAAGTACTGTCATGAGTTACCGGTACTGGGTTACCAATGATTCCAAGGAGCATCAGTATCAATTGTGCCTACTGTTTGTCATACTAAATTTACTTCATTTGTGTAAATTGAACTCCTAAATAATGAATGTTGTCATTTTTATGAGCTACATTGATAACATTTTCCTCCTAAACATTTTCACACCATCGTGGCACTTTTGTTTTATTCTGTGTTGTTGCAGCATTCAACTCACGTAATGTATTGTGCATTTAATGTTTTTAAATATTGAAAACCAAAAATCCATAATAATTTTGTAATAATCGAACCGAAACCAACCAACCTCAAAAAGCAATAATCACTCAGCACTACTAAAGTCACTGATGCAGAGAGCAGACTGGATTTTCTTGAGGTAATGGATTGTCCTGATAGCACGGCGGAGGAACGAAGCACTTTAATAGTCTCCAGTTGGCCCAGAGGCCACTATGTCCTCGATCAAACCGTAACACACAAAACACAATTTTAACTCTTGCCATATATTTTGTGCGTTTTCCACAGTTGCATCCTTTCAGAGCTAATAGTGGTGGAGTCCACACCATGAATTGCTCCACAGGGTGGTTGTTGAGGCACTGTCTTTTTCAGTGTGTCTGACTGGAACATAACAGTTGCTTGCTCACAGCTCAGCCTGATACAGTGACAGCAGAACATCAAGTCCCTCACCGATGCTTCTCTCCTTTGTGTACTAGACTTCTTGGTCAATGATGTTCATGATGTTCAGCTGACAGTGAGGAATCATTTGTGAAGGAGAGTGTATTCTGGGAGATTGTGTGTGTGTGTGTGTGTGTGTGTGTGTGTGTGTGTGTGTGTGTGTCATATCGCGCACACACTGAACTAATCTGAAACACTTGAACTTGTAGTAAAGCCTTCATAGCGCTGTAGTAAAACCTAATAACGAACTAAAACTATGAATGACAACATGAATTAATCAGAAACACTGTCACGACACAAACATATCAGGTAGGCATGATCTGCCAGTATTGACTTAGCCTACAGTATACTTGTTTACTCAGTGTTTGCTAATCCACACAGCATCACATGATACAGTTTGGGCAGTCAATAGTGTTACACAACTAACACCACTGCCTTCATTAGGCCCTGACAAAATACCTAGGAATGAATGGTGTATTTCATCCAGTATGGGGCAAATCCTAGCTTCCACTTACAGATTGAATAGAGCCCTAAATTAAAACGTATTGCAGATTGCAGTATAGAAATGTAAAGGTAATGTTATGATCTGATTGGTCAAAAGACCAATTATTGAAAAAAAGATCAGAATTGGGCCGCTGTTTAAATGCAGCCTGTCTCAAATTGACATCAATGCACGACTAAGTTCAATTTTGTCTTAAATGGAATTTAGAATTTGCCTCTTTATCAGTAGATTCTATCAAGAATACATTAGCAGGGCCAACTATCTTTAGTTAGTGAGGGGAAGGAATGAGAAACTTCATAGTTCTTCATACTTAAAACAAGAGGAGGGGTCACTTGTTCAAGCAACATACCTTTACCCAGCTCATATGAAACAGAAAAGTTAAAGTAGCTTGTAAAGGATACATTGTATTCTTTACAGAATAGGAATGTATTCCTTTTGTGAACGTTGAATGGAGTTGAGTGTAGCTGTTACATATTATCTGATAGCAAGTAAGCTATCATACTTTTGCAACTCTGGAACATAGTAATTTGAAAAGACAACAAAAAACGAAACATTGGGTAATAAAACAACCGTATAGCCTAAGGCATGTATAAGTTATTTTCTTCAAGAATCAATTTATTTAACTAGGCAAGTCAGTTAAGAACAAATTCCTATTTACAATGACGGCCTAGGAACATTGGGTTAACTGCCTTGTTCAGGGGAAGAACGACAGATTTTAACCTTGACAGCTCGGGGATTCGATTTAGCAACTTTTCGGTTAATGGCTAAGCGTTCTAACCACAAAGCTACCTGCCACCCCAATATCAATGGGTATATCATTAATTGAAATTCAATTGAACAGCAGAAAATATCCCAGTCTGTGCTTTAATTATGTGCTAAAAAAGCCCCTGGAATGGATACAGCCTAATAAATAAATCATAGTTGAATTGTGATATGTGGCATGGCTACTTTAATTGTGTGTGTAGTGCGCCCTCTGCTGTTCTTCCGGACACAAATAGTGAAAGCAACTTCCGTTTGTCAAGCTAGCCATTCGGCTCGCGGCGGAGGACTTTGATACATGTGGTCACTGACTACACAGAGAGGTGCATTAAGTTACCCAGATGTACGGTTGTTGAGAGAAGCGGAAAAATAAAGAAAAAAATAATTTCTGCGAGAATGACAGACTTGGGGATTTCACTGGCACTATTGGCCACAACAGTACTTCTCTGCGAGGCGACGCGCATACTGATCTCGCGCCTGTTCTCTGGCAAGGATTATGCGATTTACCTAGTGGAAATTGTCTCGACCTACCAGCTCTGTGCATGTACGCACGAACTCAAAGTCCTGGGCGAAGTTGGCAGAATCGAACCGCATATAGCACTCACACTGACTTTCATAATCACGGTGGTCCACGTAATAACTTTTCACGGGGCGTTCGCCAACCCAAATGGTGCTATCGAGAACGTTTACCGCAAGACTATCACAGGGAAAACCGCGGTGGCGCGCATAACTTGTATGTTTATAGGTGGGAAAGCAGCGCAGCTCCTCGTGCCCCACATTTGGTCCTTGGGTCTATCCGACCACCACCTCACGCACAAAAGGTTCGGATTTAAATGCTTCAGTCCCATCAATGGGTCCCTGTTGGAGGCCGCTGGTGTGGAGCTGGCTTGCACTTTCGCTGTCCAAGCCGCAGTCCTCCACATTCATAAACTAGACGAGAGATTCCACGCCCCTGTCATCGCTGCTGTCATTACGTCACTGGTTTACTCAGGTTTGTCAAATTGATTTTCATTATGATCATCGCCACACTGTTTAATAACTCAAAGTATAATAGCCTAGTTATGCTTGTGCCCTCATGTCATCTATACTTCAATTAAACTAATTTCATTTGTTTGCAATTACTAGACTTGGGACTGGGAATGGAATAGAAATGGAGACTTGGATTGTGTGTTAGTGTGCAAGCAGAGAAGGGGGGCATGGGTGTATGTATTTACACTAAACTATATAAATAGGAGAGGAACTATCCTACTGAGATGTCAATTAACTTTCACCCTTTGCTCCCCCCCAATCTCAGGGGGTCATATTTCAGGGGCTGTTTTCAACCCAATCATGGCCTTCTCCGTCCAGTTCCCCTGCAGTGGACACACCTTCCTGGAATATGCTTTTGTCTACTGGCTGGGACCAGTCACAGGTAAAGTACTTGTGCTATTTGCCTACCAGCTGTAAAGGAAATGGAAGCCTGGACAATCAGACTGACAGCAGCGCTCACACTTTGTTCCACTTCGTCATATGTGAAGTGAAACAGAATGTGAGTTGTCGTGATATCGTTCTGTTTCCACTGGAATAGAGAAATGGTAGCCTGGTCCCAGAAAGGTTTGTGCTGTACAGACAATCTTTGTATTTTACCAGGTAAGTTGACTGAGAACACATTCTCATTTACAGCAACGACCTGGGGAATAGTTACGGGGAGGTGAATGATCCAATTGGAAGCCTGAGATGATTAGGTGGCCATGATGGTATGAGGGCCAGATTGGGAATTTAGCCAGGACACAGTGGTGAATACACTTTCTCTTACAATAAGTGCCATGGGCTCTTTAGTGACCACAGTGAGTCAGGACGGACACCAGTTTAACATCCCATCTGAAAGACCGCATCCTACACAGGGCAAGGTCCCCAATCACTGCCCAGGGGCATTGGGATATGTTTTTAGACTAGAGGAAAGAGGGCCTCCAACACCACTTCCAGCAGCATCTAGTCTCCCATCCAGGGACCAACCCTGCTTAGCTTCAGGGTGGGATGATGCTGGCTCGTATGCTTCTAGTTAAAAGCCTATGGTCATTTGCATCGCAATTAGGGACCAGGTTAGAAAAATGGGTTCTTGTGTAAGACAATTGAGTTTCACCCTGCCCTGGGGTTTGGGACAGGCCTGGACAGAGGAAAAACTTGCTCCCAAGTGTACCTTGTATAATCTCTATCTATCTATCTATCTATATTCACAGGCATGGCAATGTGCATCCTGCTGTTTGACAAAATCATCCCACTCCTATCTGGGAAAAGCGCAATGGGCGTGGGCATCCCTGTTGTCCAGAAGAAGAAGATACAGTAACATGAGATTATGGCTTTAGCCCTCTGAGTAGGCTCCTTTATATATGATTGTGCCAGGGCGGCCATTAGTATTTGATTATTATGGTCACCTTAACATGACTAGGTCTAAGGGCGTTCACACATACTAAGTCTTAACTTTGTGGTTACTGATCACAGCACAAGTTAAATTTATGCTGCCCTAAAAAAGGGCCATAATATCAGCTGTTGATCAGTAAAACATTTTTACTTAAATTGAAGATTTGATGAAAAATATGCTGAGAAAAGGCTCCCTGGACTTTGTCATTGTGCAATATTTTAGTTATTAGTGCAGTGTAATGGCATAACATGTTCCTGTATGAACCTATCCAAAACTGTCATGACCTCATGAATTTAAATTAACCTTATACTCTGGATGACTACAGCAATGGCATACAGTGCATTCAGAAAGTATTCAGACCCCTTGACTTTTTCCATTGTTACGCTAGCCTTTTTCTAAAATGTATTAAAATGGTTTTTCCACCCCTCAATCTAAAACACAACACCCCATAATGACAAATCAAAAAACAGGTAGACATTTTTGCAAATTTATAAAAATAGGGAAATATGACATTTACATAACTATTCAGACCCTTTACTCAGTACTTTGTTGAAGCACCTTCAGCAGCGATTACAGCCTCGAGTCTTCTTGGATATGACGTTACAAGCTTGGCACACCTGTATTTGGGGAGTTTCTTCCATTCTTATCTGCAGATCCTCTCAAGTTGTGTCAGGTTGGATGGGGAGTGTTGCGGCACAGCTATTTTCAGGTCTCCAGAGATGTTCGATCAGGTTCAAGTCTGGGCTGCTCAATGACGTCCAGAGACTTGTTCCAGATCCACTCGTACGTTGTCTTGGCTGTGTGCGTAGAGTCATTGTCCTGTTGGAATGTGAACCTTCGTCCCAGTCTGACGTCCAGAGCGCTTTGGAGCAGGTTTTCATCAAGGATCTTTACTTTGCTCCGTTCATCTTTCCCTCGATCCTGACTCGTCTACCAGTCCCTGCCTCTGAAAAACATCCCCACTGCATGATGCTGTGTTCATCTTTCCCTCGATCCTGACTCGTCTACCAGTCCCTGCCTCTGAAAAACACCCCCACTGCATGATGCTGTGTTCATCTTTCCCTCGATCCTGACTCGTCTACCAGTCCCTGCCTCTGAAAAACACCCCCACTGCATGATGCTGTGTTGTGGAAATTAATGTATACTGAGAGAGATTTGGAATATTATTCAAACAATCAATCTTTAACATCGATTCATTATTGCAATAATGAAGCTGGTCGACAGCACACTCTGAAGTGTGTGTTGCATAGCGCTTAACCTTCCAGAGGAATCCTGGTTCTTATATAGCTGACACTAAAATGCTTAGTCATGGCTGGTTCCACCCCTCCCATGCAGATCAGGAGACTCAGACACTTTGGGTTCATCTTGTGATTATCTGCACCTGGTGCCGTTTTAACCCACAACCCAGCTTAGTTTCTAATCATCCTTGTATTTGGGCAACTATGAGGGATTTTGTTCTACTCCTCCAGGCTCTCTCTGTTACACCCTCCACATCTCGTCTATGGAATGCAGTCTTTAGCTTTTATCACCAAGTCAAACGGTCATCTCAAGCTCTCTCTAGTTACCATACGCTTATATTAGCTGCAGGGAGCTAGAGTGTAGACTATAAAAACATATCATTAGAACAGAAATGTCCCACTCTTTCAAATATATAATTGTTAAATATCAAATAAATCATGTAAACATGTAATTTCTCACAGCTGCCACCACGCTTCACCGTAGGGATGGTGCCTGGTTTCCACCAGACATAATGCCTGGCATTCAGGCCAGAGTTCAATATCGGTTTCTTCAGACCAGAGTGTCCTTTAGGTGCCTTTTGGCAAACTCCAAGCGGGCTGTCATATGCCTTTTACTAAGGAGTGGTTTCCATCTGGCCACTACCATAAAAAGGCCTGATTGGTGGTGTGCTGCAGAGATGGGAGAACCTTTCAAGAAAGACAACCATCTCCACAGAGGAACTCTGGAGCTCTGTCAGAGTGACCATCGGGTTCTTGGTCACCTCCCTGACCAAGGCCCTTCTCCCCAGATTGTGCAGTTTGGCCCGGCGGCCAGCTCTAGGAAGAGTCTTGGTGGTTCCAAACTTCTTCCATTTAGTAATGGAGGCCACTGTGTTCTTGGGGACCCTTCAATGTTTTGGTAGTGTTCCCCAGGTCTGTGCCTCGACACAATCCTGTCTCAGAACTCTATGGAGAACTACATCGACCTCATGGCTTAGTTTTTGCTCTGACATGCACTGTCAACTGTGGGACCTTATATAGACAGGTGTGTGGCTTTCCTTTTGAATTCACCACAGGTGGACTCCAAGTTGTAGTAACATCAAGGATGATCAATGGAAACAGGATGCACCTGAGCTCAATTTTAAGTCTCATAGCTCTGTTAGTGTGTATTCTATAAAGATCCCTTCAAGTTCCTTAAAAGTCTCTTCACAAAGGAAAAAAGTGGAGCTCTAAAAACAACAAAGAAAGACCTAGAGGAGCACCTGAGAACAACAAACTTTGACTCAAAGCGACATGAACATCTGGCCATCCCATCAGATATCCCACCTATTGAACCCCCGGAACATCATATTGAGACCAGCCCTCCGACGTGGAAAACACAGTTCGACGGGCAAGAACAGCATCAGCCCCGGGGCCAAATGGAGTCCCGTACAAAGTGTATAAGAACGCACCAGACGTCCTGAGGGTCCTCTGGGGGCTTATGAGAACAGCTTGGCAGAAGAAGATAATACCCAAAGTGTGGCGTAGGGCAGGCGGGGTCCTGATCCCTAAGGAGAAGGATGCAGTGAACATCAGCCAATTCCGCCCAATCTCCTTACTGAATGTCGAGGGTAAAATCTTCTTTAGGGTCATTGCCCAGAGGATGGCCGAGTACCTGCAAAGGAATGCGTACGTCGATACATCTGTACAGAAGGCAGGAATATCAGGGTTCTCTGGCTGCTTGGAACATTCCAGCATGATCTGGCACCAGATCCAAATGGCCAAGGTGGAGAAAAGGGACCTCCATGTAGTCTTCCTCGACCTCGCCAATGCATTTGGCTCTGTGCCCCATGAACTCGTGGTCTGCCTTCAGATTTTTCCACATACCGGACACCATCACAAACCTGGTGAAGTCGTACTTCCAGGATCTGCAGTTCTGCTTCACCACCTCAGAGTTCACCACCTCATGGCAGTGCCTGAATGTAGGTATAATGGCGGGATGTACCATTTCTCCGTTGGCATTCACAATGGCAATGGAGGTTATCAGATCCTCAAAATGGGTTGTTGGTGGACAGAGAGTCGACTCTGGTTTCCACCTCCCTCCACTCAGAGCCTACATGGACGACATTACAACATTGACCACCACTGTCCCATGCACCAGGAGACTGCTCAGAAAACTCGAGGAGAACATCAGCTGGGCCCGTATGAAGATTAAACCATCCAAGTCACGCAGCATCTCGATTGTGAAGGGAGTACTCTCCGACCTGAAATTCTTCATCGGAGATGACCAAATCCCAACAGTGTCTGAGCAGCCGGTAAAAAGCCTTGGAAGGTGGTATGATGCAAGCCTGAAGGATAAAGACCAGGTGCAACAGCTGCACAAAGACATCAGTAGTAGACTACAGTCCATCGACAACACCCAGCTACCTGGAAAGTTAAAGGCCTGGTGTCTGCAGTTTGGTCTCCTACCCCGGGTGTTGTGTCCCTTAGCACTGTATGAGGTTCCAATCTCAACAGTGGAGAAGATGGAAAGAGGAGTCACAGGCTACTTAAAGAAGTGGCTTGGAGTTCCACGATGCCTTACCACCATAGGCCTCTATGGAGATGGTGTCCTCAAGCTGCCCCTCACCAGTCTAACAGAGGAATTCAAGTGTGCAAAAACCAGGCTCCAGATGACACTGAATGAATCTCAAGACCCAGTGGTGAGCAACAACGCGCCGACCTTGGCAACTGGGCGCAAATGGAGGCCAGGAAAAGCAGTCCAGGAGGCAACAGCAGCCCTCAGACATGCTGACATTGTGGGTCATGTTCAGCAAGGGAGAGGAGGCCTTGGGCTAACTAGCCGTGCTGCTTGGAGTAAGGCCACTGCACCAGAGCGGCGGAAGATGGTAGTGCAGGAAGTACGCCATCAGGAGGAGGCTGCAAGGTGGGCCAAGGCAGTCTCTCTTGCCAAACAGGGACAGTGGACTCGATGGGACAGTGTGGAGAAGAGGAAGATCAGCTGGAAGGATCTGTGGGCCATGGAAGCGAGGCGGTTGAGTTTTTCCATCAGAGCAACATATGACGTCCTTCCAACACCAGTTAATCTTCACCAATGGTATGGTGAAGATCCGGACTGTGCCCTCTGTTCCATGCCAGCCAACCTCAGGCACATTCTCACAGGGTGTAAAACAAGCCTCACCCAAGGACGCTACACTTGGCGTCACAACCAAGTCCTTAAAAACCTTGCGTCCGCCCTGGAGGACAAGCGAGCTGCCACCAACTCCCTACCACCCACAGCAGCATCACACTCCTTACGGACAAACTTTGTCCGCGAAGGGGCTAAACCACCGAAGAGCGGCTCTACACCATTAGAGCGAGACCAGCTGCGCTTGGCCCGCGACTGGAAAATGCTAGCTGACATTGGCCGGCAACTTGTGTTTCCTCCGGAGATCGCAACCACCACCCTAAGACCTGACATGGTGCTCTGGTCCCGTTCACTCAATAAGGTCTTCATCATTGAGCTCACAGTACCCTGGGAAAACTCAGTAGATGAGGCTTATGAGCGAAAACATCTGCGCTATGCTGATCTAGCTGCCGAAGCACGGCATCATGGCTGGAACACAGAAGTCCGACCAGTGGAGGTGGGCTGCAGAGGTTTTTTGGCAACATCTACAACCAGACTGCTTAGAGACCTGGGAATTAAGGGCCAGAGCCAGCGTTCGGCAATCAAAGCTGTATCAGAGGCGGCAGAAGGCAGCAGTCAGTGGCTCTGGATGAAGAGGAAAGACCCCAGCTGGGCCCCGAAGTGAGAGGGCCAGGAGGTATGCGGTCAACAATGCTTGACTCAGGGAGGAGGACGCCCCTGCCATGCATAGTCCCATGGGATGTTGGCTATCAACAACAAGGCAACTCCTATGACTAATTGGGAATGGGACGCACGCGTAGGATTGATCACCCTGTCGCTGGCCGCCTTTGGGGAGGGTGTATAGTGTGAAAGGCCGAAACACCCTAGGAACCAAAGGTACACTACTGACGATGCGCTCCCCAAATTTCACCACGCTCACTGTTCATTAACTCTTGGAAGTGCTTGCACAAAGGATAGTAACATCTCATCCTGTGTTCTTGGAAACTGTAGATTGGAGTACATTTCTATTTAATCCATTTTAGATTAAGGCTGTAATGAAACCAAATGTATAAAAAGTTAAGGGGTCTGAATACTTTCCAAATGCACTGTACCATGTTGTTGCTGTGTGAATCTTATACCCTGGATGACTACACCAGTACAACATACTCAATATGAGCAGAATGAAAAGACATGTCCCTAAGGGAAAGGCTATACAGACACACTGGTGCCCAAATTGATGACTTTTGTCTCGCAGCAAGAGCAGTGGCGACAAACATTTGGTTCAGTCCGAAACCTGGTCTCAGACTAGATGTAACATAGTAAATGAAAATCCGAGACACTCAGTATGATAAGTACTTAGCCACCTAGCTAGAATTTGTTTCATACATTTTGCAAATTCATCATAGTGTTTTAGAAAATTATTAACTTAAGAATTGAAATTCGTAACATACGAAATTGGTAATGGACATTCAAACATAACATATACTAAAATGCAGCGTCTCGGCTTTACATACAGAATAATAAGAAATTCTCTGACCACAGCTCAGCAGCAGCTAGTCGTCCTGAGCCCTTCAGCTAGTTTAATTATTGTGGCTAGTAACTTAAGCTAGAATTGGAAACTTGTCTAAGTTAGGACTTGGGAGTTTTCAGAAGCATCCAGTTAAAGAGGAGTAATAGTTTATTTAATAAAAACATTTGAACGTTAGATGTTCACTGCAATAAAAATTCGCTTTAGTGTAGCCAATCAGGCCAGGGTGACTGCTATCTAGAGAGCAGTGTAGGTAGACTGTTTCACGGTAACATCAAGATGATTACGACAAATATTACAAGTTAATTCTCATGTAGGCTGCCATCCTCCTCAAAATAAAATCAAGTGTGAGGAAACAAATTGGAGATCGTGACCAAAACAAGTTATTTCTCCCTCGTCCATTGACAAAACAGCACATTCGTTTACAAGGGCTTATCAGGACGACTGACTGAACCAAACCCATGTCTCTACACTCGACTCTCAGCTGCGTGACATACAGTGCAATGCAAAATAATTCACCCCTTTGATGTTTTTCCTATTTTGTTGCATTAAGACCTATAATTTAAATTGATTTTTATTTGGATTTCATGTAATGGACATACACAAAAATAGTCCAAATTGGCGAAGTGAAAAAAATTCACTTGATTCAAAAATGTCTAAAAAAAAAAAAACATAAGTGGTGCATGCATATGTATTCACCCCCTTTGATATGAATCCCCTAAATAATATCTGGTGCAACCAATTACCTTCAGAAGTCACAATTAAATAAAGTCCACCTGTGTGCAATCTAAGTGTCACATTATAACTGCAAAGGTCAGTTTGCTCTTTGGCAGAAAGAGAGAACTCAAAATGTTTAGGCAGACCCGGGCATTACCTTACTGCAGTTACATAACAGTGAGTCTTTGAAATGGCATCCTATTCCCTATATATAGTGCACTACTTTAGACCACAGCCCTATAAGCCCTGGTCAAAAGTAGTGCACCACACACACTAGTGAATAGGGTGCAGTTTAGACAGTCACAGAAAACAAAACAAAAATTCCTCTACTCAATCACTACTCCACTTCTATACATGTTGATTGTAGAATGAATTCTACAATGCTGTTTGGCCAGCAGTACCTCAGTAGCTTCTCAGGCCAAAGAAGAGTATTCCATTTGTTAAATGATGCATGGAGATTGTTTTGTTCTTTAAGAGAGCTGTCTTGCTCTCAGTGGTGATTGTGCTACATAATTTAAAAATAAACATTTTTTTTTTTAAAGGACATGAGGATTAGGGCGGCATTTAAATTTGTCTTTGTATTTCTCGGTATGTCTAGATTTTTATCCTAGTATTCGGTCTACGAGCTGCCTCTATTTTCAGTGTTCTGCTACAACTCAGATGGGCAAATGGTACATCAAATCTTACATAAAATACATTTCAGCTTGTAGGTAGTTATGAGACAAAGACACTTTTTGCTTTAGCTGAACAGCAGCTTATTTAGTTAAAGAATTGCTAAAGGGGGGGGGGGTTATTCAAAATAAAACGTTAAGATTTAAACAAATCTGATATGGGGATTCTCTCAGAATACACCATCACAATATTACCACATATCCCAAAGTCCCAACAGCCATAAGGAGTAATGCTAAAGGATATTGCTTAAAATTATATTGGGCATTTTCACCACTAGAACTGTTTGTATAACCATGTTATCGTATAAATTAGTATTTTAATCTCTGGGGAAGGCGGTAAACTGGGTGGAGTGTCCATCCAGTACAGTTTGCTTTCGAGATTCAATCTCCATAATTGATCATTACAAACTAAATAAACAGGCAACACCGCACAACTTCCTTTACTGTAGAACTTGTTAGCTCAGAATCTGATCCTGAAGATGACAAAAGTATTTTAAGTGAACTCAATTTTGAAGTATGAATTTAAAACAGTTTAAATTGTTAGCTGGTTGTTCAGCAGCCTCCACATTATCCTGCATTTTTTAGAACTAGTGGAAACAGATATCAGTTAGCAGTACATTCCAAAGCAGGATCAAAAAAACACATTGGGATCCAGTAGCCTAATGCAATTTTTCATTAAGTAATTCTACATTTTTTAATTCAACAATGCCTTCCCTCTGATTAAAATGCACACTGTGCAGAAAGTCTAGAGAAGTCTATTTCTCTTCTGATGGAGAAGGAACCAATCAAAAGAGCAAAGAGGGCTGGGATGGTGTTTGGGTGCAGAGTAGCCACTGTATTTTAGCATAAACCCTCTCCCTCCGAATCCATTCTCTCTGTGTCAGTAGTCAGTCCCCCCCACACAAAGCTGCCTCTTTCTTTCAACAACTGTGGGGGGGGTGTAGAGTGGCTGGGCAGTGTGGGCACCAACCCATCCGGAAGAGAAGCAGTCCTACAGAAATCCACACCATGCCACTGAACCAGGGTGCCAGTTGGCAAACAAAGTACTTTCAGCAAACAAATGTTGTTAAGGCTCTAGAGCTGGTCTGTGGCAGCCAACTGAACATCCCACCAACATTACATCTCAAATCCTTATCCTGCAATTGATCACTTGTTACACGCAGGTTGATAAGATTTACAAGTTGCTGTTTGAAAGTCTCTGCTCATTTCGGATGACAGATTATTTTCGACTACCAATGCATCCACTCACACACACACACACAGCTTTATACAAAACCAAGTTTTATTATTTGAACATACAAAAGCTCAAAATAAATCTGCTGGCTGGTCTTTTCTGTCAGTAACAAAAATGAAAACACTTCAAAAAAGTGACAGTTGTTATTTGCTTTAGTCCTTCAGACTTGAGGCCTATCGTGACCTGCCAGTAGAGATTAGCCTTGTGAGACTTAAAATTATTTATCTGTACTCATTCAGAGACCCAGTGCCTTGGCACTGCCTGCATCTGTGTTACGCAATCAGACCTTTAGGCCCCTCCACACTGCGATTCCACCCTAATGCCCCCGTTTTCAAAAAGCTTTCGGTCAGGAGGGTGCAAACAAGGGCCTCTCTGTTCCATCTGCAACACAAGATCACATTTCACATGGCTGATTAGTGGCCAGGAACTGGACCTGACAATGGTGACATCATGGCCATCATGACTCATTATTAGTCCAAACAAAGCTAAAGAAAATGACTGCTTAAAAACATGCTATAGGTGGCCTTTGGGTAAGGGACTGGAGCGTGTGTGTCAATGATTAAATCACACTGTAAAGTCTAGCGGGAACCTGTGCCACGGGTGAATGGAAGGTGGAATTTATCAGTTGCAGGCTAAACTAGGCAGTCTCTGCCAACGAGCATATTAGAACTACCCAGCTTGATTACAGTACAGGGATCGTTAGCACGACGCACGGGAACAGAGCCGTTCATAATCACACTAAATCATTTACAACAGCACGGGAGTATAGAGCCAATTATGAGCCCAAATAATAACCGCTGTTCAAGGACAACCAGTCGTTCCACTTAGTCTATTCCAATACTAGCACACCTGACACAGCTAATAACAGAGCTTTGACTAGTTGAAGCAGGTGTGCTAGGGATGGAAACACTGAATTATATGAGTCAACCAGCTGGAGAAGTCTTCCATGTACAGTACCGGTCAGACACTTACTCATTATACGTGGGAACTCCTTCAAGACTGTTTGAAAATAATTGCAGGTGAAGTTGGTTGAGAGAATGCCAAGAGTGTGCAAAACTGACATCAAGGCAAAGGGTGGCTACTTTGAAGAATCTAAAATATATTTTGATTTCACTTTTCTTTGGTTACTACATTATTCCATGTGTTTTAATAGTTTATGTCTTCACTTATTCTACAATGTAGAAAATAGTAAAAAAATAAAGAAATCCCCTGGAATGAGTAGGTGTCCAAACTTGACTGGTACTGTACTTTTAATTGTCCAATAAAAATCAAATCACTATAACCTATTCCAAGGAGGGTGAACGTCTTACCAATGATCAACGTTGGCGTCTTCAAACTGTCCTGAGACCCCTACTGCACCAGACTCTGGAGGTGGAGAGGAAAGGTAAAAGTCAGAAGTATTTCATGAAACAACTTGCCCTTCTGGACACCTGGGTCATGTTCAGAAGTGCAAACTGTAGCAAAATGTTTTGCAGTGGAAAGGGAAAATGTGTTCATTGGATAAGGCCGTACCTCCCCGTTTCTCTCCATTCAAAAATCTTTCCCTACTGAAAATGACACTTGCACAGAGTATATCTAACATCCTAAAATTGAGTTGCGCAAACCCCCCTTTTGCCCTCAACACGGCCTCAGTTTGTTGGGGCATTTACTTTACAACGTGTCGAAAGTATTCCACATGGATGCTGGCCCATGTTGACTCCAATGCTTCGTACAGTTGTCAAATTGGCTGGATGTCCTTTGCGTTATGGACCATACTTGATACAAAGGAAACTGGAGTGAAAAACCCAGCAGTGTTGCAGTTCTTAACAAACCTGTGCACCTGGCAACTACTACCATACCCCGTTCAAAAGGCACTTAAAATCTTTTGTCTTGCCAATTTACCCTCAACATACACAATCCAGTAACATCAATAAGGGATCATAGCTTTCACCTGGATTCACCTAGTCAGTCTGCCATGTAAAGACAGCGTATGAGGTACTGCAGATATAGAGGGAATAGTGTGGCTCAGTTGGTAGAGCATGGTACTTGCAACGCCAGGGTTGTGGATTCGATTCCCATGGGGGACCAGTACGAACAAATAGTCAAATGTATGCACTCACTACTTTAAGTTGCTCTGGATAAGAGCCCCGGCTAAAATGTAAATGTAATAGGAACAATGAAATATCCCTGGAACAATTTGAAAATATCCCATAGTAATAAATAGGATGTAATTACTGTATTTTTCCCCAGAGGAAACTTCTGTTATACCCTAATTCAGTGTTTAATAAACTTGAGTACCTGTACCCCAAACCAGTTTCACTTTGAAGTTATTCCAGCATGAGAACTGGTCAACAAATGTAGTTGATAACGCAAGTTCCAACAAAAGTAAGGCAGTCTGAATGGCTTCCTTCTTTAATGTCATCAGTAAGCAAATACATTCACATTACTTCCTCTATGGTCATAATGGGAATCAATGCGTGTTTACAAACTATCATACCTACTCCTTTCAATTTGCCAAGTGTGGAATGTCGTACACCTATTTACCTTATAGCCTATGAGCACGGCACAATAATGCACATTCCTCACTCTTGCTGTTTAACCTATGGGCTCAAGCTTGCAATTATCACCTTCCACGCTCTCAACCAAATCGTGGGATACGTTTGTCAACTTACCCTTTGATCTCCTCTCACTTGCTGTTTTTCAGTAACAGTTTTACAACCATCCACCCCCCAAGGATAATTCCTGAGACGAGGCTATGACCAAAACTATTTTAATAAATATTCCTATTTCACTTCGTCACTGTTCATTCAGTTATGCAGTTCATTTGAGGAAAGGCTAATTAATCAAAGGCTTGACGATTAGTTGACCAGTTCATGGTATCAGATCAGCCATGCTCGAACTGGAATAGTTCAAATAAGTGGAATATAATCAAGAGTAGGCTGAGGATACACTAGCTACCCTAAGGTCACAGACCAAAAAGGTTAGTGTCGGGTGTCAATTGCACTCCGACTCAGAAAAGACAGGCAGCAGCGTAGCAAAGCTAAGCTTTGTGGAACCAGCAGCATTGACCTATAGAATTGATGGAATCCATGCAACACAAGTGCGCTCCGCCATCATGTTTCAAACGCCTCAGTCACAACTCATAAACCTATATAGGACATTCGCTGTAGCATAACCATGACACTACACCCCGCCCGAAACGGAATGGACTATGCTGGCATGTAATGTAAGATGGCGCCGGCAGCTCTGCTCCGAAGCAACTTTGCATTATTTAGTTTGGGTTATTTCTTACATTATTAGCCCAGAATTGTGTTATTACATACAGCAATAAATGACTTGGATATCAGAGTGGATCATTTGTTCGTACCCCCCCAAGGCAATTTAACTTATTCCACAGGCTGCTCCAAAACACCGCCGGCGGAGAAGAAGTATTCGGAGTGGACTTCTGGGCTGACTCACGAGGCATGCACACCATCCACTGCTTCCGAGTATATTACTCACTAATGTTCAACCTCTGGATAATAAAGTAGACGAGCACCTCCTTCCAGAGACACATCAGGGATTGTAACACTCAGTTTCACTGAAACATGGCTCCATCGGGATATACCGTCCATACAGCCAGCTGTGTTCAGTACATCGCAAAGACAGGAATAAATCTCTCTCTGGGAAGAAGGCAGGGGTGTATGTTTCATCATTAACTACTCGTGGTGCGATTGTGATAACATACAGGAACTCAGGTCCTTTTGTTCCCCCGACCTAGAATACCTCAAAATATATAATATAATAATAATAAATGCCATTTAGCAGACGCTTTTATCCAAAGCGACTTACAGTCATGTGTGCATACATTCTACGTATGGGTGGTCCCGGGGATCGAACCCACTACCCTGGCGTTACAAGCGCCATGCTCTACCAACTGAGCTACAGAAGGACCTCAAATGCTGACCGTATTACCCCAAAGAGAATTCTTTGGTTATAGGTCACAGCCGTGTATATTCCCCCTCAAGCAGATACCACGACGGCCCTCAAGGACCTTCACTGGACTTTATGCAAACTGGAAACCACATTTCAAAGCAAATTTGAGGAAAACGGTACAAAAGTTCTACCAACAAATTGACTGTAGTACTCACTCCGGAAAAACACTGCTACTCAACTTTTCAAAATGCCTACAAGGCCTTCCTGCACCCTCCCTTCTGCAAATCTGATCTACTCCATTTTGCCCTTCCCTTCCTATAGGCAGAATCTCAAACAGAAAATACCCATGCTAAGGTCTATTCAACACTGGTCTGACCAAATGGAATTCACGCTTCAAGATTGTTTTGATCACGCAGACTAGGATATGTTCTGGGTAGCCTCTGAGAATAACGTAGATGAATACGGTTGAGCTCAACAGGAAGTTTATAGGAGATGTTGTACCCACTGACTTAGAACCTACCCAACTCAGAGACCGTGGATAGATGGCAGCAGTTGCGCAAAACTGAAAGCGCGAACCACCGTATTTAACTATGGCAAGGTAACTGGGAATATGGCCGAATACAAAGTGTAGTTTTTCCCTCCATAAGGCAATCAAACAGGCAAAAGGTTAGTACAGAGACAAAGTGGAGTCACAATTCAATGGCTCAGACAAGATGTGAGAGGGTCTACAGACAATCACGGACTAAAGGGAAAACATTCCGGACAAGCTAAACACCATCGCCCGCTTTTGAGGATAACACAGCGCCACTGACGCAGGACTGTGGGCTCTCCTTCTCTGGAGCCATTGAGTAAGACAATTATGTGCGTTAACTCTCGCAAGGCTGCCAGCCCAGACGGCATCCCTAGCCGCGTCCTCAGAGCATGCGCAGACCAGCTGGCTTGAGTGTTTACGGACAACACAGGGGACCCACAAGGGTACGTGCTAAGCCCCCCTCCTGTACTCCCTGTTCACCTTTTGACTGCGTGGCCACGCACGCCTCCAACTCCGATGACAACAGATTTTGCGGATCTTTGCCGATGACAACAGTAGTAGGCCTGATTACAAACAATGAGACAGGCT
This sequence comes from Oncorhynchus keta, assembly GCF_023373465.1. NCBI lineage: Eukaryota > Metazoa > Chordata > Actinopteri > Salmoniformes > Salmonidae > Oncorhynchus > Oncorhynchus keta. The sequence continues at coordinate 22,304,761 of NC_068431.1, forward strand.
ACAGGGAGGAGGCGAGGGCCCTGCGAGAGTGGTGTCAGGAAAACAAACTCAACGTGTGTGCATTGTTAGAGCTAGGAAAAAGCATTTCGCTACACCCACAATAACATCTGCTAAATATGTGTACGTGACCAATAAAGTTTGACTTAGGTGTCAACATGTCTAATGTGGTGAAGGGGAGTAGGGTGACGTAGTATCGTCACCACAAAAGGTGGTCACTGTCGGAAGACTGCTTGATTGCTTCACTTGGGCCATCTGCTGGAGGTGTGCCACTCAATCTGAGCTTTATCTCCTAAAGCAGACCCGTGGGTAGTATTCACCAAACAGAAAACTGACAAACAGGGAGAGACTACTTGGACTTAAACACTCATTTCCATTTTCCGTTGCAAAACATTTTAAAGAGCTTCTGCTGCGTGCCCTAATAAATAAGACCCTCAAAAAAAAAAGAAAACACTTTATATGTCCTGACGTTAGCCTGTGGGTAAGGTTTATGACCCCCCCATAAATACCTTTCTCCCTTCCCTCTCGACTCTACTGAAGGACTCTTGAATAGCCTTTGTGAAACAGAGAGCATGAGGAACATCAAACAAGTGGGGGGAAAGGAACCATATTTCAGTAATCCAACCAGTTGAAAAACAGATATATTCATTCGGTTGTCATCTGAGACATGATGAAAAAATATCTGGGAAGGTCTACAAATTGTAGTTATCAGATTCACATGGAAGTGTTGTGCAATTTAAATGTTTAAATATGAAACTATTTGTGAAAAGAAATGCAATTTTAGCTTCCAAATGAGAGAATTGGGTTTTCATAAGCTTAGAGCTCTGCTCAATCAGTGGCCTACCCCTGTGAATAGACATTGGTTATAAACTATGAAACGCTCCTCTCCCTCCACTATATAAGCCCTTGATGAAAATGTAACCTCCTGTTCCAAGTACGCGAGGCCTGCAGCCTCTGCGTTAAAAGGGCGAATAACTTTGTTCCAAGGACGATAGGATGATGGTCCATACATTAAAAAGGACTAACATGTCAACTACAGAACTAAGCCAACCTCAGCGTGAGCTTTGGTTGTGAAGGGTATGAACTTTGAACTCTTATTCACTAAAGTGAGACATCCTGGCCGTTACAGCAGCTGTAAACGTGGGCTAGTAAAGGACGGACGATGTATCTAGTCTAACACAACGACGATACTTCAACATAGCCAATTTACCACCAGAGACATTCTTCCGAGGACAGGAAGATCTGTTAGCCAACACCGCCAGCATCTACGACCAACCTACCGAAGCGCAGCTCAGAGTAAATATTTATTGCATTTTCATTTTCCAAATGCGTGGTAATTTAGAATGTATAAGATACTGTATTTAAGGTAGCATGGCTTCTCCCTTTGTTCCTCAGTCTTCCTGCTCTTTCACTCAAACCCAAGCCCCTTCCCTTTGTGTAACCAGATATTGTCGGCTTCGTCCACCAGGGACGTTTTCCGTATGACATCATTTGCATTCTGTGTATATGTAATTCTGTGTGATTAGTTAGGTATTTAGTAAATACTTATTAAACCCAATTTTATATTGCTGATTCAACTTGTTAGCCAGGGTTCGTGAAGATAACCAAGAATTTACAACTTTCAGATGAGACTGAAATAAGGTGACGATTAATATTGACTGCTATTGATGTAAAATATTACTAGGTCTTTAAGAGTTTACCCGGAACATAACAGCTCTATAAAACTCTTTCGTGGTGCCCCAACTTTCTAGTTAATTACTTTACATGATTAGCTAAATCAGGTAATATTATTTACAGAGAAAGGATTTTATAGAATAGCTTGTCATATCACTTAATCCGGCATAGCCAAAGACACGACAGTCCCTTGACCTAAAAGGATTTGGGGCGGTAATAATCCAGTGAGTGTTCAAATGAAAACAAGACTATGAATTTCCTTCTAACATCATACAGTCAGACAGTTTCAGACCCCTTGACTTTTTCCACGTTTTGTTACGTTACAGCCTTAATCTAAAATAGATTTTTTAAATCTTCATTCTACAGTTGAAGTCAGAAGTTCAAACTAGTTGACTTCAACCTAAGTGTTTCAACCACTCCACAAATGTATTGTTAACAAACCGTCGGTTAGGACATGTACTTTGAAATAATCTCTAAACAACTGTTGGAAAAATGACTTGTCATGTACACTGTACCACAATTCAAGCGGGTCAGATGTTTACAAACACGAAGTAGACTGTCCCTTTAAACAGCTTGGAATATCCCAGAAAATTATGTCATGGCATTAGAAGATTCCGATAGGCTAATTGACATTGTTTGAGTCAATTGGAGGTGTACCTGTGGATGTATTTCAATGCCTACCTTCAAACTCAGTGCTTCTTTGCTTGACGTCATAGGAAAATCCAAAGAAAATGAGCCAAGACCTCAGAAAATAAATTAGACCACCAATCTGGTTCATCCTTGGGAGCGATTTCCAAATGCCTGAAGGTATCATGTTCATCTGTGCAAACAATAGTACGCAAGTATAAACACCATGGGACCACGCAGCCATCATACCGCTCAGGAAGGATACGCGTTCTGTCTCCTAGAGATGAACGTACTTTGGTGCGAAAAGTGCATATCAATCCCACAACAACAGCAAAGGACCTTGTGAAGATGCTGGAGGAAACAGGTACAAACGTATCTATATCCACAGTAAAACGAGTCCTATAATCGACATAACCTGAAAGGTCGCTCAGCAAGGAAGAAGCCACTGCTCCAAAACCGCTATTAAAAAAAGCCAGACTACGGTTTGCAACTGCACATTGGGACAATGATCGTACTTTTGAGAAAAGTCCTCTAGTCTGAAGAAACAAATAGAACTGTTTGGCCATAATGACCATCGTTAAAGGGGGAGGCTTTCAAGCCAAAGACACCATCCCAACCGTGAAGCACGGGGGTGGCAGCATCATGTTGTGGGGCTGCTTTGCTGCAGGAGGATGGGAAATTATATGGATATATTGAAGCAACATCAAGTGTTAGGTATACAAGTATTCTGTGTGTGTGTATCCTGTATGTGTGTGTGTGTGTATTTCTTTTCTCTCATTCTCCCCTCACAGGTGGCATTCATCATTCCCCAATCAGTCATCAGTTGCTAATCAGAAGACACCTCCTGTTTCCATTACCCCATCACATTCACTTGGTTTAAAAACCCTGTCTGTTGTTTGACAGAGAGATTGAGCTCTAGAGCAATGTCATCTGTCTGTAGATCTCATTTGGTTTTTGCAACGAAATGTCACTTTGTCCCCACCTGTGATTATTGGTTTTGTTATGGTGTTTGTTTTACGGTGGGAAAAGGGGGTACCAAGACAAGTCGCCCATGGGCATACACTACCCATAGGAATACTTTGAATAAAAACACTAGTTAGAGCTGGGCGGACCACCCACTGTTTTTGGTTAGTTAGCTGTTGGTGAAGTAGGCTAGTCTAGCTTTGGGGTGTTTTTGGATACTTGTTTATTTCCTTGGGTCCAGCTCAGGCCCTTTTCCTGCTCCCCCCATTACCGTGTGTTTTCAAATAAACCATGAGTGTTTGACGGTAATTTAGTTGTCTGTGGTTATTTCGTTCTCACTCTTACTATTATAATTTGCATGAGTCATGTTACGGGTCTCGTTACCATCCCCCCCCCCCCTAGACTGTCGGGCCAAAAGGGATACGTAACATAAGTGGGGGCTCGTCCGGGATATGTCTTTACTGACACCCCTCCCGCTTGTGCAGATTGTGATAGTGGTATAGTTCAGTGTTGAACGTCATAGCTGATGTAGCATTAGTGTTTGCTATTTGTTGGCTCGTGTGTAGTATTTAAAGATGGCTACATTTGATTTGAAATCCTTTTTGGATAACCCTTCGTGGGAGGTTTTTGATAAACGTCGTAGAATTGATTTAATGACCTTGGCTGACCATTATTTGTTATCGATTCCGCAGAGTTTAGTTAAAGCGGAGGTTAAACAACTAGTGTTTAATGTTTTGTTGGAAGAGCAGGTGCTTGTCTTACCGCTGCCTGAACCTACTACCCCTGTAGGGGATGTTGCTGCTCCTAAGGCCGGTGGCTGAGAATGAGGGCGAGGCTAAAGCTCCAGCCACAATGCCCCGTTTTGATCCACTCTCCCCACAGTCAACCGGTGATGCCAGGAGGGTCAATGCAGTTCCAACTGGAGAGTCTCCCGCCTAATTTGGGCTCTCTTTCACCTCCAGTTGGAGATGTGTAAAATTGAGGCAGAAAAAGAAAGAGAACAGCGGCAGATGGACTTAAAAATGCGCCACATGGAACTGGAGGCAGAGACAGCAAGGCTAGCCTTCGTTCCTGCTGTGACTGTTAGCGAGTCGTCCTCACCAGCTGGAGCTTCCAACACTTTTGACATTAGTAGGCACATTGAACAAAGGTACCAAAGCAGAGGTTGACTCCTATTTTTGTGTTTTTGAACGTATAGCCGTAGCATTGAAATGGCCTGAAGAGGTATGGTGCCTATTACTTCAGTGTAAATTAACTGGTAAAGCCCAAGAAGTTGTCAACACTACCTCTGGAGGACAGTTAATTATGAAGTGGGCAAAGCTACTGTTCTTCGTGCCTATTAGCTTCAGTTCAGCTTCACATCAGTCAGGAAGTTAAACTTGGTCGCAATTGGGTCTTCCAAATGGACAATAACCCCAATCATACTTCCAAAGTTGTGGCAAAATGTCTTAAGGATAAAAGTCAAGGTATTGGAGCGGCCATTAAAGTCCTGACCTCAATCCTTTTGAACATTTGTGGGCAGAACTGAAAAACCGTGTGCGAGCGAGGATGCCTACAAATCTGACTCCGTTACACCAGCTCTGTCATGAGGAATGGGCCAAAATTCACCCAACTTATTGTGGGAAGCTTGTGGAAGGCTACCTGAAATGTTTGACCCATGTTAAACAATTTAAAGGCAATGCTACCAAATACTAATTGAGTGCATGTAAACTTCTGACCCACTGGGAAAGTGATGAAAGAAATAAAAGCTCAAATAATTCCCTGCTATTATTCTGACATTTCACATTCTTAAAATAAGTGGTATTCCTAACTGACTTAAGACATGGAATTTCTACTAGAATTAAATGTCAGGAATTGTGAACTGAGTTTAAATGCATTTGGCTAAGGTGTATGTAAACTTCCGACTTCAACTGTACGTACAATACCCCATAATGCCAAAGCGAAAACAGGTTTAGAAGTAAAACATTTCCATAAGTATTCAGACCCTTTGCTATAAGACTTCAAATTGAGCTCAGGTGCATCCTGTTTCCATTGATCATTCTTGAGATGTTTCTACAACTTGATTGGAGTCCACCTGTGGTAAATTCAATTGATTGGACATGATTTGAAAAGGCACACCTATCTACATTAGGTCCCACAGTTGACAGTTGTGGAAAATTGCAAAATTATGTTATAGTGCTTGAAAGATTATATAATCTTTGTATTGCATTAGAATGGTTGTTTTAGTCGACAGAATAGAATCTGTCGACGATTGTGTTCAGTGTTCCACTGAGGATGGGCCTCTGAGATAGCACTGACAGAAGATTTACGATGTCTTTTGCCAATGAAGCCTAAAGAGCATTCCAGATAGTGAGGTAATGTTTTGGTACTATGAAGTACCAGGAACGAGATTAGAATCTCGTTTTAGAGACCAAACCTGAATGATAATTTATAGTTAATGCTATCTGGCTATGGGATACTCCTCTCAAGTAAAGGGCCCTTTGAAGTTTGAGATCTGTGGTTCGTCATGTGAGTTGAGGGGTGTATCTTGGCTACAAAAGATACTATAATTATTTTGTAAAGACTCAGAATTAATTGATAGACACCACATTTCTGAGAGTCAAAGGGCTATGGTGAAGCTCATAATTAATGAAGATTAAAATATAACTGACTTGTGTGTGGTTTGTAAACTCTCCTCATTTAGTAATACAGGAAATTACCACAACACAGTCCATGTCAGAGCAAGCCATGAGTTTGAAGGAGTTATCCCTAGAGCTCCGTGACAGGATTGTGTCACCCCACAGATCTGGGGAAGGATACCAAAAAAAGAAATTGCTGCAGAATTGAAGGTCCTCAAGAACACAGTGGCATCCATCATTCTTAAATGGAAGAAGTTTGGAACCACCATGACTCTTCCTAGAGCTGGTCTCCTGGACAAACTGAGCAATCGGGGGAGAAGGCCTGATGGTCACTAACAGAGCTCCAGAGTTACTCTGTGGAGATGGAAGAACAACCATCTCTGCAGCATTCCACTAATCAGGCCTTTATGGTAGTGGCCAGACAGAAGCCACTCTTCAGTTAAAGGCACATGACAGCCCTCTTGGAGTTTGCCAAAAGGCACCTACTAAAGGACTCTCAGACCATGAAACAATGTTCTCTGGTCTGATGAAACAAAGATTGAACTCTTTGGCTTGAATGCCAAGCGCCACATCTGGAGGAAACCTGGCACCATCCCTATGGTGAAGCAAGGTGGTGGCAGCATCATGCAGTGGGGATGTTTTTCAGGGGCAGGGACTGGGAGACTAGTCAGGATCAAGGGAAAGATGAATGGCGCAAAGTACAGAGATCCTTGATGAAAACTTGCTCCAGAGCACTCAGGACATCAGACAGGGGCGAAGGTTCACCTTCAGCAGGACAACAACCCTAAGCACATAGCCAAAACAACGCAGGAGTGGCTTCAGGACAAGTCTCTGAATGTCATTGAGTGGCCCAGCCATAGCCCGGACTTGAACCCAATCTAGCATTTCTGGAGGGAGAGACCTGAAAATAGCTGTGCAGCGACGCTCTCCATCCAACTTCACAGAGCTTGTGTGCCAAGCTTGTAGCGTCATACCCAAGAAGACTCGAGGCTGTAATCTCTGCCAAAGGCGCTTCAACAAAGTACTGAGTAAACGGTCTGAATACTTATGTAAATGTAATGTTTTTTATTAAATGTGCAAAAATGTCAAACTTGTTGCTTTGTCATTATGGGGTAGTGTGTATAGATTGGGGGGGGGGGGACAATTGAATCAGTTTTAAAGTAAGGCTGTAACAAAATGTGAAAGATCAAGGGGTCTGAATACTTTCCCAAATGCACTGTACATTAATAGTTGTACTTGTGTGCTAGTGCTTCAGCTTATATTTTATTTTTACTGGACTGCTGAACAAGCCTTGAAAACAGCTGAATTATGCTGCGTTTCTTAACCCTTAACACTCATGAGAATTGGCCAAAATCATGGACAAATAAAATGTTTCTTACAGTAGAAATATGAAAAGCATATGCATAACCATGGTAGATTATTAGGAAATTAATAAATCAAAAGTTGAGGACAACTGTCCAGCTGACTAGACAATCCAAATATTACTTAATTTTGTGCATTTTCAAATCTGTACTTTCTGCAGGATTTGTTGATAACGAAATTAATACATTCAGTAACATAAGGGCTACTTCAAACAATAGTGAAATGTAGAGTTATTCCTTTTGGAATGCGAGGCTAGCCTACTGATGGGGTGCTTAGTACTGTTTAACTAAAACGCTGACAGGAGGTTCAGGACGGCAAATTGATTCCCTTCAATAATCTAATGCTGATGTGTGTCGCTGATGTTTCATGTATCTTCAGAGCATCTTGCATTGTTCCAGTCCTACCACAATGTCCACCCCCTAGGACCTACTGTTACCCAAATCAAGGGTGTTCATTAGGCACCAAACAGAAAGACTGAAATGTTGGACTCATTTCCTTTTTCCATTGCATACCCTAATGAACACGACCCATGTACGTATACAAAGCAATGCAGACCCCATTCCAATGTATTTCAAGCTCATACCATTGCAGCATCCCGTTGGGGTGTCCTCGGGCCTTACCCCGGCCATGCAGTGGTGTTTCTGGGATGCAGAGTCGGCCAGCATCCCCTCCAGTCTTTCCAGGGTGGCCTGGCCCTCCAGGGTGAGCTGGGACAGACCCTCCTCAAAGTTGTGAAATGTGGGCAGGTCTATCTGACCCTGTTCTGTGGGTGGGGAGACTGAAAGGTTAGTCAAATGCCCACATAGTTGACATTGGGCGCCCCAATTAAAGTATGGTGGGACTGTAAAGTTGTGGTTTTCAAAAATAATTTTTAAATAAAAAATTATTTGGGGGGGTAACAGTTACTTTATGCGTTAAGGCATGGTATCATACAGAAGATATATACTTTGGTGAAAGTTAGCCAACTTTAATGAATCTTTTAGCACTGACAGTCCAACAACCGGAATGAGAAATTAATGTGCATCCTTACACTGATCTCAGAACAGTTGTCAAGGTGTCGAGGAGGTGCACTGAGGACATTTGGGCATGAAATATCAAGTCTAGATGTCAAGAAATAAGTTAATTTGTCGGCAAGAAAGATGGGTTGTGTTCATTAGTCGCCAAAACAGCAAGAAGACTAAAGCAGGGAGGGACTACCTTGACTTGTCCAATGGGAAAGGTTAAATTGTTTCCGGTGCAAAACATTCTGTTGTGTGCCCTAATGAATACTGAACATGGTCAGGCTCACTCACCAGCTTCTTCAACGTCGTACTCATCTCCCTCAAAGTCAGAGTCGGAGTCTTCAGGGTCAGGGTGCAGGGCCTGGCATTCAGAGATGGCTGAGAACATGGGCTCCACTGGAGGGTGGAAAACCAACTCAAAGTATTTTGGAAATTTGTCCAAACCAACCCTTTCCCCAAACCATAGATTTACAGCTGTAAATCTGACCATCAGTTTGGTCCGATCTAAGTAACGTTCATTTTTCAAATTTAGCTCAGGCCTGAAGAATATCTATTACGAGTCCAAATATGTGCTGATATAGCTCACTATACGGTGAAGTATGCATGAATGGTATTCCACAGTACCCACTTACAGGTAGCCTTATCACTGGGCACAAAACGGATCTCTGTAACAGGACTTATGGAATCAGCGTCGCAGTCATCATCAGTACTCTCATTATCCTCTTCCTCCGCACACTTCTCAGTTACCAGTCTACATTTACACAGGGAGCCCAGTTCAGATTTTTATCACTTAATTTGTCTCTTGACCAATCAAAACAGACAGATCTTTTGCTACTAAAAATTGGGCAAAAGATCAGAATTGGGCTGCCAGTATAAACACAGCTATAGAGCCAGAAGTGGAACAGAGCTCAGTTGCAATCTCATGACACTCACATTGTGGCACACCTGCATATACAACTAGGGCTACTTGTGAGCGTATTCTCCCACACACAGAGCAGTGGAAATGTGTTCTCTAGCGTGATGAATTACGCTTTACCATCTGGCAGTCCAACGGACGAATCTGGGGTTTGCGGATTCCAGCAGAACATACAGTGCCAACTAAAGTTTAGTTGAGAGGCTGTTTTTATATGGTTCAGGCTAGGTCCCTTAATTCCATTGAAGGGAAATCTTAACACTACAGCATACAATGACATTCTAGACAATTCTGGGCTTCTTCTTATTATATTATTATTATTCTGACTTTGTGGAAGGCCCTTTCCTGTTTCAGCATGACAATGCCCCTGTGCACAAAGCGATGTCCATACAGAAATGGTTTGTAGAGAACAGTGTGGAAGAACTTGACTTGCACAAATCCCTGACCTCAACCCCATCGAAAACCTTTGGGATGAATTGGAACGCCAACTGTGAGCCAGGCCTAATCGCCCAACACCAGTGCCCGACCTCACAAATGCTTGTGGCTGAATGGAAGCAAGTCCCTGCAGCAATGTTCAAACATCTAGTGGAAAGCCTGCCCAGAAGAGGGGAGGCTGTTATAGCAGCAAGGGGGGACCAATGCCCATGATTTTGAAATGAGATGTTTAAAGAGCAGGTGTCCATATACACTACATGACCAAATGTATGTATATGGGTAAGGTGACTAGACATCAGGATATTTCAAAGAGTAGCAGCAATGTAAATTAAGATTTTATGACAGTGTGTTTGCATAGTCAGTATAAATGTGTGTGCGTGTTGAGTGAGTGTGTAGAGTTCTACAAGTGTGCATAGAGAGTGTAAAAATAAAATACAAGGGTCAACTCAGAGAATGGCTACACGGACTGTTCGCTATTTAGCAGTTTTATGGCTTGGGGATAGAAGCGGTTTGTGTCAGACTTGATGCACCAATACTGCTTGCTGTGCGGAAGCAGAGAAGTCTGGTTTGGGTGGCTGGAGTGTAACATTTTTTTCTGACCTTCCTGTCACACTGCCTGATAGAGGTCCTGGAGGGAGGGGTGGGGTGTGTGGGGGGGGTCATCGCATGCGAGTCCTTAGTGATTTGGACACTGAGGGACTTGAAGCTCTAAACCAACTTCCCCTGCAGCCCTGTCGATGTGGACGTGCTGCCCCCGTTTCCTGTAGTCCACGATCAGCTCCTTGGTCTCACTGATGTTGATCGAGAGCTTGATGTCCTGGCACCATACGGTCAGGTCACTAACCTCCTCCCTGTAGGCGGTCTCATCGCCAGTGATCAGGCCTACCACCATCAGTAAACTTGGTGGTGCTGGAGTCATGCGTAGACCGCACAGTCATGGGTGACTGCTTATAGCTTATTCTTTCAGTAGTAAATTACAGAGGTGGGACCAAGTCATTACATTGTTTTACAAGTCACAAATCCCAAGTCCTAAACTTTGAGTTCGAGTCCTAAACAAGTCATGTGCTCCACAAAGCGCAACTCAAAGAAAATGTCTTTCATTTTGATCTTACACTACCTATACAACCAAGTGTCCAACATGCAAATGGAACAATATTTTACTTACATTTAAAACCATTTTCCCTACCAAACAAGTGTTAAGGTGGCCAAGCAGATTATGAATCTAAGAGCACTACAATCAGAGTTAACTGGCATTAATAAAATGAAGTTTCATTTAAAGTTCCACATTTTATTAGTCTGTACAGGATACACATGGTATACACAGTCCAATAGAATGCAGGTTCCTTCGACAATGCAACATTTGGCACAACAAATTGGCATAAGTGAGCAAATGAAATTAATGACCTTGGCATGACCTGAGACATGAAGCAAAAACACTGCTTATTGTTTAGTCTCAGCAGCAACTCAGATGTAAATAAGCTCTCAAGAGCATCGGATGTCCGAGCAACCGTGACTGGCAGCTCGCCCATCCGCAACATGACAATGAGCCTCTCTAGGGGGTTAAAACGGGCCATTCAGCAGCGGGTGAGTATGTGTGGGATGAATGGTGGCTGTTCCTGACAGGACAACCTGGGCTCAAGAGTATTTTCTATTATTCTTGACGGAAATCCAAGGGATTCCATTTAGTGTGACACATTTCGTATGGTATGTATTAAATGTGTGGTTGTCCATCACCCATTTCATATGATATGTAAAAAATTTGCTAAACGTAAAATATTTTACACATTTTCCTAAATGTTTGATATATTACAAATTCTAGCTAGCTGGCAAATATTAGCTAGGCTTTATTGTTAAGGTTAGGAGTTAGGTTAAAGGGTTAAAATGCTAAAGTTTTCCGTGATAAGATTTGAATTCACAACCTTTGAGTTGCTTGGTGTTTGCATTATACGCCCACCCATCCACCCTAATTTTGTTTCTGTGTAACAGTATAACTTTAGACCGTCCTCTCGCCCATACCCGGGCACGAACCAGGGACCCTCTGCACACAACAACTGACACCCACGAAGCATCGTTACCCATCGCTCCACAAAAGCCTTGCAGAGCAAGGGGAACTACTACTTCAAGGTCTCAGAGCAAGTGACGTCACCGATTGAAACGCTATTTAGCGCGCACCACCGCTAATTAAGCTAGCCGTTTCACATCCGTTACATCTGCATTAAGTAATTAATATGTCTTATGTAACCATACCAAACTAATGTAGGTATCCGGGTTCACGTTTACTATGCTACGTCTAGTCTGAGACCAGGCAGGACAGGAGGCATGCCAGTGTGACTCAGATGTTATTATGGTGAACAATAAATGCTTTTGTATGTCATTTGGGATGTTTTTAGAGTTGCTTTTATGAAAAAGCATTAGTCAAATTAAGTTGCAAACGTTTTGGCTGTTGCAAAATCGTGTGCAATGGAAACTGGTTATGTTAACTTTAGGAACCAAAGAGAAAGAAACTGAGTACCCTTCCTGAATTTGTCTTTACTCCAAAAGTAAAATTTATACACCCTTGTGGGTGTACAAAAAGTAGGCAATACAGTCTGTGTTTGCATGCACCCGACTGAAAAACCGCAACGTTTTCGAGCATAATTGTATACAATAATAAGGTCTATGTACAGGCTCAACTTCTCATAACATGCCGCTCGCTTCAAACTGGCATGGCCTCATTGCACTTCGGAAAGTGAGACTATTCTGAATACACTGGAATTGAGAGAAAGACAAAGTATATTTGGAGAAAACTCACCGTTGAGATTGGTGTTGACCATGACGTACAGGTGCTCTCCTGGGTACGCGGTAAAATCGCGTGAGATTGCATGGAGACTGATTGACGGGTATTTCAAATTAAACCCCATTCCAGACCCATCGAACCATGATACACATCTGGGGAGAGATTAGACAATGTAATTAAAAATACATTTTACGCACTTTAGGTAGCCAATATGAGGAAAGGCCTTTGTCAAACACATACTAGTCGATTTCAATCAAATCGCGCAGTTCATTGATGAATAATCTGAAAACACCTCACGTTTCTGCAATGTACAGAGTTCCTGGTCCAAGCCCTTCGCCATTCCAAACAGCGGTGATTTCACCTTGATTGTACCGTATTCCTTCACTTGGAGGAGATACGTTTTTCAGATTCACCATCGTGGCTTCCCTGTCCTCCCAACCCGCATGGAGTGAATTAAACATGTTGATCGGATAGTTTCCACCTATCTGCAGATTTATAAACAAAGATGTATGATGTCCGGAGAATTTTGAGGTTACCTGGACAATTCGGTTAGGAGAATGACACTGCGCTCCTTTAATTGCCTTGCTGTGTTCTGAAAGTCTTTTCAGACCCCTTTCCGATGGTTGTTTAACTCCAAACGAACTGCTTTCCACACCCGTTTCTGTAGTTGGCGGAGCGTAGTCTAATTAAGATTTGGGCGGGGCAGCCGATTTATCCTATGAGCGCTGTAATTTGGTTGTTTATAAAGTGGGCTAGTTCGTTTGAAAATGCCCAGTGCTCCGGGTATGCGGAGTGTGTGTAGACCATTCCATTGGTTCGTAAAATACCTCTCCAATCCACCCGGGGCACCCGACCATGCAAAACAAACTCGCAAATAAACCATAAGGAACTTTCATAACAACAAGAGGTGCACTTGAGCCAACAATCCACCTAAAATAGACAAGTATTTTCCAGAAATGACCTAATTTGACAGAAAGAGGCACACCGATTAGCAACAAAAAAACTACCTAAAATATTGTTTTCATGAGTTAAGACGTGTAAATAAACCATACATCAACCACACAAGTCAACATTTCTGGAGAAACCAATAGCAACTGAACTTTAATTAATGCATCTTTAACGAAACATGCCCCCTCAACACTTTCACCAGATGTTCTCAAATCAAATCAAATGTATTATAAAACCCTTCTTACATCAGCTGATATCTCAAAGTGCTGTACAGAAACCCAGCCTAAAACCCCAAACAGCAAGCAATGCAGGTGTAGAAGCACGGTTCTCAAGTGGACATGCCTGCATTAGAAAGATAATTGTATCAATATTTCACACCATCATGCTGTCCTCTCCCTTTTCAAGAAACAGAAAACAAGTCGGCCTACCATTCCTTGTTTAAAAAAGCTTTTTATTATGACAAATGTACAGATCGTATTAATATGAAAGAAAATAGAGTAAAGTTAACAAAAAGGTATTGAAGAGTAACAGACAAAACATAGAAAACCAATCTACAAGCTAATGTTGATATACCAGACCTACAGTATAAGTTGTCTCCCCAGTCTTCCAATTCTACCTGTAATAAACAATAATAAGGAACAAACACTTTTGAATCATTGGCACCAACTTCCCCCTGGCAGAGGACTGCCTGTGTGTCAGACTGCCCCTCCCAACTAGTGTACCTTAATATGATCATTTGCTCCAACAGATTTGTCATTTAAAATTAAGTAGGTCCACCATGTCATACTCATGAAATACAGGTGATAAACGTAATCTCTTGAAAACATTACATCAGAAATCAGAATTTTTTTTCATCCCAAAACGATGGTAAACTAACCCAAGTCATCTGCATATGATTCCCACAATGCAACTGCCAGTAGACGCTTTGGAGCAGTCCAACTAATGGTGCGGTAACTCAAGTCAATATTATCATGTTCGTGGACTGCATTGCAGGCAGCTCAGAAATGATTTGTAATTAGCCTTCCTTCACACGGAAGTATTAAAAACATTGTGTGATTAACCAAGACTAATAAGAAGTTTACCATTGATGATGAACACATGCCAACACTTCTTTACAAAAGACAAATTTACAAGTAGGCTTAATTTCTTAATTAGAGCGCATTTATCTTGAACTTTTCCCATGATTCTGACGATGGCCACCTTTGTGTCCAGGGTCATGTTCATTGGGGCACAACTGAAAATTAAAACAAGGGCTTCATATTGGACAAGTTCAGTTAGCACCTCCCCATTTCACTCTGTTTTCTACCATTTTATGCTTACTGAACACAACTCATCAGTCCTGCCAGGTGTCGTCCGTGCCTCCAGTGGTTGGTTCATGCTCTCTTGTTCAGGAGCAAGACACAAGGAACACTGCTGAGCAAAAGAGTTTAGAGGTCTGTGACTATTGAACCTTGTAAAACCTTAAGGTGGCCAACGCATCTGCACATAACAAAATAACATCCAACAAACATGCCAGATATCCAATGAATTCATTACAAAACAGTGGTGCCAATATCACAACCCCTCTACAAGGAAAACTATTATAAACAATGCAATCATAAATGCAATCATAAATAATTGCCAAATATATTTATTTCCATAAAAGAAAATGCCTCTAAATATACATTACAGCAAAAACTAGATATACACACTAACATTAGAGGTCAATTTATGGTCTGAACCATTTCCCCCAAACAAGTTGCATTCTGGTATATCATTCCCTAACAAAGATTAATCCAGCATGTCGTTTATCCATAATCTTATTTTGATTCAAGGCCAGAGCCTGTATTCAGTCTCAGAGTAGGAGTGCTGATATAGGATCAGTTGCATTTTAGATCATTCTGAATAATATGGACAGCAGTCCTACTCTGAGAAACTGTTTGAACAGAGGCCCAGAAAGGCAGGGATTTAACCTGACCTCAAAATGGAACCCTTAAGCCAAAATGAGCTCATATTTGAGAACAGACAAAGGATAGGCATTCTGAGATCGGAGACGTTTATTTAGTCTCCAGTTGATGCAGTAAGATGTAGAGGGAAGACTAGAGCGAGGGTAGTGTTCTCTACAATCAACACTGGTGGTGGCAGAGGGTTCCGAAAAGACCAGGGGACATTTTAAAAATGTAAAAAATATTTTTAAAAATAGTCGATGAACAACGACAGGTAGTTAGGTATATACTCAGTAAGTACCTTTACTTCAAGGTTTTGAACCTACATACAGTATCGACAAGAAGGTACATAGGAAACAGTATGCCACTTGGTTTGCTAAGGAGGAAAACAATAAGTGGATGATTTGATATACAAAGAAATACATTATAAAAACACAACATACGTAAAATAATGGTTAAAATGCTGACATGGTTATTGAGAGGAACAGAGAAAGTTGGCAGAAAATTCTGTACATAAACAAATCCCTTCGAATATTAGCATATAAAAAAAGTCTAAAACATGGGCATTTAATCCATTGATAGTGTTGGCAGCACACACTAAAATTATATTTATACGTACACAAAAGCTAAACTAGGGTTTTTAGAAACATATGCACAGAGGTGAGAAGATCAGGGTTGGTCTACTCTAGTTGGTGACATTAAATACACTCAAACCTCCATTTAAAGGAAAGTCTTGTCAATGTGGTGGTAGTTAACACATTTTAATGTTGATTAGATGACACCTGTAATTTGGCGTGATGCACTGAGGAACTAGCTGCCTTAGTGTTTGTAACAATAATTAAAAACGGTTAAAAATACCACTTGATGGGAACGTTTGATAAAAATAAAAACGGGATATAGGCTGCAGTACAACATTTCAATACTTTGAGTAAAAACAATTAACCAAATCCACGAGAAACACTCTTTTGGAGATTGTATTTTCTAGAAAGTATGGGCTCGGTTGTGGGTCTGGTCTCCCAGTCTGTTTCTAGCATGATGATGACGATGGTTCTGTCTCATGTTTTCCTATGGGAATTCTGACTTAAACTGTTATGCTCATGCTTTTTCATCCAGTGCTTTTAAATGGTCTATAAAAGAAAGTGGGAAACCTGTGTAATGGTTTAGCTTATCAAACAAATGACTAATAAAATTGAACACATCAAAACAAAGAATAAATAGTTTGATCGATGTAAGAGGATTAAAATGTGGAAATCAAATACCAAAAAAGTGAAAGACATTCATATTTAAAGTTTGGGGTAAAGATCAGGGGGATAAAAACAACGATTGGTTTCCAGCAGTTGATCCACAAAACTATGTTAATTTAAGTCATAAATGGAATGCAGTTTGACCCCTGACATCTATTCTCATAAAAATGTTGAACAACAATACACATTTACATCCTACCAACAAACAATTCATGTCATACAAGAAAATGTCCTTTGCCAGGCAGGAATACTGAGAGGTGCCTCTCAGAACAGGAAGTCATGGGTCATTTTCATTAGGTCACACAACAGAAAATCAGCGTTTCTTAAATGGACAAGGCAAGGTAGTCCCTCTCGGTCTGTCGGTTTTCAACCGTTTGGGGCCTAATGAACACAACCAATAATTGGGGAGATGGACTCTTTGTATGTGGGGGTAGTGGATGGACCCCTGAGTAGACAACCCTAGAAGTTGGCTGGAGAAACAGGTAGGTTGATTTGTGTGTTATTTACGGTCAAGTATCTGACCCACATGTCCATCGGTGACCGAGTACAGAGGATAAGACAATGCAATGTAACGTGCCACTTAACAACCTTCGGAGTTAGTGCTCTCAATGACTGTACAATCACACTGCGAAAGGTGTGAAGACAATGAACTTTCTCCCCATAAGATGTCCAGTTCATACAGATGGATGGGGATGGGGTCATACTAATGGGGGGGACAAGGAGGATGAATAAAACAGTTTTATAATAAGGACAGGACAGAAACATTTTTAAAAATACTACAGAAAAGAACAAATGTACAACTTGGGTTTTTACAACATATCACTGTTGCAGACAAAGTCCACCAGGTCTGTGACCCCCAGCAGGTCATCCTCATCATCATCCTGTGGTGCCAACTCCAGTCCATTGGGCGCTATGGCGACAGCTGTGGCCCCAGGTTTTTGGGGCCCAATGTGAGCCAGGCCCTCTAGGGCCTTGATGGGACTCTGTCCATTGGTGGGGGGATGCAGCTCCACTAAGCCGTAGTCCAACGGGCTGGCTCCCTTCCCCAGCACTCCCCCTTCCTCCTCTTCCCTGGTTTCTTTCGTCTCCTTCTCCTCCTCCTTGTCAGAGTCGTCCGAGTCGATGCGGTTCACACGCTTGCGGACAGGACGTTCTCCCTCCGATGATTCATCGGAATCGTGGTCGTCATCGTCCTCCTCAGAGGCTCGCCGCCGTTTCAGCGAAAGTCGTCTGTGGTGCTGTTGGGATTCTTTTTTGGACGAGTTGGCCCTCCTCTTTAACCTAGTCCTCTCCCTCTCGCTGTCATCTGAGCCTCTGGAGGAGCTCGCTGAAAGAACCAGGTACATGGAAACAATGGACGTTAGATAAAACCATATTATTGTTAATATCAGTTAAAGTGACGGCAAGTGATGACACGTTAAATAAACATATTAATTAGCCAACTAACTACAGTTTACACACATCCTACAGAGAACCTATGCTAATAGCGGGGTCGGTGAGGCAAAGAGAGCGCGTTTAGAAAAAAAATGTCTGCCTGACCTTCGCTGTCTGAACTGGCGAGGCCCCGCCACGGTTTGACTTTGTCACGGTTTGTGTTGGCCTTGGAGCCGTCAGAGTCTCCGGACGACTCGCAGTAGTTGACCTGCTTCGTCGTCTGACTCCGGTGGGATCGGCGTCGGCTACAGTCTAGGTCGCTATCGCTGAACTCGCTGGAGCCCTCCGACACTAGTTACACAGGTCAACACAGAAAGAGAGCCACATCACATACCTATAGGTTTTCAAAAGGACAATTACAAAATCAACACAGAAGTTTTCAGACATTAAAATCAAAAGATGGATCCACATCTGACACAATTGGCTGTGTCTAACCAGTGTACTGAAGGCCTCAACTCCAAATGAATGGAACCGTCAGGACCTTTTCAATTAATTTTGGATTACGGCATAAACCTGAATCAACAAAACAGATGGCCTGGAACTTGTCCCACTTTTGAGCTCTGAAAACATCTAACAAAGTTTGATTTTGGAGTGTAATGACCTTTCAAACCACAGAGGAAATGACGATGCCAACGTACCCATTTCTTCCTCACTCGTCTCCTCTTCATCGTCTGAGTACCTTCGTGGTGTGCGGCGCCGTCGCGGCTGAGCACTCCTCTGACGTTTGGCTGGCCTCCTTGTCCTGGCGGTTCTGCGTTGTGTGCTGCCGAAGTCGCTGTCGTCATTGGAGTCGTCTGCCACTTCGCTCTCTGCATCGCTCTTGTCCGACGCCACAAACTCCTCTTCCTCCGTACTACATGAAAAAGTGTGCAGTGGAGAGAGAAAAAAAACAGAAGAATGAGTGACAAATGAATTCAACACCCCTTTGTGTCACACCTTTCTGGATGTAATAGCCATCAATGAAGTGGAACCTTGGCTTGTGTTCATTATGGCACACAATGGGAAATGTTTAAAAACATTTTGCAGTGGAAAACAAAAAAAGTCCAGGTAAGTCCCTCCGCGTTTCAGTCCGTTGTCTTCCATTTGGTGCCTTATGGACACAACCTCCCTGTTCTGATTCATGAACCCCTACCTCCCACTTTCCTAATGAACCTACCTGTCACTGAGACGGAACTCGTCCTCGCTCTCTTCCTCCTCCATAGTGCTGTCGCTGTCCAGGTCGTTGAGACGCCGGCGCTTCTTCCTGCGCTGGCTGGCGTTGGGCCGCGGCAGGCACCCATTCTCCTTGCCCTCGCCACCCTCTCCTGCTGCCAGGATAGTGGACATGTCCTTCCCTCTGCTATGGCCTGTGATGTTGGCCATGTCCTTGCCTCGACCAGCTCCTGTAGAGGGCAGCACATGATAACATTTAGACCCAATCCAACAGGCACACAAAGATTGTTTGCAGGCTACACAAGTTAAACTCTGAGGCTGCATTTCATTCAGGGAAAATCACTCTTTTACCCTCGTTCACTCCTCCTGACAGAACTGATAGGAGTGGATATGTATACGAGGGCAGAGAGGGAACATCTATCTTAGGATGAAATACAGCCTAAGACTTGACTCTTCATAACCCTTATTAAAAGGAGTGCACAATTATTAGGGAATCTGAGCAAGCACCATGTTTGCACAGATGAAATGACGCAGCCAAAAATTATTTCAGAACATCAATAAAATGCAGCATAAACTATTGAATAAAAGTCATAATTCTGGGATTTGGTTGCCATATTCCATAATGTTCTCCTACCTCCACCATCAGCCTCTCTGATGTCTTCTTCAATTGCCTCCTCAATAGCCTCATCAAATTCATCAAACCTGCAAACAAGACATTGAAATTATTCAGGGAATTTATCCGCCACAATACTGAAACAATAAATAAAGACCAGCCACACACAGCACATACAATGTTCTGATAACCATGAGTTCAGTACAGACGTCATACCTGTAGCTTATGCTTTTCTTTGCCCTTGTGGACCTTCGACCCCAGCTCTTGGTTCGCTCCTTCTTCTCCTTCTTTACCACCTCTTCCTCCCTTTCTTCCTCTACCTCCAACTAAAAATGACAGTTGGCAATGTGTCAGTTCACAGTACAATATAGGAAGCAAACATTTATGCTGACATCAGTCTTGGCTAGGCAATGAACAGTGTGACAGACCATCTTACACAGACGTCCTACAAACACACTGAATTCTGGATGTGTTGCAATTGACTTCCATGATGGTATAACCATAGCAACCAAATGCTGCCTACCGAGGGAGTGATGATGTTTTCAACACTGATTCCAACATAGACCAACCGCTCTTTTCTGGAGGGAGAAAATAAAATAATTTAAAAACAACTTTATGAGCTACATTATTTTCCTGTTGTCATTTGCTGTTTTACACCAAGGGTCATGGTTGAGAGGTTGATACCGTCGCTCAGCGCGCTCCCTCTTTTTCAGGGAAGCATCGAGATTAGTAAGCTGCTCCTCAAGCTTGTCACAGAGCAGCTTCTGCAGGGGTCACAAGGAGAGAGGGGTAAGATTGTCAAATAATACCACACATAAAGCAAGCCATTAGTTTAAAACAATAATGTGGCTAGCATCCAAACTGTAGTGCAACTACCAATTGTTTACCATCTGGTGGTTACTTACATGTTGGCAGGGTGGGCAGAACCACTCCCCGTCTGGGATGATCATGAGAGGGGGTCTGAGGCAGGCCGTGTGGTAGCCGCTATCGCACGAGTCACACAGCAAAATCTGTGAGGAGAACACGAAGGTGTATTAGCTGGAACACATTATTTTGTAGTCTTATCAGTCAGTTTAGATACATATTATACATTTACATTTAAGTCATTTAGCAGACGCTCTTATCCAGAGCGACTTACAAATGATGAATATAGTATAACCACTGACAGCCCACCAGAGCTGGGGTCAATTCCATTTCAATTCAGAAAGTACACTGAAATTCCTATTTTAATTATCTTCAATGAATTTAAAATAACAAACACGTGGAATTGGAATTTGATTTACATTCTGCATTGACTGAAACTTATGTGGAATTGACCAGAACCCTGCAGCCCACCATGTGGGCAATTCCATTATTATTATCACAACTATATGCTACCCATTGTGCCATTTATTGAGCTGAGAAAATAAGGATCACATTTTCAGGACCCACCAGCTCAGGATGGTTGGGGAGGCCGCAGTGTTTGCAGGGGTCATCGTTAGGAGGGAGGTCATCATCCGAGGTGTCAGAGTCATCGCTGTGCCTCTCTCTGTTCCCCTTCCTCCTCTTGCCCCTCTCCACCTTAAAGCTCTCATCACTGTTGTCCTCCTCGCTCTTCTCTTCACTCGACTCACTTTCATCGTCTTCACCAGAATCATTATTTTTGCGCCTTTGTGTTCGAGTGTTGGACCACCGGGTCTTTCTCCTCCGTCGTCCCTGAAAACATATGTCATCTTGACAGCCAAATCATAAAACACAGACATTCTAACTTTTGGGTTACATGAAGCTAATGCAAGACAGCATACACATAAGTTCCTGATGGCTGACAATGTGTGAATCCCTGATCTAAAAGACACTGTTGATCCAAAAACATGCATTCACAATCCAACATATGAATGTAGAAATATCTGCAGTTACTGAAAAAAAAAAACTTACCTTAGATTTGTACAGTCCATCTTGATCAACCTTCTCTCTCGGTTTCCTCTGAACAGTTTTCTCCTCATCACCCTTCTCTACAGGGGGTGTGGCCTCTTTCTTCTCCATCCTCCTGTCCTGGAACTCCACCCCCTTAGCAGTCGGCCTGCAGATCCTGGGTGACCTCCTCAGGGATCTCCCAGTCTCACCAGTATCTGACCCAGAGTCCCTCTCCTTTCTCTGGACCTCAGCACTCCTCCGGTGGGTAATCCCGCGTATTTTCAGGCGAATTCCCTCCTCTTGGATCTCTGATGTTGTTCCCGCATCCTTTTTTTCACCCTTGTCCTCATCTTCTTTGTTATCATCTTCCTCATGCCCCTCACTTGCTTTTGCCTGAACCAATTTCTCTTCTACCGTTGAATTTTTGTCATCTTTCTCAGTTCCATCATCCTCCATTTTCTCATTTTTCTTAGGATGATCAGGCTTACTCCCATCCTCTTTTGGGGGGCATCCCTGTGTTGTGGCATCTTCCTTGATTACTTTGTCCTGGCTTTTGTCCGTCTCACCCTCAGTGAGAGATGATGCCTTCTTACTAATAGCCTGTTTTTCTGATGATGCATCACAGTTCATGGGCTTTGGGTCTTTGATAGGGTTGGTTTCAGACTTCACTCCACTTTTAACAGCCTTTTTAGGCCAGCCTTTTTCAGCATGTCCCTTGATCTTTATGTTGTCATGTGTTGACTTTTCCGAACACATTTCCATAGGCTCCTCCTGTTTCACCTCCACTGGGACAGACTTTTTGAGAGAGGGTAATTGCTTGGCGTCCTGAAAGGTGACAAGTTTCTCTCCTTTTTCTGCAACTGGCTTTGTGTCTGCCAGTTTCTCAGTTTCTTCAGTGTCTGGTTTCTGTCCCCTAGAAGATAGAACAATCTTTTTAGAGATCGTCTCTGTGTTTTTAGCCGATTTCTCTGCGACTTTAGGGATAGGTGTAGCTGATTTAGCAGACTTCTCTGCATCTTTAGGGGTAGGTGTAGCGGATTTAGCAGACTTCTCTGCATCTTTAGGGGTAGGTGTAGCTGATTTAGCAGACTTCTCTGCATCTTTAGGGGTAGGTGTAGCAGATTTAGCAGACTTCTCTGCATCTTTAGGGGTAGGTGTAGCGGTTTTAGAAGACTTCTCTGCATCTTTAGGGGTAGGTGTAGCTGATTTAGCAGACTTCTCTGCATCTTTAGGGGTAGGTGTGATTTAGACTTCTCTGCATCTTTAGGGGTAGGTGATTTAGCAGACTTCTCTGCATCTTTAGGGGTAGGTGTAGCTGATTTAGCAGACTTCTCTGCATCTTTAGGGGTAGGTGTAGCGGATTTAGCAGACTTCTCTGCATCTTTAGGGGTAGGTGTAGCGGATTTAGCAGACTTCTCTGCATCTTTAGGGGTAGGTGTAGCGGATTTAGCAGACTTCTCTGCATCTTTAGGGGTAGGTGTAGCGGATTTAGCAGACTTCTCTGCATCTTTAGGGGTAGGTGTAGCTGATTTAGCAGACTTCTCTGCATCTTTAGGGGTAGGTGTAGCGGATTTAGCAGACTTCTCTGCATCTTTAGGGGTAGATGTAGCTGATTTAGCAGACTTCTCTGCATCTTTAGGGGTAGGTGTAGCTGATTTAGCAGACTTCTCTGCATCTTTAGGGGTAGGTGTAGCTGATTTAGCAGACTTCTCTGCATCTTTAGGGGTAGGTGTAGCGGATTTAGCAGACTTCTCTGCATCTTTAGGGGTAGGTGTAGCTGATTTAGCAGACTTCTCTGCATCTTTAGGGGTAGGTGTAGCGGATTTAGCAGACTTCTCTGCATCTTTAGGGGTAGGTGTAGCTGATTTAGCAGACTTCTCTGTATCTTTAGTCATTGCTGATTTCTCTGTGTCTTTTGGGGTAGCCAATTTCTCTGCGTCTTTAAGTGCTGCCGATTTAGCATATTTCACTGTATCTTTAGGCATTGCTGATTTCTCTGTGTCTTTTGGGGTAGCCAATTTCCCACCTTCTTTAGGGGTAACCAA
Organism: Oncorhynchus keta; assembly: GCF_023373465.1. Lineage (NCBI taxonomy): Eukaryota > Metazoa > Chordata > Actinopteri > Salmoniformes > Salmonidae > Oncorhynchus > Oncorhynchus keta. The sequence goes on from NC_068431.1 coordinate 22,328,381, forward strand.
TTTAGTAGATTTCTCTGTGTCTTTAGGGGTAGCACATTTCTCTGCATCTTTAGGGGTAACCGATTTCCCAATATCTTTAGGGGTAGCCGATTTCTCTACCTTTTTGGGTTCACCCAGTTGTGATTGGGTTGTTTTCTCAGAGACGTCTGCCATCTCCATGTCTTTTGGTCCAGATTGTGTCTTCGTCGCTTTAGCAACAGTTCTCATTTCATCTTTACAGATAGACGCTGAGAAAACTTTCTCCAGGACAGCTTTTTTCTTCACCTCAGAGGCAGCCTTTGCATCTGTGCCTACAGCAGGTTTCTCCTTGGTGACAGCTGACATTTTATTGTCTTTAGGGTTATCACATTTCTCTGTATGTTTAGATGCCTCTGGTTTCACTGTCATTTTAATGGACGTATTGGTCTCTTGAGAGATGGCCAGGTTCTCAGCATCTTTACTCTTTTCTGAAATCTCTGTCTTTTTAATTACAGTTTTGATATCTTTAGAAACATCACATTTCTCTACACCCTCTTTGTCGGGTGGTTTCTCTGTATTTTTTACGACGGTTGGCATCTTTATGCAATTAGAGTGGTCTGGTTTCTCTGTAATTGGGTCAGGTCTCCCGGTTTGTTTAGTAATGACTGAGGTTTCTGGGTTTTCAGGGTTTGACCACTTTTCTGTACCTTTTGTGCAGGGTGGTTTTTCCATATCTTTCACGACAGAAAGGGGATAACCGTCCTTATTCACAACAGTTTTGTCTGTTTCCTTAGAGACAGCTGACTTGACCTCTTGAGAGGTAATGGATGAATCTGTTCCTTTAGTTTCATCTGGTTTCTGTGACTTACTAGACAAAGGGTTTTCATCGGTTTCTATTGATATATAGGTTGTGTGTTCTGTACGACACACTTTTACATCCCACTTGGATACCTTGACATTTTGTTCCTCTTTACAATCAGAGTGCTTCTCCGGTGGGCTTGCTGCATCCTTAGATGAAGTCAATGGCTTTGTCATTAGAGGGGACGGAGATTTAGGCTCTTTTAAGGCAGATTTTTTTACTTCCTCTGAATCTTCAGTGCTTTCCTTTTCTGCTGGAACCATTTTCTGTAGACTTGTTTCATTGGCCATGGCCACCTCAGTGTTGCTTGCCATCTCCTCTTTCTCCTTGTCCAGGTTTATTTTCTCTTTTGCACTAGCTTCTGCTGCTTTACGTTCTTCCCCAGCAGCAGCTTTTGTTTGCTGTTTTTTGCCATCAACAGAGTCTCTTAAACCATTATTGACACTTGTTTCTGTTGTAGGCTGAGCATCACCATTCATTTGATCACTTATACACTCTATCGTCCCCACCGGGGCATCAGAGATCTCTTTACTTGTCTCCTCAACTTCAGGAGCTTCTTTGACAGGAGCAACAGATGGGTTTCGCACAAAGATACTACTGCCACCGCCACTATTATTTTCAAAATTTTCACAAAGTTTCATCTCTCTCTTTTTCAATGGGATTTTGGCCTGCTGGTCATTCTTCATGGCCCTTTGGAGTTCATTTGCAGTCTTCCTCTTGGCTTCATCTGTCTGTTCTGTTTGTGGCGTCAGACAAGGTTTCTCTGCAAGAGGCTCTGTAGCATTTGTGGCTGTGCTCTCCTTGGATTCTGACACCTCCATTGGCTCTTCTTTGATGGCCCGGGTGTTTATGGTGACCTTGTCATCCACCATAGGCTCCTCTGATTGGCTTTTTGACTCTGACTCATCTTTGAGGCCATTCAATATGGATTTGGCATCTGATTCGTCTAGTTGTGATTCCTCTTTTTCTGTAATCTCGGTTTTTGGAGAGACTAAGGAAGTTGTTCCCTTGGAGGGTTTGTCCTCTTCATCCTCTGAGGTATCCTCTGTCTTTTTAACTTCCCCTATAGGAGAAAAGGTATAAATAGGAATTGCAGTTACAACAGAATGATACGTTCATAGAAAATAAAAGTACAAGATTTAGAACTGCATCTATCAGGGAAATAAGTTGTTTACCTTTGACAATATCAATATCATGAAAATGTTTGTGAGTAAACAACAAATAACAGACAACATTATTGGTGTAACAAGCCTCATTGGTATAACACTACCTTCTCCCCCAGTATTATTTTTCGCCTCATCTTCCTCCTCTCCTTCTTTCTTTGTCAACAGTGCTGGGTCGATTTGAGTCTTTAGCAGTGCCAGGATCTCAGCCAAGCTGTTTCTGTCTCTGTATAGAGATGGATAATTCAAATAACTCTTTCCAGTTTAGTAATCTTGTGGTAAAATTACATATAAACCAAGTAATCTATGATCCACCTGGAATACAAGACCTTTGACATTTAGGCTCTGCAGTACAACAGTATGCATCTTTCCTCCCCTGAATCACATCCGGCCCGTTATTCCAATGGTTCCACAGTACCTGACAATGCACTTCCAGGAAGACCCATCCAGGTCGTCCTGCTCCTCCACATAGACCCTCACATTCTTGTCCTGGTCAAGTTGGAACCAGTACATCAGGCCATCTTTGTCCTTGCCAATGGGGAGAAGCCGCATCTTATCAGGATCCTCCTCATTGATTGCTGTCTTGAACTTTACATTGTCATCAAACTGGCATTCACACAAATGCTGGATAGAAAAGAGAGAAAGTATGAGAATGTTGCACTTAGGGGGAAATAATTATGTTAGTAGGGCTGCATATGGCCAAATATATTTCAGTATTTTTTATGGAATATTGCAACAGCAATATGACTTGCAATACAACAACACACTTGGGTGAACTGCACAAGTTATGTCCCGCCACCACTGGCATTACTATTTTCAGAGAATTTACTTTTGTACCATACAGAAGAAACGTGAAAATCAGCGTAATTTTTACTACCTGCATCTTGTTTGGAAATATGTTGCATGTCTTTGCATAATTATAGCTATATTGCAACTATACAGCTATATTGCAACCTTACTTTGAGGATTCCAGTCTTGTACTCCACAGACATGTCCTTGTATCCTTTATTTTCAAGCTCCCATGCCCAAGTACTGTTGAACTCATGGCACACCTGTAAGAAAGCACATTCCATCAGCCTTTGGTTAACCTCAATACTATCATCATTCAGAATGCCCAGACTCATGCCACTGTCTGTATTTTACAAAAATCGAATATATTTAAATGTGATTCATCTATAAAGCTACGCCTAACTGTATGAGATTGCAGAAAATGTCCAGCCTTGTTCTGAGATCTATTTACCTTCACAAGGTACTTCTCCCATCTGTCTGCGGACACTGACTTGCCAATCTTCCTCAACAACTTCACGTGAAGGTCCACCAAGATCTTTGGAACTGAGGGGAGAGGTGGGATAATGACACCATTTGGTAAACATCAATGTTTCTCAACCACATATAACCTATTGTATAGGCCAATAAATAGCTACAGCATGTATATCTTGAATATGAATCCCACTCACACACTGTCACGAATCCATATCCTACGACATTTCATAATATGTATAGGTATTGGTCCATTAGCACTTCAAATTAATTAGTTTTGCATTAGTTAATATCAAATGGAGACAAAGGAATTTAAATATGTTTTGATGAGAGTGGGGAATAAGAAAATAAAAATTTCTTCACATATTAAAAAAAAAACTCCTGTGCACAGTTGCCCCAGTATCTGTGCGTTAAAGATGTCGCCAATGAGTCTCCTCTCTATAACGCCCAGAATGCTCTGATTCGACAGCTCTGCAAGCTTTATAATGTAAAAAAATCCAAATAAGTGAGTTACTCACCAAATATGGAATTTCGCTGAGCAACTATCTTCATTTACTCCTGTTATGGCAGGTATGTACTTCCAAAAAAGGTCTAAATAAACATTTACAACAACCAAAATAAATTAATCTTGGAGACCTCATTGAACTGTTCCAACCTGTGCTTGGCAGTAAAGCCAGATATTGGAGGTGCCAATAGGCATTTTTTTCAGTGGGTTGTACATTTTTATTTAAACCTTTTTTGAAAGTACATACCGGACGTAACGAAGTAAATGAAGAACATTGCTCAGCGAAACTCCATATTTGCTGAGTAACGAACGTATTTTGACATTATAACGCCTGCAGAGATGTCTATTGGGAGTTTGAATTGGAACTTCCTGGGCGTTGGAGAGGAGACAAGTCATACATCTCTAAAGTGGAGACACTGGGACAGTGCACAATACCAAAATTAAAGGCGTGCATGATGCAACGTGGTTTTATTTATTAAAACAATGCATTCAAAATAGATATTTGCTAACTTCCTAACAATATAAAACAAAAACGTAACATGACTAATACAATAATATGGAAGTATGGAATAACAATGTAGTATGTGTGATACAAACAACCAAAATCCGCCAAAATAGTTTGAATAAAGCAGACCATTCTTTGCGCGTAATCTAATTACAGCAGGACACCATTGAGCAGGAAGTTCTTGCGTGAGTGTTTCGTTGAGATAACAATAGAATGTGTTACAGATTGCATGTCAAGCTGGGAACAACATGATTCAATTGAAGACGAAACATACTTGAGAGAGACTAGTATAATGGGTTACATTACTTAAGGAAAATAGTGAAACCAAAAGACACACTGAAAGTTGGATGCTAACCATGGTGCATTTGATTGCACTTTGTTTTCTCAAATACGATCCATCTAGAGTCTAGACTGATGGAAATGTTTGAAACTACAGCATTAGATGTCTAAAGTGATGTACATAATGCTATGTGTCTGTCTAATGTATTTCATCCTAACAACTACCAATATAAAAAGTGCTCCATACCCTTGATAAAAAAATATGACTATTATTATTTTTAACCATTGAGCAGGAAGCCCAGAAGATGAGCATGCGCATGCGCAATACAGCGCGAGCGAACCACTATGCCAAAACATTACTTTAACTGTAAACACAGTGGACAATGTTGTCCTTAACGCAACACACTCAATCCTAAACCGAATAATAGGAGTGCCCAATATACTTTAATAAATGTTAAAAACAGATCACCTTGGAACAAAAGTTCAAAGCACAATATTTACTGTAGGCTGTGTGGTGAAGTGCATTTCAGTCCCTGGCAGATAAAGGCTGGCTTGGCTGGAAAATAAATAGTAATTTAAAGCCCCAAATTTCACCGAAGCCCTTCGATCTTCGGTCAGTTCACGGTTAAACAATGCATCTATTTCACCCTGGATCCTAATAATACATCTGAGACAACAATGCATGTATATAAAATGGGTTGTTTGGAAATCACACAATAACACAACTAGTACGAACGACATAGAACACTATGCAATGTGGAGTCCCATCTTCCCACAGTAGCTCGCGCTTTTCAAACTATACCTGAGATTGTATCTTGGAGATATCGCTCCAACTGTGGAAATGTAAGCTCCGGTAAATCAAGCAAGGTTCCATACCGCTCTAGAAAAGAGCATATCACGGCGTAGCTTGGGCAAAAACCGGGGGTAGAACCCGCCGATGCTGCCGAGGCAGCCATCTTTTCCGATGGAAGAGCAGCAGACAGTAACAAAGATGGTGGATAAATGAAGATAGTTCACACAAGCCGTTTACCATTGAAACAAATGATCAGTTCCGGTCTACTTAACTGGGTGCGTCTCTCAGACTCCAATGCGATTGCAGCTGGGCCTGGTCGGGTCTACTTAGTTCATTGACGTTAATTGAACCAGGAAAATACAGCGAGTGGGGTGTCTCTTTTTCTCTTCTGTCTCTGACAGAACGTCTCGGAGGACCAATGACTGCCCACAATTCACCGCGTCAAATAAATTAGTGGCCCAGAGCTCTTTGCGGTAAAAAAAAAAAAATTGAATAATAATCCAAATGACTAATGTAAACAAATGAGGACGCGTGGGGAATGATAATGTCTGCATTGGTGGTGTGAACATTTTCATATTCTTCCATAGATCATTTAACGCCAATTAACTAATGTAAAGTCGGCTATACAGTGGCTCGGACCACTGAGCAGCTGCCATTTTGTAGCGTTTAGGACTGGCAATTTGATTTTGATGCGAAAGCTTGCTGAATTTGTACAACGTGATCGATCCAATGTTGCACAGTCCATTTTTTCGTAGTTGTATCAATTCGCTATTTGTAACATTTTCAACACCAACAACGCTACAATATTAGTGGAAATATAATTTTGGGGAAACAACAGAATTATATTAATTATCTTGAAATAATTTAACAAAATAATCTGAAACATGATTTTGTTAATGATTCAGAAGTCAATTCAGAAGACTAGATTTGTAAAATACAAAGCCAATGAGTGACGGTAAATACTGACAAATGGAATGTGATAAAAGTGGTTACATTTCAGCATTACACATGGGTCTTTCTATAAACTACCTTCACAAGTGAGCATTACTTGCAGTAGACATTTTTTTGGAGCGGTTACAAAGCCATTAATAATACTGTGGCTTTTTTTCCCTTCAGTGTAATTACACATTGACCTTGATCCTGTGAAAATCCTGGATATTGCTGTCGGATTCTTTTTTTTGTATGGAAATGTCGGAAGTGTACTGTAACCTTGCAACATTTCGTATCTCCCTATGTTAAGGTGTGAAAACAGTTTTCATGGGCACATATATCCAACATAATATATGTGCTTGAAAAATCCAACGCTTCAAGTAGAAAGAGTAACTTTAACATGTTTAATACAACTAAAATCTATAATGTCATTCAATAATTACACATAATATTTGTTTGATGTGTGTTTGATGTCTAGCTGTTTAGTTACACGCAGACATTATCGCGCGCAACATCAACTGATTCAGGAAAGGATTTCATGAATGACAGGCAAGTGATGAAGAGCTTGTGTGATACTGCGCGCGATTTAACAACAGACAAAATGCGGGAATTATGTGGATCTTGAGGATTGACAGAACAATTTGGTGTCTATGTTGTCAAGATAATAAGCATACTTAGTGGATAATATGTACGTTTTGGTCGTTTGTTTCTCGACTTAAAACGGAGCAATTGGGAACGTGAAAACGGGTTGTTTGTTCGTTCTTAAAAGGAAATCGAAAAATATATATTTTTGCATATAAAACAAAAAAAACTTGTGGGTGGGATTAAATGTCGAATATCTGTCCAAGTGCACAGCCAACACTTCCTGTTCTTTCAAAGTAGGTCACCCTTCTAATTCCATTATGTTATCTATTATCTATTAATTAATTAATGAACTGCTGTTACTGTAAATGGTTAGCTAACTGATATATTTTAGCTACCAAGCTAACCATTGGTAATCTTAAATTATGCTATACAGACAAAACATATAGTCAGTGGTTGCACATCTAATTAGCTGAAATTAAGCTTGGGTGTGAATAGTAGACATGTAAATATTATTTCACAGTTTACAGCAGGTCTCCAGCTACCCAGACCTGTCTATTCAGCCTGATAGGGTACCGTGGGCGTGTCCAGTTTACCCCTGTGCAAATCTATGTGTGTGTAACGGATGTGAAACGGCTAGTTTAGTTAGCGGTGGTGCGCTCTAAATAGCATGTCAATCGGTGACGTCCTTGCTCTGAGACCTTGAAGTAGTAATTCCCCTTGCTCTGCAAGGGCCGCGGGTTTTGTGGAGCGATGGGTAACGATGCTTCGTGGGTGACTGTTGTTGATGTGTGCAGAGGGTCCCTGGTTTGCGCCCGGGTATGGCCGAGGGGACGGTTTAAAATTATACTGTTACATGTGTATAGAAATTTAATTAAACATCCAATCAATGCTTTAAGTGTTGTGCAGTAGGTCCACACCTAAAGGATTGTGGGTTCCTGTCCAGAAACAACCCCTACCCCTAGACACTTCTGGAGATCTGAGAGAATTGCACAGGTTTAAGCAATACCTGCAAAATTCCACCATGCCTATCAGAGGGTAAGGTGGAGCTGTGACCGTGTCACCAGCCATCAATCCCTCTCAGATCTTCACAAGTGTCCCGACTCTGGGCAGTAGGGGCTAGGGGTTGTTTCTGTACAGGCCATTGGTGTTATGGTAGCTCAGTCAGCCAGGCACTGTCAAAAAAATGTATTAGCTGTCACATACTTGATTCCTTTGTCCTTGAGGGAATCTCAATTGCGTTTCCTTGATTCGTTGCATTTTCTCTCCTCAAAACCCACTGGATGAAAAGGTCAGAGGTCTCTCCCCTCTGCCCTTCTCATCCAATGGGTTTTGTGAAGGAAGTGAGGAGAGGGGATGTGATGAATAAAGGAAATTAAATTGAGATTCTCCCCTTGTTTCCACCATTCCTCATCTCCCTCTCAAAGCACATTGATTGGAGAGGAGTGAAAGTTCCTCCCCTCAGGCTCCAATGCACTTTCAAGGAGAGGCTAAGAGTGAAGGAAAAAGGACAGAGGATGCAAGAATGTGATGTATAGTTTTCACACACACTGCTTGAAGAGTTTACTGATTTTGATTTGATTTGATTTGATTTACTGATTATGATTTAATTGTCGGTTATTATTGTCAATGATTTTGTCGACAGAACCCATGCTATTATATTACTGAATTAAATTATATGAACTATAGAAACATATAATTGCAGTAGTTTATCTTTTTCTTTCTTCTGGAATGTTTAGCATGGTTATAAATGATAGAGAAGTTGACTAAAGCACAAACAGACCTGGCTACTAGGCATGACAAAAAAACATGCAGTGTCCTTGTTTATGTGACATGGGCTGTTACGGTGACCATATTACCGCAGTCAAATTTCCCATGACCATTTAGTCACGGTAACTAGGCTTCTCCAAAACTGTACTGATGGTCATTAGTAGCATACAAAACTGGCTAACTTCCAGTCACTAATGCCCTGGTACTCAGTGATCTATTGTCCCTCTAATCACTCTGATATCAATGCAAATGCTATCATAAAATGACCTCATAAACACTTCATGATTTGGTAGCCAGCCTAGTGGTCAGTGCATTGGGCTAGTAACCGAAAGGTTGCAAGATCGAATCCCCGATCTGACAAGGTAAACAATCTGTCGTTCTGCCCCTGAACAAGGCAGTTAACCCACTGTTCCTAGGCCATCATTGAAAATAATCATTTGTTCTTAACTGCCTTGCCTAGTTAAATAAAGGTGAAATAAAATAAATAAATAAAAAATAGCGTAGGCCTACTCTATGCTATACGAGCTCAGCCATGCTTTGAACTGGCTTTTTTTTGTTGTCTAAATTACGACTATCCAATCTACTCATCACATTATGAATAGTAGGCTATCTTACATAAGTCTGCAAATGCAATGATGCATGGAATGCTTTTTTATAAATATGCATTTTTATGGTGAAAATTAGCTTCTCCAAACTTGAAACACATGCGCCGCCTATGTATGATGGTTGTAAAACAGATTAATGTGCTTAATTGTAAGAATTTAGCAATACATCTAGCAGCATGAGAAAGCTGGTATCCTGTTTTAAATAGTGGCCAGTCAAAACTCTGTTTTCACATGCGATTGCGAAATGACTGGGTTTATAAGAACACGTTTCACTTGGCTTTCTAGACTATGTGCTCTCTAACCGTGTTCCAGGGGTTGTAGTAGGCCTGTAGGCTACGTTTGGAGTTATTTGGTGACTTTAGTTGTGATACAAACCTTATCAAAACATATAGGTCTATGGGCTAGGCTACATGATGTGTGTGACTATGATTTGAAAAAGTTGCAAAAAAAGACATGCTGTTTCTTGCCTTACTGCACATGCTGGGCATCATTCACAAGTGATAATATTGTCATCCATCAGACTATTCTTAATTTAATCTAGTTTCTACATACACTAAATAATATATGTGTGAAATTGGTTTTGATTTAGAATGGACCATTATCATGCACCTGCTAGAACAAGGGCAGGGGGGAAATACCTGTCATCTATGCACTTAAATAGTGAATGCGGCAAAAAGCATTTAGTGATGCTTTTGCCCACAGGTCATTTTCATGCCAGCCAGACTATACTCATGTTGTAAAGCGAAGCAATGTGCTTAATATTAGGAACATTTGAGAAATAAATATAGTAGGCCTAGCCTATAGAAAGCTGATGGGATCCTCTTATTTTTAATAAGGCCATCAACATTCTGCTTTCTCACAAAATGACATAGCCTATAGAAATGTTGCACAACATGAGCTCAAAGTTTGTATTACCTTTACTTAACCAGGTAGGCCAGTTGAGAACAAGTTCTCATTAACAACTGTGACCTGACCAAGATAAAGCAAAGCAGTGCGACAAAAACAACAACACAGAGTCACACATAAACAAACGTAGTCAATAACATAATAGAAGAGAAAAATAGACAAATCTATTTAGGGTGTGTACAAATGTAGAAGAGTAGGGATGTAGACAATAAATAGGCCATGGAGGTGAAAAAAATGACAATTTAGCATTAATACTGGAGTGATAGATGTGCAAGTAGAGATACTGTTGTGCAAAAGAGCAAGTAATAATATGGGGATGAGGTACAGTGATCGGTAAGCTGCTCTCACAGCTGATGCTTAAAGTTAGAGAGATATGACTCCAGCTACAGAAATTTTTGCAATTTGTTCCAGTAATTGGCAGGCGAGAACTGGAAAAGGAAAGGCGGCCAAAGGAAGTGTTGGCTTTTGGGGATGACCAGTGCAATATACAGTTGAAGTCGGACGTTTACATACACCGTAGCTGTACAGCCGTACAGCTAAACTCAGTTCTTCACAATTCCTGACAATTAATCATAGTACAAATTCTCTGTCTTAGGTCAATTAGGATCACCACTTTATTTTAAGAATGTGAAATGTGAGAATAATAGTAGAATGACTTCTTTCAGCATTTATTTCTGTCATCGCATTCCCAGTGTTGGAATGTGAACCCAGTCTGAGCGCTTTGGAGCAGATTTTCGTCAAGGGTCTCTGTACTTTGTTCCGTTCATCTTTCCCCCGATCCTGACGTCTCTCAGTCCCTGCCACTGAAAAACAACTCCACAGCATGACGCTGCCAGGTTTCCTCCAGATGTGATGCTTGGCATTCCGGTTTAATCTTAACTCACTAGACCAGATCATTTTGTTTCTCATGGTCAGAGTCCTTTAGGTTCCTTTTACTGAATGGCTTCCATCTGGTCACTCTACCATAAAGGCCTGATTGGTGCAGAGATGGTTGTCCTTCTGGAAGGTTCTTCCGTCGCCACAGAGGAACTCTGGAGCCGTCAGTGACCATTGGGTTCTTGGTCACATCCCTGACCAAGGCCCTTCTCCACCGATTGCGGTTTGGCAGGGCAGCAAGCTACAGGAAGTTTTGGATTTTCTAAACTCCTTCCATTTAATGATGGAGATCAGTGATCTTGGGGGCCTTCAATTCTGAAGAAATGTTCTGGTACCCTTGACACAATTCTGTCTCTGAGTTTAATGGACAATTCCTTCGGCCCCATGGCTTGGTTTTTGCCTTTTCAAATCATGTCCAATCAATGAAACTTAGCACAGGTGGACTCCAAACAAGTTGAAGAAACATCTCAATCAAAACAGGATGCACCTGAGCTCAGTTAAGTCTCATAGCGAAGGGTCTGAATACTTATGTAAATAAGGTATGTTAAATACATATGCATAAAATGTTTGCTTCATTATGGGGTATTGTGTGTAGACTAAAATTTGTTTATTGAATAAGGCTGTAACACAAAATGTGGAAATAGTTAAAGGGACTGAATGCTTTCCGAATGTACTGCATTTGTATGATAGTGTCTAGACAATGGACAGTCTGAATAGAAAAGGTGTGCTGCAGTAGTTTAATAGGATGAGCCTTGACTGGAATACAGTATATACACACATGAAATGGGTAAAATACTATGTAAATATTAAAGTGACCAGTGAGTTTTCAATGACTATGTACATAGGGCAGCAGTCTAAGGTGCAGAGTTGGGCTACTTGTAACATTTGAAGTGGGTATCAAGGTAACAGAAGTTACTTCGAAAGGATTTTAAAAGGCAAAGGCTCAACATTAATAGTAAGGGAATTTGGTCAATAATTAAGACAACATTTAAATATTTTATTTGTTTCTTGAAAAACAAAAAGGTATTTGGAGAACTTCCTCCACTCACGATGACCTGGAAAAGAACAAAGGGACATCATTGACATTTCGCCACCTTTAAACTAAGGGTCAGCAACAGGCGGCCCTGCCCGCTGGCCCCCGAAAGTTCAGTGGAAGATGGGGAGGCTAAATTGTAACAAATACACAGATGTAATCAAGGTATGATTTTTTTTTAAATACAATATCTTAGTTGTGGTCAATGTGCAGTGTACAAATCATTAATTATGTTCCGGCCACCTGACAAAAATCACTCCTGAATCTAGTTGCCTACTCTTGCTTTAAACCCTTCTACGACGCTTTAAAAAGACATTCTGCAGTTCAAACAAGACGGTACCCCACCATTGTTTCAGTAGACAGCTGAGGGATGGGCAGGAGAAATGCAATCACCCCCAAATTCATAGACATATGGATGAGGGCTATTGTCTGGTCGATAATCTGTTGATCAAACAAGAGTTCTTTAGTGCAGAAGTCGCAAGCAACAATTTTGGTACAAGACCCCAAATTATACATATAGAAGTAGGTCCGGGCTACTTGGCCTGTACTTGTGCCAAATTGGGCCCATTTTGATTGTATTTCTGACTGTCTTAACTCACCAGCTGTAGAGTTTCTCCTCAAATGTTCTTCAAAACAGCAAGATAAAGCTTTTTTTTTTTTAGAATTCACTGAGAACGACAATAGTAACTCAATGTATTTGACAAGTAATTCAATCTCTCTCCCTTTCGATAACCACTTGACATGAAAGGTTCAAGTGTAATGCTCCTATCCACTGGAAATGTCATAAAATAACTGATTACCTCTTATCCCTCGCACAAAAAGCCTACAGCCGTCTGTCCCGAGCTCACTGGCGCAGGAAACAATAATCAATAATAATCCAGAACAATAATCAACAATAATTAATATTTTACACAAAGTAAATTGGCTAGCGCTAGCTTAGGGACAGACACAGTTCATACCGTTTCTCAAGTTGGTTGCAGACAGCCACGTGCAGCCAATGTGATTTCTTAGATTATTTTAAAAATCAGGATTTTTTTTTTTTTATCCCTGCAGGCTGCAGTGTTTATTTTTCAGCTTTATGTAGGCTATTTTTATAGTTGGCAATGACAATAGTTACTTTAAGATTCAGATCATCTTGATAGAATTTAGAGTAACCACATGACAATGACAGATCCAAAGATACCATTTCTACTGATCTGCGTGCCAGTTAGGAATTGTAAGATAAATTGGCACTCCAGATGGAAAAGTTTGCTGACGCCTGGTGTAGCCCATTACCAGGAACTTCAGGAGCGTAGCAGCAGGAGGAGAGGGTCGAAAGAACATACTACTCTGTCAACCAAGATAACTCATTTATTTTTTTTGTTCTGGGACAACCCTAATGGTATACACAATCAAATTTGATGTATCGCAGATTTCAATTTGAACAAAATGTATATATTAGTATGTCAATTGGTGACGTGTGTTATGATGCAGAGCGTCCCTGCCAGAAGTGTGATGCAGACACGGATAGTAGGAAATAGTTTGTGTGCAGAGGGAAAGTCAAATCAGCGCCGTAACTTATCCTGCCTTTAACACGTCATTAAACCAGTCTTACATTGAAAATGTGAGACGCTGGCGTGGGGTCCCTCATGGTTATGCTGTTGGGACGGGTGTGGCAGGTGCGACGACAGCGGCCTCCGGCTTGGCTCCCTTCTGCTCAGAGATGGGCGTTGAGGGGACCTGCTCGTCCTTGGGCTCCACGATGCTCACGTGGTCAGGGAGAGGTTTCTTGGGGCCAATCTTACCGCTGGGATCCCAGGGCAGCATGATTTTCACCTTAATCCCCAGCACACCTTTGGATAGGCAGAACAGAGTGCACCCCAAGTATGTCACCATTTCATCACTTATTATTTTGGTACTGTTGCATAACACATCCTCTTGGTCATGGTCTGGCCCATCACTAATGCTAGATTCACACCATAGGGCAGACCCGAACCACGCAGAGCTAGCTTGGATCATTTATTCTCACCGTGCTTTCCTGTAATATCACTCTTTGTCCTGAAGTGTACACTTCAGGAAATTTCCCACAAATCTAAAAAACAACATTGGAATAGAGGCATGGGCTTTTGGGAATTTCAAACATATTTTTTGTTGTTTTTGAATTTTTACCCCTTTTTTCTGAAATCAGGCTGTAACAAAATGTGGATTATGTCAAGGGGTATAAATACTTTGAGGGCACTGTATAGTGTGAATCAAGCATAAAACCCCTGGGTGAACTCACCTTGGCGGAGGAGCACGTGGCGGACAGCGGTGTCGACGTAGTAGTTAACGGGGTCTCCACTGTGGATCATGAGGCCATCCACAAACTTCATGGACTTGGCCCTCTGGCCCCTGAGTTTTCCAGAGACCACCACCTCGCAACCCTTGGACCCGCTCTCCATGATGAACCGTAGGACACCATAGCAGGCCCTGCAACACAAAAACAAGCAGAATTAGAAAATACATATCTTACAAGTCCCGTGTCTTCAACTTGCCCCTAAACACTAGTCATTCCACCATTTAGAAGTGTAAAATATTGACTTTAACAGGATCTTCCAGTTCCAACAAAGGAATAACTATTCACAAGAGGTGTAACACTGCATCCCTTCACTATCTTTCCATTTGCGTATTCATGATAATTATTCATTAGCGTTGTAAAGGTCAATTGTGGCTGAAGGCAAAGAGTTTACAGTACGCCGTCGGTTGTTCCAATGAATGGTTGTTCTAATACACAACTGAAAACTAAGCTTACCATTTTCACTGCATTTGACATACTCCACAAACATCTTGAAGTTTTAAATGTCAGTGCATATACATTTAACATGCTACAGAGTTGCATTTCTACATTCAAAGTACTTGTATTCCATATCAGCAATCAAACAATAATGAATCAAGTATAATACCTAGGTAGCATAAAAAAAATAAAAAAAACAGGTAAAAGATCCTCAACCTGCGGACAGCGAGACCCCCGAGAAGCTTGTAGCGCAGAGACTCTGCCTGGGCAATGGCACAAAGACCACGAGTGGCAACCTTCTCAGCATACAGCTGATGGCAAGAGAAACAGACATGGAAAGTTACAAAACACACTCACAGTATGGTGCAAACCTTTCATAGCACAGAGACACCCCCCCCAGGGATGTTTTGGGGACAATGAGACAATGGTAGAACTGCTGTTATTATTTGACAAGGAACAAGCAAATATAAACTTTATAGTCACCCACCAACCTCAAAAAGGTTGCTGTATGCAGGGGGGAAGAACAATACTGTGCAAGCGTCACTGTAAATTATCCTGCAGTCGGCCGTTCCTACATTGATATGATCTGAAATGTAATTTACCTCCACACTGCCCTCGGGGAAGCCAAACCTCTTCTGGACCACTGCAGTCAGCTCACGTATACGACGCCCCTTCTCACCAAGCACGTTCTGTGTCCTGGAGAAAGAACGTGGTCTGTTAGCGCCTCATCAGTTTGATTCAACTCACCGACTCACTTTCAACTGAAGTTACCAGAATACACATTTCCTAAAAAAACAGGGTTTGTCAGATATTCAGACATCATAAGTGGTCATACGTTGAGAAAAGTCAAGATTACCCAGCTGTTGCAGAAAATGCATTGAAAATATTGGCAACATTGTAGCTTTCACTGCAAACAGCAATCCCTTGTTTAAAAAAAAAATAGTCACTGAATACAGCTATATGCCACAATTCAAAATGAAGGGAACAGATTAGCATCATGTATCTTCCAGATTTGCTGTGTTAAACTATTCTATTAATTTTGAGTTGAGGCATATTGCTGGTCATGCACAACCAATGGATTAATCTTTACATGACTACTTTTGAGGTCAAAATATCCAACAAACTGATTTTGGAGTGGAACGTGCTTTCAAGCTATAATAAATCAAGTGGTCAGTCACTAGTCCTCTGTGGTCTTTGTGTCTGGGGTTTTGGTCTCACCTGGTAGCCAAGATGATGATTTCAGTTCTAGTTGGGGTGACACGAACCTCCACACCTGAGTAGCCATCCTCAGCCAGCTCTCTTGTGAGGAACTCGTTCAGTTCAGCTTTGAAGATACCATCAGCGACAAACTAAAAATATGAGACAAACTGTACAAATATGAGGACTGGTGGAGAGCGGCAGGGAACTTAGTAAGCCATATTAACCTGGTGTGACAGACAGCAACATGGCAACTTGTTGGAACAATCAGTAGACTAACCATTGTTACACTAACATGTCAAAAAAAAAGTAAGGATGAAATATAACTTATATGTAACATGCCAATAAAATTAGAAAAAAACTTTAACCACCCTCTATCCGGTGTAACATTTACATTAACATTAACTAGCTTAACTAAGGTTAATCGTTTTTTCGAAAGCACCTGGTCTTTAGCCTCGCGGTGACATTGATGTTTTATGTAAAACTGAAAATACTGTAACGTTATAAGAAACATGCATGACCAGGATCATACCCATCAAGGTGCGGATTGCGTGAAATCGAGGCTGCGCGTATAAAAGGTAACGGTGGGTTAGCAAAGTAGTTAAGCTTTCGCTAGTTAGTTACCTACATTAGTCAATTAGGAATATATTTCGGCACGCTTCAGCATGGGATCATGTGCGCGTGCTGGCTAGCATGCTAAATAATTAGCTACCGGCAATGACTTCAAAGTTACAGAATATGTTAAATTCTACTCACGTGACATGTGCCACAGAAATTAACTGCCTAACTATAAGAAAGGTTTCTATTTAGGTGAACTCAAAACTGTAATCCTAAAGATAAATCGACACAAACCTTTCTCTTCTTGGAAATTTGCACCGCCATCTTGGGATGTGTCGTTAACCGGAAAGACTGATCTGTTTCCAGGAAATGCTAATATGCAAACGTTTTCATATCAACACATGCGCGCGCATTCCCCTGGTCAGCAACCCATGAATAAGTAGAATATTAACACATAAAACATCTCAATACAGGTCTGACCATTTTATTTTCGTCTGAGATATGCGTGTGTGTGTGATTTTATATATATATATATATATATATATATATATATATATATATATATATACTGTTACCGCTTGTTATATGTATAGATATATATACGGCTATTGTACCAACCAGGTACAACCCTAAATCCGTAACCATGGGCACTCTCTTAGATATCATCCTGACCAACTTGCCCTCTAAATACACCTCTGCTGTCTTCAACCAAGATCTCAGCGATCACTGCCTCATTGCCTGCATGCATAATGGGTCCGCGGTCAAACGACCACCCCTCATCACTGTCAATCGCTCCCTAAAACACTTCAGCGAGCAGGCCTTTCTAATCGACCTGGTCCGGGTATCCTGGAAGGATATTGACCTCATCCCGTAAGTAGATAATGCCTGGTTATTCTTTAAAAGTGCTCCTCGCCATCTTAAATAAGCATGCCCCATTCAAAAAATGTAGAACTAAGAACATATATAGCCCTTGGTTCACTCCAGACTTGACTGCCCTTGACCAGCACAAAAACATCCTATGGCGTACTGCATAAGCATCGAATAGCCCCTGCGATATGCAACTTTTCAGGGAAGTCAGGAACTAATATACACAGGCAGTTAGGAAAGCAAAGGCTAGCTTTTTCTAACATAAATATGCATCCTGTAGCACAAAGGCCAAAAAGTTATGGGACACTGTAAAGTCCATGGAGAATAAGAGCACCTCATCCCAGCTGCCCACTGCACTGAGGCTAGGAAACACTGTCACCACCGATAAATCTACGATAATCGAGAATTTCAATAAGCATTTTTCTACGGCTGGCCATGCTTTCCACCTGGCTACACCTACCCTGGTCAACAGCTCTGTGCCCGCCACAGCAACTTGCCAAAGCCTCCCCCATTTCTCCTTCACCCAAATCTAGATAGCTGATGTTCTGAAAGAGCTGAAAAATCTGGACCCCTACAAATCAGCTGGGCTAGACAATCTGGACCCTCTCTTTCTAAAATTATCCGCCGCAATTGTTGAAACCCCTATTACTAGCCTGTTCAACCTCTCTTCCGTATTGTCTGAGATCCCCAAAGATTGGAAAGCTGCCGTGGTCATACCCCTCTTCAAAGGGGGAGATACTCTAGACCCAAACTGTTACAGACCTACAGTTGAAGTCGGAAGTTTACACACACTTACAGTGGGGAGAACAAGTATTTGACACACTGCCAATTTTGCAGGTTTTCCTACTTACAAAGCATGTAGAGGTCTGTAATTTTTATCATAGGTACACTTCAACTGTGAGAGACGGAATCTAAGAAAGAAATCCAGAAAATCACAGTGTATGATTTTTAAGTAATTCATTTGCATTTTATTGCATGACATAAGTATTTGATACATCAGAAAAGCATAACTTAATATTTGGTACAGAAGCCTTTGTTTGCAATTACAGAGATCATACATTTCCTGTAGTTCTTGATCAGGTTTGCAAACACTGCAGCAGGGATTTTGGCCCACTCCTCCATTACAGACCATCTCCAGATCCTTCAGGTTCCGGGCCTGTCGTTGGGCAATACGGACTTTCAGCTCCCTCCAAAGATTTTCTATTGGGTTCAGGTCTGGAGACTGGCTAGGCCACTCCAGGACCTTGAGATGCTTCTTACGGAGCCACTCCTTAGTTGCCCTGGCTGTGTATTTCGGGTCGTTGTCATGCTGGAAGACCCAGCCACGACCCATCTTCAATGCTCTTACTGAGGGAAAGAGGTTGTTGGCCAAGATCTCGCGATACATGGCCCCATCCACCCTCCCCTCAATACGGTGCAGTCGTCCTGTCCCCTTTGCAGAAAAGCATCCCCAAAGAATGATGTTTCCACCACCATGCCACCTCCGGTTGGGATGGTGTTCTTGGGGTTGTACTCATCCTTCTTCCTCCTCCAAACACGGCGAGTGGAGTTTAGACCAAAAAGCTCTATTTTTGTCTCATCAGACCACATGACCACCTCCCATTCCTCCTCTGGATCATCCAGACGGTCATTGGCAAACTTCAGACGGGCCTGGACTTGCGCTGGCTTGAGCAGGGGGACCTTGCATGCGCTGCAGGATTTTAATCCATGACGGCGTAGTGTGTTACTAATGGTTTTCTTTGAGACTGTGGTCCCAGCTCTCTTCAGGTCATTGACCAGGTCCTGCCGTGTAGTTCTGGGCTGTTACCTCACCTTCCTCATGATCATTGATGCCAAACAAGGTGAGATCTTGCATGGAGCCCCAGACCAAGGGTGATTGACCGTCATCTTGAACTTCTTCCATTTTCTAATAATTGCGCCAACAGTTGTTGCCTTCTCACCAAGCTGCTTGCCTATTGTCCTGTAGCCCATCCCAGCCTTGTGCAGGTTTACAATTTCATCCCTGATGTCCTTACACAGCTCTCTGGTCTTGGCCATTCTGGAAAGGTTGGAGTCTGTTTGATTGAGTGTGTGGATAGGTGTCTTTTATAGGAGTTCAAACTGGTGCAGTTAATACAGGTAATGAGTGGAGAACAGGAGGGATTCTTAAAGAAAACCTAACAGGTCTGTGAGAGCCGTAATTCTAACTGGTTAGTAGGTGTTCAAATACTTATGTCTTGCAATAAAATGCAAATGAATTACTTAAAAGTCATACAATGTGATTTTCTGGATTTGTTTTTAAGATTCCGTCTCTCACAGTTGAAGTTAACCGATGATAAAAATTACAGAGCTCTACATGCTTTGTAAGTAGGAAAACCTACGAAATCGTCAGTGTGTCAAATACTTGTTCTCCCCACTGTAGGTTGGAGTCATTAAAACTAGTGTTTCAACCACTCCACAAATTTCTTGTTAAACTATAGTTTTGGCAAGTTGTTTAGGACATCTACTTTGTGCATGACACAAGTCATTTTACTTTCACTTATAATTCACTGTATCACAATTCCAGTGGGTCAGAAGTTTACATACACTAAGTTGACTGTGCCTTTAAACAGCTTGGAAAATTCCAGAAAATGATGTCATGGCTTTAGAAGCTTCTAATTTTTGTCAATTGGAGGTTTATCTGTGTATTTCAAGGCCTATCTTTAAACCCAGTGCCAATTTGCTTGACATCAAGGGAATATCAATAGAAATCAGCCTAGACCTCAGAACAAATATCGTTGACCTCCAGAAGTCTGTTTCACCCTTGGGAGCAATTTCCAAATGCCTGAAGGTACCACGTTCATCTGTACAAACAATAGTACGCAAGTATAAACTCCATGGGACCACGCAGCCATCATAGCGCTCAGGAAGGAGACGCGTTCAGTCTCCTAGAAATTAACATACTTTGGTGCGAAAAGTGCAAATCAATCCTAGAATATCAGCAAAGGACCCTGTGAGGATGCTAGAGAAAACAGTTATCTATGTCCACAGTAAAAACGAGTCCTACATCGACATAACCTGAAAGGCCGCTCAGCAAGATAGAAGCCACTGCTCCAAAACCGCCATAAAAGAGCCAGGCTACGGGTTGCAACTGCACATGGGGACAAAGATCATACTTTTTGGAGAAATGTCCTCTGGTCTGATGAAACAAAAATAGAAGTGTTTGGCCATAATGACCGTTATCTTTGGAGGAAAAAGGGGGAGACTTGCAAGCCGAAGAACACCATCCCAACCGTGAAGCATGTGGTGGCAGCATCATTTTGTGGGGGTGCTGTACTGCAGGAGGGACTGGTGCACTTCACAAAATAGATAGCATAAAGTAGTTAACGCTTGGTCGCAAATGGGTCTTCCAAATGAACAATGACCCCAAGCATACTTCCAAAGTTGTTGCAAAATGGCCTAAGGACAACAAAGTCAAGGTATTGGACTGGCCATCACAAAGCCCTGACCTCAATCCTAAAGATAATTTGTAGGTAGAACTGAAAAAGCATGTGCAAGCAAGGAGGCCTACAATCCTGACTTAGTTACACCAGCTCTGGCAGGAGGAATGGGCCAAAATTCACTCAACTTATTGTGGGAAGCTTGTGGAAGGCTACCCGAAACATTTGACCCAAGATAAACAATTTTAAGGCAATGCTACCAAATACTAATTGAGTGTAGATAAACTTCTGACCCACTGGGAATGTGATGAAAGAAATAAAATATTACATAACTCTCTACTATTATTCTGACATTTCACATTCTTAAAATAAAGTGGTCATCCTAACTGACCTAAGACCTTGTGAGGATGCGTCGGCTTTCTATTCCGCAACAAAGCCTCCTTCACTCACGCCGCCATACTTACCCTCGTAAAACTGACTATCCTACCGATCCTCGACTTCGGCGATGTCATCTACAAAATAGCTTCCAATACTCTATTCAGCAAACTGGATGCAGTATATCACAGTGCCATCCCTTTTGTTACTTAAGCACCTTATACCACCCACCACTGCGACCTGTATGCTCTAGTCGGCTGGTCCTCGCTACATATTCGTTGCCAGACCCACTGGCTCCAGGTCATCTACAGGTCAATGCCAGGTAAAGCTCTGCCTTATCTCAGTTCACTGGTCACGATGGCAACACCCACCCGTAGCACGCGCTCCAGCAGGTGTATCTCACTGATCATCCCTAAAGCCAACACCTCATTTGGCCGCCTTTCCTTCCAGTTCTCTGCTGCCTGTGACTGGAACGAATTGCAAAAATCGCTGAAGTTGGAGACTTTCATCTCCCTCACCAACTTTAAACATCTGCTATATGAGCAGCTAACCGATCGCTGCAGCTGTACATAGTCTATTGGTAAATAGCCCACCCAATTTACCTACCTCATCCCCATACTGTTTTTATTTATTTACTTTTCTGCTCTTTTGCACACCAGTATATCTTTCTGCACATGACCATCTGATCATTTATCATTCCAGTGTTAATCTGCTAAATTGTAATTATTCGCCTACCTCTTCATGCCTTTTGCACACAATGTATATAGACTCTTTTTTCCTACTGTGTTATTGACTTCTTTATTGTTTACTCCATGTGTAACTCTGTGTTGTCTGTTCACACTGCTATGCTTTATCTTGGCCAGGTTCCAGTTGTAAATGAGAACTTGTTCTCAACTAGCCTACCTGGTTACATAAAGATGGGAAAATAATGAAAAAAAGACAAGGAATGTTTACTAGGATAACATGTCAGGAATTGTGAAAAACGGAGTTTATATTTATTTGGCTACGGTGTATGTAAACTTCTGACTTCAACTGTATATCTATCCTACCCTGGCTTTCCAAGATCTTCGAAAGCCAAGTTAACAGATCACAGACCATTTCGAATCCCACCGTACCTCCTCCGCTGTGCAATCTGGTTTTAGAGCTGGTCATGGGTGCACCACAGCCACCCACAAGGTCCTAAACGATATCATAACCGCCATCGATAAAAGATAATACTGTGCAGCTGTATTCATCGACCTGGCCAAGGCTTTCAACTCTGTCAATCACCGCATTCTTATCGGCAGACTCAGCCTTGGTTTCTCAAATGACTGCCTCGCCTGGTTCACCAACTACTTCTCTGATAGAGTTCAGTGTGTCAAATCGGAGGGTCTGTTGTCCAGGTCCTCTGGCAGTCTCTATGGTGGTGCCGCAAGGTTCAATTCTTTGGCTGACTCTTCTCTGTATATACAGTGGGGAGAACAAATATTTGATACACTGCCGATTTTGCAGGTTTTCCTACTTACAAAGCATGTAGAGTTAAAACAAAAATTCAGAAAATCACATTGTATGATTTTTAAGTAATTCATTTGCATTTTATTGCCAGACATAAGTATTTGATCATCTACCAACCAGTTAGAATTCCGGCTCTCACAGACCTCCTGTTCTCCACTCATTACTCAAACTGCACCCGTTTGAACTCGTTACCTGTATAAAAGACACCTGTCCACACACTCAATCAAACAGACTCCAACCTTTCCACAATGGCCAAGACCAGGGAGCTGTGTAAGGATATCATGGATAAAATTGTAGACCTGCACAAGGCTGGGATGGGCTACAGGACAATAGGCAAGCAGCTTGGTGAGAAGGCAACAACTGTTGGCGCAATTATTAGAAAATGGAAGAAGTTCAAGATGACGGTCAATCATCCTTGGTCTGGGGCTCCATGCAAGATCTCACCTCGTGGGGCATCAATGATCATGAGGAAGGTGAGGGATCAGCCCAGAACTACATAGCAGGATCTGGTCAATGACCTGAAGAGAGCTGGGACCACAGTCTCAAAGAAAACCATTAGTAACACACTATGCCGTCATGGATTAAAATCCTGCAGCGCACGCAAAGTCCCCCTGCTCAAGCCAGCGCATGTCCAGAACCGTCTGAAGTTTGCCAATGACCATCTGGATGATCCAGAGGAGGAATGGGAGAAGGTCATGTGGTCTGATGAGACAAAAATGGTGCTTTTTAGGTCTAAACTCCACTCGCCGTGTTTGGAGGAAGAAGAAGGATGAGTACAACCCTAAGAACACCATCCCAACCGTGAAGCATGGAGGTGGAAACATTCTTTGGGGATGCTTTTCTGCAAAGGGGACAGGACGACTGCACCGTATTGAGGGGAGGATGGATGGGGCCATGTATCACGCGATCTTGGCCAACAACCTCTAAGGAGTGGCTCCGTAAGAAGCATCTCAAGGTCCTGGAGTGGCCTAGCCAGTCTCCAGACCTGAACCCAATAGAAAATCTTTGGAGGGAGCTGAAAGTCCGTATTGTCCAGCAACAGCCCCGGAACCTGAAGGATCTGGAGATGGTCTGTAATGGAGGAGTGGGCCAAAATCCCTGCTGCAGTGTGTGCAAACCTGGTCAAGAACTACAGGAAACGTATGATCTCTGTAATTGCAAACAAAGGTTTCTGTACCAAATATTAAGTAATGCTTTTCTGATGTATCAAATACTTGTCATGCAATAAAATGCAAATTAATTACTTAAAAATCATACATGATTTTCTGGATTTTGGTTTTAGAATCTCTCTCTCACAGTTGAAGTGTACCTATGATAAAACTTACAGACCTCTACATGCGTTGTAAGTAGGAAAACCTGCAAAATCAGCAGTGTATCAAATGCTTGTTCTTCCCACTGTATCAATGATGTCGCTCTTGCTGCTGCTGATTCTCTGATCCACCGCTACACAGATGACACCTTTCTGTGTACATCTGGCCCTACTTTGGACACTGTTAACAAACCTCCAGATTAGCTTCAATGCCATACAACTCTCCTCCTGTGGCCTCAACTGCTCTTAAATACAAGTAAAACTAAATGCATGCTCTTCAACCGATCGCTGCCCACACCTGCCTGCCCGTCAAGCATTACTACTCTGGACGGTTCTGACCTAGAATATGTGGACAACTACAAATACCTAGGTGTCTGGTTAGACTGCAAACACTCAAGACTCACATTAAGCATCTATAATCCAAAATTAAATCTAGAATCAGCTTCCTATTTCGCAACAAATCCTCCTTCACTCATGCTGTCAAACATACCCTCGTAAAACTGACTATCCTACTGATCCTTGACTTCGGCAATGTCATTTACAAAATAGCTTAGAACACTCTACTCAGCAAATTGGATGCAGTCTATCACAGTGCCATCCATTTTATCACCAAAGCCCCATATACTACCCACCACTGCGACCTCTATGCACTCGCTGGCTGGCCCTTGCTTCATATTCGTCTCCAAACCCCCTGGTTCCAGGTCATCTATAAGTCTTTGCTTGGTAAAGCACCCCCTTATCTCACTGGTCACTTTTGGGGCGGCAGGGTAGCCTAGTGGTTAGAGCGTTGCACTAGCAGCCGAAAGGTTGCAAGTTCAAATCACCGAGCTGACAAGGTATAAATCTGTCGTTCTGCCCCTGAACAGGCAGTTAACCCACTAGGCCGTCATTGAAAATAAGAATTTGTTCTTAACTGACTTGCCTGGTTAAATAAAGGTAAAAAATAAAACTGGTCACCATAGCAGCACCCAGCTGTAGCACATGCTCCAGCAGGTATATTTCACTGGTCACCCCCAAAGCCAACTCCTACTTTAGCCCCCTTTCCTTCCAGTTCTCTGCTGCCAATGACTGGAACGAATTGCAAAAATCACAGAAGCTGGAAACGCATATCTCCCTCACTAACTTTAAGCATCAGCTGTCAGAGCAGCATTGCACCTGTACATAGCCCATCTGTAAATAGCCCACCCAACTATCTCATCACCATGTTATTTTTGTTGTTGTTGCTCCTTTGCACCCCAGTATTCTACTTGCGCATTCATCTTCTGCACATCTATCACTCTCGTTAAATTGCAAAATGTAAATTATTTCGCCACTATGGACTATTTGCCTTACCTCCCTAATCTTACTACATTTGCACACACTGTTTATAGCCTTTTCTATATATATATATATTATTTATTCTATTGTGTTATGTTTGTTTATTCCATGTTTAACTCTGTTGTTTGTGTCGCACTGCTTTGCTTCATCTTGGCCAGGTCGCAGTTGTAAAAGAGAACTTGTTCTCAACTGGCCTACCTGGTTAAATAAAGGTGAAATAAATAAAATAAAAATAATTTTTTTAAATATGCTCCCTGTAGGCCTACTGCCCTAGTTTAAATCCTTTGTGAAATGTTGAATAAAACAGAACAAATAGATTTCAGCTAATTTTATTCACACCATTTTATTTTCTATATATTCAATGAAATATTTTGGCTTCTCTACTGTTGCTGTAGACTACATCAGAGTAGCGTAGCGTTCTCCAAACTTGGTCCTGAGGACCCCAAGGGGTGCACGTTTTGTTTTTTGCACTATTACTCCACAGCTTATTCAGATAATGGGCTGGCTCATCACCAAGTTATGATTATTTGGATCAGTTGTGTAGTGTTAGAGCAAAAAACAAAACGTGCACACCTTGGGATCCCCAGGACTGAGTTTGGGAAACGCTCGTAGCGGGTCACTTGTTTCTACTGTATCTGAAAATAAATCGGAAACAGAACTAAATAACCTTTACAATTGTGGGAAAGTGTGTATTTCACAACATGCAATCGTTCAATAAAACGGTAAATGTCAACTTCAAAAATAAGTTTTACATTCAGATCTTAAGGAGATCACAGTAAACATGGCTGACAGATACTCATTTCTCTGATCAACAACTAACATTTATCAATAAGTTTCCATATGTTTTTATCCTCGTAAATTTGCTGCACAGATATCTCCCAAGCTCCTTGTAAACTAATATTACATACATTATATGAAAAAGCATACCTCCAACACAAGACACTACAATGGCTATTTAAGACTAAATAAGTCAAATGCCTTTTAAAAAAACAAGTAGAACAATACTGATAACAATATAGTTGGAGCAAAAACAATTAAAGGAGAAACAATGCAGCATTCACAAGAGACCAACCAGCAATACTGAAAAGGGCATTAACAAAAGAATAACAAAAAAGTGCTTCAGTATTTTAGTCAGTTCACATTTCCTGTAGGTAGCTAGGAACTAAGGTGATTCTCCTCCCTGAACATGAAGGCAAGTCCGACCCAGGGTCACATCACAGTACCAATGACGCTCCCCACGACAGCAAATCACCTTGCGATGCATTCCGTCCTGAACTATGACCCATCTGCATTCCTGAATTAAGAATTATTCTCACCAGCGACCATTATTATTGGCTAGTTTAAGCCTGGATTAGTATTGATGACAACATAGCTTTGTTTTTTCAACAGAAAACAGCACAAAGATAGTGTACATTTACTCATAGATACACTACAGATTACCCCTGGCTGTTTTGAAATGTCCCACCTTTTAATACAAAGAAATTGTACAAAGACATTTGACATTTGTTATAGAATAGGAATAATCAACAGTTTCAGGGGCAGTTTTGTTCTGGTTTCACATAGTGTGATCCAGATTTAGCTCTCAATGGGGCAATTTCTATCTATATCAGTTACATCCCTCCAAAATTGCCACTTTTCCGTTGTTTATGAAATGTTAAGAACACTTATTTTGAAGACGTTGGTATTTCAGGTATGGGAAAGTTACCAGCCTCTGCCGTGAATTTCCATGAAATGTGTTGACAACAAAAACACAACCCACCAAGAACCAAACATATCTGACTTGGACTTTAGCTGTTTAAAACTGTGACAGATGTACAATCCTCCCACGAAATTAGCATAACTTTGATGCATAGTAATCAAATGGTGATATCTTGCTTGAAAATACCCCCCCCCAATAGCTCAATGCCCAGTTATGAAGGTGAGTGAGATAGAGAAATAGAGGGAGGTAGAGAGAGAGAAAACATTGTGAGAGATACAGCACAAATACAGGAGGGAGAAAATGAGAGACAGACCAAAAAAAAACAATGGGTAATAGAAAAATAATAAAGAACGAGAGAGGATAGAAAGAGGGATGTAGGGTTGAAAACTGTCAGAAAGGCAAAATAGTTTGGGTTCTCCGCACCACACACCATTTCAGCCCTACTGGCTGTGGACTGAGACGAGCCAAGTCTCAGGCCTCATCTCATCTCATGGAGCCTCTCCAGTGGGGAGTGGGGATACCCCTTGGCTGGATAGGCTGGTTTAGGGGCTCTGGAGCCTGTTGTCCCTCCCTGGAAGAGGGGGGTCAGTCAGTCGGGGCACCTGGATCCATCAGGTCCGTTCTGACCTGGTGTGGTTGTGGGCAGCAGCCACCGCCACCAGGGCGGCGCCATTACACCAGAGTGATCTCCACCTCCTCCCTTCTCTTCACCTGGCCGCGAGGCTGCTGCGGCTTGGGGGGTGGTGGAGCAGCGCGGACCTGTCCACAACATAGAACTAGTTATTCATTTGAGCTCCAAGTGGAGCCTCAACAAAATACAACAAGTGTGTCTTATCAAACAGGACAAGGGTCAGTATCCATACAGTATTTATGATGGTTTTCATTAGTTGACAAAAGTGTGTGTGTGTTAATGTGGTAACTTACAGGTCGAATGGTGCCTCCCGCACCACGATCTGCTGGGTACCTGGGGGGCTGGGTGGAGCTCTGGGAAGGACCTGAGGGTGAGGAGGGCAGACAGAATCATCAGCATCACGTCTTGGATTAGAAAGCACTACATGATCGTGACATTGTGCTCAAATAAACACAACCCAGATATATATCTCAGAATGAGGATTTAAAAAATCCATGCTGTTGTTTATTACTTGTCTATGTCTCTACTTTTATACATGGTCTATTTTGCATGCATTTCATATGATAAATAACATAGCCTGGTCCCAGATCTGGTTTTGCAGTCTTGCCAACTCCTACTTTTGTTGTCATGCCACAGACTATAATTCAGCACAAAACAGATTTGGGACCAGGCAATGAATTATGTTCAATGCGATAACAATTTGAATGCCAAATAATAAATATTCAGCCTTTGAGGAGTGGTTCTTACTCTGTAAGGGGCTTTTGAGTGGTGCAGGCGGTGGCCTATGGTGACCGTTGATGTAGGAGGGTGGGCGAGGTATGGGGGAGGCACTGGCACTAGAGGGGCTGGACTGGGGTGAGGGCAGAGTGGGGGTCTGGAGGGGGCTGCTGTGGAACGGGCCCAGCTGAAAGGGGCTCCGTGGGGAGCACTCAGAAAGAGGAGAGGGTGACACCTGAAAGACAACGGTCACCACAGAATTAAATAAAACAGGTATATACTGATTACTATTATTTGGATGAGGATGTGTGTCGTCTAAAGGCCGGTTTCCCGCACCAAGATTAAGCCTGGTCCTGGATTTAAAAAATCATTCTCAACAGAAAATCTCCATGGAAATAAAGTTTAAAACAGGTTTAAGTGTCCATTCACGGGGCCCCCCGGGTGGCCAGGCTCTGTCGCAGCCGGCTGCGACCGGGAGGTCCGTGGGGCGACGCACAATTGGGCTAGCGTCGTCCGGGTTAGGGAGGGTTTGTCCGGTAGGGATATCCTTGTGTCATCGCGCACTAGCGACTCCTGTGGCGGGCCGGGCGCAGTGCACACTAACCAGGTTGCCAGGTGCACTGTGTTTCCTCCAACACATTGGTGCGACTGGGTTGAATGCGCGCTGTGTTAAGAAGCAGTACGGCTTGGTTGGGTTGTGTTGTGTTTCGGAGGACGCATGACTTTCGACCGTAGTTTCTCCCGAGCCCGTACGGGAGTTGTAGCGATGAGACAAGATAGTAACTGGATAGTAATTGGATACCACGAAATTGGGGAGAAAAGGGTGTAAAATAAAAATTTTAAAAACACGTGTCCATTCACGTGTGAAAACAGTGCCACGGGTGGCTGCATGTGTGTACCTGCGTGCTGCTGTTGGCCTCTCCTAGGCTGTCGCCATTCTCGCCGTCTGCAATGGAGCCACCCTCCGCCAGCAGGTCCTCCACCAGCACGGCGGGGAAGACGCCAACGGCGCCGTTAAACTCGCCCTCCCAAAAGCCATCATCCTCGTGGGTTTCACGGCTCAGGACGCGGATGATGGCGCCCTCAGGGAACGAGAGCTCCTCGTCTGTCTGGCCCGCATAGTCGTACAGGGCCTTGGCAAAGCACACTGAGGCAGAGAGAAGGGGGAGGGAGTGGGAGAAAGCCAGGGTGAAATGCGAAAGGGGGAGAGGGAGGGAGAGACAGGGGAGGGGGAAGAGTAAGAGCACAGAGGAAGAGATCAAAATGGAAAGAAAGGGAAAATAAAAAAATGGTCCCAACACATCTGAATGATCTCAATGACATTGTCTTACATATGAATACTTGTTAATTCTGTGTGGTGCGAATCGTAACTTATACTTAAGTCCAATTTCCTCTCATTTCGCTACACTCGCATTAACATCTGCTAACCATGTGTATGTGACAAATAAAATTTGATTTGACATGCATTGTGACATGTCAAATCATGCATTGACATCAATGTATGACTAAGTGAAAATCTGATTTAAGTCAAGTTCAGGATTCACTCCTGTGAGAATGTCGAGGCTGATCGGATTGTTTCACCCAAAATCACCGCGTCTCTCACCACTGCTGGAGTCGCCGTTGACGCTGGGCGTGCCCGGTGTGGGCAGCTCTGATTCAAGCAGCTCGGGCTCGGTGGAGTTGCTGGAGGAGTGGGATCGGGCGTCCAGGGCGGCCAGAGCCTGGAGCATGCTCAGTAGGCTGTTAGACGAGGGCAGCTGCAGGTACTTCTCCGGGACGTAACCCACCTGGCTCGTCCGGTTCCTGGCCTAGAGACAATGTTGGAACACACACACAGGGTTACCAGTCAGTAGGGCACACCGATAGTAGGGCACACCGCAGCAAAATGTTTTGCAATGGACAACAGAACTAAAACCTCCCCATTTCACTCCATTAAAAAATAAAATCCCTATTGAACATGACCCCTGGTGTGTAGGCATGTGATGACTTTAGAGTACCACTTGCTTTATTCAAGTTTAAAGCGCAAACAGTGAAGTATTGCCACTTTTGGAAAGCACTCTGTACCTTGACCCAGTCCTCCATGTCCCCATCATCAATAACCTCCAGCACCTCCTGTTCCTCGATGGTCAGCTCGTCTGGCTGTGACGCCTGGGAGAGGAAGGAGATCATGTTTCATTATTGCGAGACTGCCCCAGTTAATTCTGTGCATATATTGTATGTTGGAGCTGTATTTGTGAAGTCTGAATTTTTAAATTATAATGCATGCTGCAGTGCTCAAAGAACTTATATGGTACCATATTGCATCGCATCCAAGGTGATGGGTTGATTGCCAGCTCAAAGGTGAGAATAGGACTACTGTTGTAGAGCACTCTGTGTGCATGTATACCTTGTATGAGTAGAGCACTTTGCAGGTGAGGGGGTAGTTCCTGAGAGTACAGGAGGGGATAGAGCTGCTGTCGTCCAACACCTCTCCACTATCCTCCAGCTCCTCATCCTCCCTCTCCAGGTCAGCTGTACCCTAAACACACACACAGCAGGTTGGATGGGATCACTTTGAGCAAGGCAAGCCCCCGTATCGATACTTTTGATCACATAGCGAGACATTATTTGGGATGCAAGGTGATTTGTAGATCACGGTGATTTGTAAAATCAGTAATACCGCACAATCTAACGGCAAAATCAGTAGCCTTGTTAAACCAGCCTGATCTCAAGCTCACATGCAGTCATCAGTCAGTCTGGTTTCATAAGGCTAGTCAATCTCAAACACACACAAACACAGCACAGGATAAACTAGCACCTTAAAAAGAAAAATCCACTCAAAACCACTAATCCCTTTAATTTACATTGTTAAATAACATTATGTGAGAACAAATGTTTCATTTTGGCCATATAATAGGGTTGGTAGCAACATGGAAAATTGTTGTGGAAATCTGTTGCAGCTCAAATCGACTGCAAAATCCAATGCAATGCTCTCTCTATGGGCTTGCTGGCTAGCTACGTAGCTAGCAAATGTAGCTAAAATATAATACCAAAGACAATATCAGCATGTAAAGTAGCTAGTTAGCGGTTAAATTGCCTAAAACTGCACTATCAATTTAGGAGTCTAGAAGCTCATCATTTTCAACATGCAGATCGATAAGCCTCACAAAATGGAGTCTAACGTGCACAACGGCAGATAAACGCAGCAAAAAAAGAACCGTCCAATTTTCAGGACCCTGTCTCTCAAAGATAATTAGTAAAAATACAAATAACTTAGCAGATCTTCATTGTAAAGGGTTTAAACACTGTTTCCCATGCTTGTTCAATGAACCATAAACAATTAATGAACATGCACCTGTGGACCAGTCGTTAAGACACTAACATCTTACAGACAGTAGGAAATTAAGGTCACAGTTATGAAAACTTAGGAAACTACAGAGGCCATTCTTCTGACTCTGAAAAACACCAAAAGTAAGATGCCCAGGGTCCAATTCTTGCTGATTCTACAACAAGGAGCACTCTCCAAGGAGTGAATTTTGTCAACAAGAAGTACAACATTAAACATATTTTTGAGATGTGCGATAATTAACTTGCTATCTGTAATATCGTATAGCTTTGGAATCGTGACATTACGTACTTGAGGAAAATAGCCTCGTTTCTCGACATATACACAAACTTTGAGAAGGGATTGCGTTATGATTAGTTAAGCAACGTGTACGCGATTGGTTGACAGTCTGCTGGGTGGGGCCTTACACATTCCTTCTTTCATTGGATTCCTATCTCCTTTCTATAATATCTCTGGCAAAGGCACCATGCAGTGCACCCTGGATTAATGAAGCAGACAAATAGGAAAAATGTTCTAGACTGTTAAATTACAAATTTCTCGAGGTAGGAATATCTAAAAAATGCCAATCAATGGCTCATTCGAGAAAAGACATCCTCCCGGAGTTATGACATTGGCAAGTATTGAAATCGGACATGTACGATAAGACTTTTTCGCGATGTAAATGTCATATTCCTATTAACTTCCAGTGTATTGAGAGTGATTTTATCACAGTGCTATAACATACCGCCCAGATTTCTGCCTGCTTGAATGCCAAAAACTCAGATACACATGAAAACATGAAATGACCCAGGGAATCAATAGATCACTCAGAGATGCACAAAAACAAAATAACATTCAAATTGGGTGAACCTTTCCTTTAAAGTTGAGAAACAGTACTTTAAAGAAACACCCCAGCTTCCTTATCATGTGATTTACCTGAGCCCGGGAAGTTTCAGTAGGCAGGTACAGTGGACAAAATGGAAATTGTTGATGGGTTTACGTGTATGCACAAAGATGTGAAAAAAAATGCATTTTTGTCTCATCTTTCAATGTGTGTTTTGTGACTCACGGAGAGTGAAGGGTCATGGGTGTTCAGGTTAGCCCACCGCTCGTTCTCCAGCTCCTCCATCACCTGGTTCATGGCGCTCTTCAGCCACGTCTCCACAGTGATGCCTGCCTCTCTCAGCAGGGCCAGGCGAGCCTCCGCCTTCAGTTTCACCGTCTGGAGTTAGTGACAATCATATATGTTTTGTCATATTACAAATTTAATGTTTATTCCCTCCCAATTCCAGCAATGTTCCCACTGGGATTTCGCAACTCTAGTCATGACCAGTCAGCCATCATGTCATAATAGGCTTTCATAAGAAGCTCTATCAGAACTACTGTATGTTGGATGTAGTCTGCTGCATCAACCAGCAGGGGGAATCAGAGGCAAGAGAGGCTGAGGTGAGAAAACCTACTGGCCCAATGATATACCAACCTCAGAAAGGGATCACACACACAAGCATGTAACTAGTGGGATCTGAACTCCGGTCTCTGGCTCGGGACACCTACATCTTAAACATTCCCTTCTGGCCTAATTTTAAGTCACAGGCAGGGTTACATTATCACGAGTGTGAGCCCTACTCACCGTCGCCACACACACACACAAGTTTACCTCAGCTCTCCGCAGGTTCTCCCTGGCCACCTCCATTTTGAGTTCCAGTTCACTGCAGTTCTGCTCAGATGGCCCCTGCTGTGTCCTATAGTCCTCCAGGGCCTAGAAGGTCACAGATAACATGTAGTAAACAAACCAATCTCAATGACTGTCTGAAATGTAACCCTATATAGTACACTACTTTTTACCAGCGCCCTATGAGGGCTGTTGATGGAGCTCATAAACTGGGCCTCTCTGAGCTGAATTTGTGAGTGTTCGTGTGTGTGTGTAAATTATGTATGTACAATGTAGGCACCTGACCTGAGCCATAAGTGAGACTAGGAATCTACCACCCCACTACCAGATTGTAGCCCCCCATAATGTTTTTGTCCCCCCACTTAGGTTCTGAAAATCTCCATCACCCTCTAATTAACTTGTCATTTTCGCAGATTAAGTGTTAGAGATAGTAACATATTTATTGTTTACAAATTAGCTATGAATAGATAGCACAACTTTGGATTTAGTCTCCATTTCAAAATCGAATGGTTTTGACCGTTTGGAATTTTAAGTGAGCTTCTTTTCTCCTCCCACTTTGGCCATGCAGTGTGCCTCGCAAAGTGATTGCTGTCCTCGTTATGAAATTATAAACTGAAGTAAAAATACTTTAAAGTACTACTTCAGTCTTTTTTTTGTATCTGTACTTAAACTTTAACATTCATATTTGTGGCAAACTTTACATCACCACCACTTTTACACCACAATAAAGAAAATAATGTACCTTTTACTTCATACATTTTTAATGCTTAGCAAGACAGGAAAATTGTCCAATTCACAAATTTATCAAGAGAACATCCCTGGTCATCCCAACTGCCTCTGATCTGGCGGACTCACTAAACACACATCCTTTCATTTGTAAACGATGTCTGAGTGTCAGAGTGTGCCCCTGGCTGTCTGCAAATACAAAGAAAATAAACATTTTTGCCATCTGGTTTGCTTAATATAAGACATTTGAAATGATTTACACCAACTTGATACTTAAATATATTTTAGCAATTACATTTACTTTGATAATTAAATATATTTAAAACCAAATACTTTTAATCAAGTAGTGTTTTACTGGGTGACTCACTTTTACTTACTCACTTAAATTTTCTATTAAGGCATCTTTACTTTTACTCAAGTGTAACAATTAGGTACTTTTTCCCACCACAGACCCTCTATAATCAAAAAAGTACAATATACACAGGATCTATAAATCAAATATACAAAAAGTACAGCTGACGGTGAACCTGAACAAATGTAAATAAAATAAGCACTGTTAGGCATGTAGCCTACAGCCAGATGAGTTGTCTCCTTTAGCTTACTTTTATTTTGGTAATGCACAACTAATAAAGACTAATACTAATAAAGACTAATATTGCTGTACCTCGCGCTGGTTAGAGTGCGAAGCTGAGCACAGTGCGCAGTTTGACTAGGCTACTGATATTCCCCAGTGTTGCTCGGCATGCAAAATACCTTGTAGAGATCAATGATTGTCAACAGTTACATGCGTTGTTCGACACTGAAGGAGAGGAAGCATTAGTTGGCACAAAATGAATCATTTTCGAAAGCAGTATAAGCAAAAAAAATGGAATCAGCGATTTCTCATGTTTTAATGGATTTTCTGACCGATGCATGCTACATTTGGATCGGTTGGCAGTTGCGGACCGATGCAGTCGTATCTTACATTAACAATTTTTTATTTTATTTTTTTTTAAATCAGGGAAAGATGCATATATCTGCTAGAATATAGACTATCCCCTCGCTAGAATTGAGACTATCCCCTTTCTCACCCTTCCCTACCCTTCATCTATCCCTTCCTCTCTCACCCGCTGGCTGTGGATGATGCTCTTGTGTTCTCGTGCCACTCGGGTCGCCCACTTCCGTGCCTCCTTATCCAGATTGTGCTCCTCCGCTGTGCCACTCTGCTTATGCAGCTGCCCCACCTAGTGACCAGGGATGATGGATGGGGTAGAGAGAGAGTTTAATAGTCTGATAATATTCAGCTAAACATAATCTCTGTGTGTGTGTGTGTGTGTGTGTGTGTGTGTGTGTGTGTGTGTGTGTGTGTGTGTGTGTGTGTGTGTGTGTGTGTGTGTGTGTGTGTGTGTGTGTGTATTGCAATAGGTCAACAATATACTGAACAAAAATATAAAACGCAACATGTAAAGTGTTGGTCCCATGCTTCATGAGCTGAAATAAAACATAGCAGAAATGTTCTATATGCACAAAAACCTTATTTCTCTAATATGTTGGGTACAAATGTGTTTACATTCCTGTTAGTGAGCATTTCTTTGTCAAGATAATCCATCAGGTGCACCTTGTGTCACACAACACAATGCCACAGATGTCAACTTTGAGGGAGCGTGCAATTGGCAAGCTGACCGCAGGAATGTCCACCAGAGCTGTTGTCAGAGAATTTAATGTTAATTTCTCTAGCATAAACTGCCTCCAATGTCGTTTTAGAGTATTTGGCAGTACATCCAACCGGCCTCACAACCGCAGACCACTTGTAACCACACCAGCCCAGGACATCCACAATCTTCTGAGACCAGCCACCCAGTCAGCTGATGAAACTGAGGGTTTTCACAAACTGTCAGAAACCATCTCAGGGAAGAGCATCTGCATGCTTGTCATCATCACAAGGGTCTTGACCTGACTGCAGTTTCTCACAATACCTTATTTACATATAAGTATTCAGACCCTTTGCTATGAGACTCGAAATTGAGCTCAGGTGCATCCTGTTTCCATTGATCTCGTTTGAGATTTTTCTACAACTTGGGAGTCCACCAGTGGTAAATATAATTGATTGGACATGATTTGGAAAGGCACACAAATCAAATTGTATTTGTCACATGCGCCGAATACAACAGGGGTAGTAGACCTTACAGTGAAATGCTTACTTACAAGCCCCAATGCAGTTAAGAAAAATAAGTTAAAAAAAAAAAATGAAATGAAAAGAAAAGTAACAAATAATTAAAGAGCAGCAGTAAAATAACAATAGTGAGGCTATATACCCGTACAGAGTCAATGTGCGGGGGCACCAGTTAGTCGAGGTAACTGAGGCAAGATGTACATGTAGGTAGAGTTAGTGACTACTGTATGCATAGATAATAACAGAGAGTAGCAGCAGCGTAGAAGAGGGGGGGGGCAATGCAAATAGTCTGGGTAGCCATTTGATTAGCTGTTCAGGAGTCTTATGGCTTGGGGATAGAAGCTGTTTAGAAGCCTCTTGGACCTAGACTTGGCGCTCTGGTACCACCTGCCGTGCGGAAGCAGCGAGGACAGTCTATGACTGGGGTGGCTGGAGTCCTTGACCATTTTTAGGGCCTTCTTCTGACACCACCTGGTATAGAGGTCCTGAATGGAAGGCAGCTTAGCCCCAATGATGTACTGGGCCGTACGCACTACCCTCTAGTGCCTTGCGGTCGGAAGCCGAGCAGTTACCATACCAGGCAGTGATGCAACCCGTCAGGATGCTTTCCAAATGCACAGTATGACGTCGTGTAGACAAGAGGTTTTCTGATCTCAACGTTTTGAACAGATTGCCCCATGGTATTTGTTAGCACTGTTATGGTATTTTTAGTTATTTATCTAACCTTTATTTAACTAGGCAAGTCTGTTAAGAACAAATTGTTATTTACAATGATGGCCACAATGCAAACGGTCTCCTGCGGGGATAAAAAATAAATAAAATACAATATAAATATATGACGAAACGCATCATCACAACAAGAGACACAACAATACATAAAGAGAGACCTAAGACAACAATAAGGCAGCAAAACGCAGGCAGGCATAAGCTAAGGACAACAAACACAATTGCCTTTTATTGATGGCAATTTGAATGTAGAGATACCGTGACGAGATCCTGAGACCCATTGTCGTGCCATCCATCCACCACCATCACGTCATGTTTCAGCATGATAATGCACCACGGCCTCATATTGCAAGGATCTGTACATAATTCTTGGAAACTGAAAATGTCCCAGTTCTTCCATGGTCTATATACTCAACATTGAGCATCACAGGGATGCTCTGGTTTGACATGTACGATATCGTGTTCCAGTTCCCGCCAATATCTAGAAACTCTGCACAGCCATTGAAGAGGAGTGGGACAACATTCCACAGGCCACAATCAACTCTCTGCGAATGAGATGGGTCGGGCTGCATGAGGCAAGTGGTGGTCACACCAAATACTGACTGGTTCTGATCCACGCCCCTACCTTATTTTTAAGGTATCTGTGACCAACAGATGCCCATCTGTATTCCCAGATATGTGAAACCAATAGATTAGGGCCTAATTCAATTATTTCAATTGACTGATTTCCTTATATGAACTGTAACTCAGTACAATCTTTGAAATTGTTGCCTATTCAGTGTACTTTGGTACATATAAAACAGCCATATACACCTAATGATTTACGGTAAGATATTGGAACCAAGGGTGAATGTTGGCAAATATTACTAAATTAGATTTCTGAGAAATGTTGGCATAGTAAAAAATAAATAAAAATTGCCTCAATAGCGGGATTCAGACAGTCAAACAATTCACGTTTGTGTCGAAAGGAAAACAACCAAGGAAAAAAACACTTCCACTATGGATGACCTCACAAGAGACAAACAGCCAATCCATGCACCCCATTGGGATGAGAGGCAATGTCTCGAAATCAGGGATGTTATCAGTATAACATAGAAAATAGTGAAATGTTGGATATTTGTTTGGGGGTTAGTCGATTCCAATAAAATAGGATTGGACGTCAGAAAAACATAAATTCCAGATTAATATGGAAAAATCCTGTGCTTATTTCTCTCCACAACCTCTCTACAAGGCCTTAAGTCTCATTCTCGGCCCCACTGGACCAAACTGGATTCTGTGGTGTACTAAGTAATGGGTCACAACTTGCAGACTTGTTTACGTGCTGCTGTGCGTTTTGTTGCTAACCTTACTTTGCTACCTGACAACTTTACGGTATTTACTTTTGAATTACCGTTTATATTTTTAGTTTTTCCCTCACTCAACTTGTTCACTCCGTACGCTTTATCTGGACATGGTTCGTCAGGACCTCCAACAGCCGAAGCTAAGTAGTAGCATTAACCTGTTGATCCTACCCCCTACTTTTTCGAACATTCTGTTAAAAATCGCACAACATTTCAGCACCCTGCTACTCATGCCAGGAATATAGTATATGCATATGATTAGTATGTGTGGATAGAAAACACTCAGACGTTTCTAAAACTGGTTAAATCACGGCTGTGACTATAACAGAACGTGCGTTTCATCGAAAAGCGCAGGAAAATCTGATCACTGAAAACTGGAAAATATATCAATGCGCCACTTGAATGTATTGTTGAATAGAAACCACATTACCTGGAGCCGAGGTTGCAATACCTACAGCTTCCACACGGTGTCAACAGTCTTGTCATTTGCCTAGGATTTGTTTCTTGGTCAAACGGACAAGAGACAGCCCATTTCTTCCGGTCTCCGACCGGATATTTTGGTTGAGATTTATCCGGACATTATTTCAAGACGTACAGCTATAGAATATACATCGCCTCGTGATCAATTTGATCGATTATTAACGTTTACTAATACCTAAAGTTGCATTACAAAAGTATTTCGAAGTGTTTTGTGAAAGTTTATCGTCAACTTTTTTAATTAAAAAAAATGACGTTGCGTTATAAAACGCTGTTTTTTTCCTTGATCACACAGTCTTCATAGATCGATATCTAGGCTATATATGGACCGATTTAATCGAAAAAAATACCCAATAGTGATGTTTATGGGACATCTAGGAGTGCCAACAAAGAAGATGGTCAAAGGTAATGAATGTTTTATATTTTATTTCGGCATTTTGTGTAGCGCCGACTATGCTAATTATTTTGTTTACGTCCTCTGCGGGTCTTTAGGGGTGTTGCATGCTATCAGATAATAGCTTCTCATGCTTTCGCCGAAAAGCATTGTAAAAATCTGACTTGTTAGCTGGATTCACCACGAGTGTAGCTTTAATTCAGTACCCTGCATGTGTGTTTTAATGAACGTTTGAGTTTTAACGAGTGCTATTAGCATTCAGCGTAGCGCAATTGCATTTCCAGATGTCAAGATGGGATGCCTGCGTGTCGGGTGGAGGTAAGAGGTTAACATGATGCCTTCTAATTGCAGTCGCTGTACTCATATACAGGAGAACGATCGCCTTATGGCGAGGATAGCTGTGCTGCAAGCCCAGCTTCAGACGCAATCGTTAGGCAAGAGTAATTTCAGTGTAAGAAAGGATGAAACTGCGTCTGTGCCACCAGTAAGTACAGATAGTAACGTTAGTATAAATCCCCTCACAGTCCCCGCAGCCGGACAACTTTCTCATGGCTTCTGGAGGGAAATGCTGTAGGAATGCTCAACCGGTGTCGCTCATTCAGCCGACAGAAACTTTCAACCAGTTTTCCCCATTAAGCAGCGAGTCGGAGTCAGAGGCCGAGCCTTCTCTGGTCTCTACTCCTCCCGTTATGGGGTCTGAGACGCCTAAGCCTCCCACCATTACCTCTGACAAATTGAAAACCCTAGTCATTGGCGACTCCATTAACCTCAGTATTAGACTTAAAATGACTCATCCAGCGATCATACACTGTTTATCAGGGGGCAGGGCTACCGACGTTAAGGCTAATCTAAAGCTAAAACTGGCGAGTGTAGAGAGTATAGGGATATTGTTATCCACGTCGGCAGGATGAAACAGTCAGAGGTCACCAAGCGCACGCAACATAGCTTCAGCATATAAATCTGCTAGAAAGATGTGTTTGCATCGAGTATTTGTCTCTGGCCCCCTCCCAGTTAGGGGGAGTGATGAGCTCTACAGCAGAGTCTCACAACTCAATCACTGGTTGAAAGCTGTTTTCTGTCCCTCCCAAAAGATAGAATTAGTTGATTATTGGCCCGCTTTCTGGGACTCACCCACAAACAGGACCAAG
Organism: Oncorhynchus keta; assembly: GCF_023373465.1. Taxonomy (NCBI): domain Eukaryota; kingdom Metazoa; phylum Chordata; class Actinopteri; order Salmoniformes; family Salmonidae; genus Oncorhynchus; species Oncorhynchus keta. The sequence continues at coordinate 22,368,658 of NC_068431.1, forward strand.
CCTGGCCTGCTGAGGAGTGACGGACTCCATCCTAGCTGGAGTGGCGCTCTTTTTGTTTATTTTTAATTCACCTTTATTTAACCAGGTAGGCTAGTTGAGATAAGTTCTCATTTGCAACTGTGACCTGGCCAAGATCAAGCATAGCAATTCGACACATACAACAACAGTTACACATTGAATAAACAAAACAGTCAATAATACAGTAGAAGAAAAGAAACCAAAAAGTCTATTAACAGTGAGTGCAAATGAGGTAAGATAAGGGAGTTAAGGCAATAAATAGGCCATGGTGGTGAAGTAATTACAATATAGCAATTAAACACTGGAATGGTAGATGTGCAGAAGATGAATGTGCAAGTAGAGATACTGGGGTGCAAAGGAGCAAGATAAATAAATAAATAAATAAATAAATACAGTATGGGGATGAGGTAGTTAGATAGATGGGCTGTTTACAGATGGGCTATGTACAGGTGTAGTGATCTGTGAGCTGCTCTGACAGCTGGTGCTTAAAGCTAGTGAGAGAGATACGAGTCTCCAGCTTCAGAGATTTTTGCAGTTCGTTCCAGTCATTGGCAGCAGAGAACTGGAAGGAAAGACAACCAAAGTAGGAATTGGCTTTGGGGGTGACCAGTGAGATATACCTGCTGGAGCGCATGCTACGAGTGGGTGCTGCTATGGTGATCAGTGAGCTGATATAAGATATGGGGCTTTACCTAGCAGAGACTTGTAGATAAAATAAACTTCAGTTAGTGCTAAATACGGCTGCTAGAATCCTGACAAGAACCCCAAAATTTGATCATATTACTCCAGTGCTAGCCTCTCTACACTGGCTTCCTGTCAAAGCAAGGGCTGATTTCAAGGTTTTACTGCTAACCTTACAAAGCATTACATGGGCTTGCTCCTACCTATCTCTCTGATTTGGTCCTGCCGTACATACCTACACGTACGCCACGGTCACGCAGGCCTCCTAATTGTCCCTAGAATTTCTAAGCAAACAGCTGGAGGCAGGGCTTTCTCCTATAGAGCTCCATTTTTATGGAACGGTCTGCCTACCCATGTCAAAGACGCAAACTCGGTCACAACCTTTAAGTCTTCACTGAAGACTCATCTCTTCAGTGGGTCATTTGATTGAGTGTAGTCTGGCCCAGGAGTGGGAAGGTGAACGGAAAGGCTCTGGAGCAACGAACCCCCCTTGCTGTCTCTGCCTGGCCGGTTCCCCTCTTTCCACTGGGATTCTCTGCCTCTAACCCTATTACAGGGGCTGAGTCACTGGCTTACTGGGGCTCTCTCATGCCGTCCCTGGAGGGGGTGCGTCACCTGAGTGGGTTGATTCACTGATGTGGTCATCCTGTCTGGGTTGGGCCCCCCCCCTTGGGTTGTGCCGTGGCGGAGATCTTTGTGGGCTATACTCAGCCTTGTCTCAGGATGGTAAGTTGGTGGTTGAAGATATCCCTCTAGTGGTGTGGGTGCTGTGCTTTGGCAAAGTGGGTGGGGTTATACCCTGCCTGCTTGGTCCTGTCCGGGGGTATCCTCGGATGGGGCCACAGTGTCTCCTGACCCCTCCTGTCTCTGCCTCCAGTATTTATGCTGCAGTAGTTTATGTGTCAGGGGGCTAGGGTCAGTTTGTTATATCTGGAGTACTTCTCCTGTCCTATTCGGTGTCCTGTGTGAATCTAAGTGTGTGTTCTCTAATTCTTTCTTTCTCTCGGAGGACCTGAGCCCTAGGACCATGCCTCAGGACTATCTGGCATGATGTCTCCTTGTTGTCCCCAGTCCACCTGGCCGTGCTGCTGCTGCTCCAGTTAACTGTTCTGCCTGCAGCTATGGAACCTGTTCACTGTATGTTATAATCTCTACCCGGCACAGCCAAAAGAGGAATGGCCACCCCTCATAGCCTGGTTCCTCTCTAGGTTTCTTCCTAGGGAGTTTTTCCTAGCCACCGTGTTTCTACACCTGCAATGCTTGCCGTTTGGGGTTTTAGGCTGGGTTTCCGTAGAGCACTTTGATATATCAGCTGATGTAAGAAGGGCTATATAAATATATTTGATATGTTTTGAACATTGCAAAATAGAAATGGAATGAATAGAGCTGACACAGTTAGTCTACACGACAGACAATCATATACAGTGGGTCAAAAAAGTATTTAGTCAGCCACCAATTGTGCAAGTTCTCCCACTTAAAAAGATGAGGCCTGTAATTTTCATCATAGGCACACTTCAACTATGACAGACAAAATTAGAAAAAAAAATCCACTGTAGGATTTTTTATGAATTCATTTGCAAATTATGGTGGAAAATAAGTATTTGGTCAATAACAGAAGTTTCTCAATACTTTGTTATATACCCTTTGTTGGCAATGACAGAGGTCAAACGTTTTCTTTAACTCTTCACAAGGTTTTCACACACTGTTGCTGGTATTTTGGCTCATTCCTCCATGCAGATCTCCTCTAGAGCAGTGATGTTTTGGGGCGGTTGCTGGGCAACACAGACTTTCAACTCCCTCCAAAGATTTCCTATGGGGTTGAGATCTGGAGACTGGCTAGGCCACTCCAGGACCTTGAAATGCTTCTTACGAAGCCACTCCTTCGTTGCCCGGGCGGTGTGTTTGGGATCATTGTCATGCTGAAAGCCGCATCCACGTTTCATCTTCAATGCCCTTGCTGATGGTAGGCTTTGTTATTTTGATCCCAGCTCTCTGCAGGTCATTCACTATGTCCCCCCATGTGGTTCTGGGATTTTTGCTCACCGTTCTTGTGATCATTTTGACCCCACGGGGTGAGATATTGCGTGTACCCCAGATCGAGGGAGATTATCAGTGGTCTTGTATGTCTTCCATTTCCTAATATACAATGTGATTTTCTGGAATTTCTTTCCTCATTTTGTCTGTCATAGTTGAAGTGTACCTATAATGAAATTTACAGGCCTCATCTTTTTAAGTGGGAGAACTTGTACAATTGGTGGCTGACTAAATACTTTTTTGCCCGACTGTATGTTCTAGTACATTTCTATCAGAACCTTCTGTAACGCTATTTGCTCATTATCCACCAAATGGAAGAAAACGTCCTGAAATGGGGAGGGACAACCCTATACTTGGCTAATAAGAAGCACTCATTCTTGTTTCCGGATAAAAAAATATTTTAAATGTTTTCCATCGCACACTAATGAACAGAGCCCTGGCTGGTTGGGATGATGGACACACAACAGGACCAGGAGGTTTGGTCTCACCTCTACTCAGGAGGTGTATAGGTCAACCCCCATGACTGATGATCCCTGGCATGCTTCATGTGCAGAGCTGACCCTTGACACAAGAATGAACACAGTCCAAATGGCAGATTAACTGAATGTGCACTCAGCTAAAAAAAATGTTTTTCCCCAACTACAGGTTGAAGATGGAAAAATAGCACCACAAGTGGAGCGCCGAGTTTTCTGCATTTGTGTATGTGTGTGTGTGTGTGTGTGTGAGAGAAACAACGTGGACTACGCAAGGCCCATAAATCAGTGAATGAGAGGAGAACCACACCTAGTTCATGTTAGAGGCTGGGGCAGCCAGGTGTAGAAGAGTGGAGGAGGGATGAGGAAGGCAGGGGGTTGGAGTGAGCACACTGACGAGGCCCCCTTACAATGCCCCCTTTTCACAGATGCCTAGGCCGTCCATGGTCCTGCCTGCCTGCAAAACGCCCCCACTCCCCTCCGGCTCCTCTTTCAGTGCAGTTCTTTTCCGGATCCCTCCGTCGTCTCGCACAGGGAAGGGGAGGTTTGAGGGGGAAACTGCATCACTAAATGTTTTCTTTAGGAACAGGCCACCGCTTGTTTGACTTCCAACGAAAACAACAACGAGGGCCTTGGAGGTTTCTAACAATTTGTCCAGTGTAGCGGAGGGGCGGACGGGATGGGAGGAGGGGTGCGGGTGGAGGAGGGTGTGGACGAGTGCACTGGCGGGCAGACGGACAGACTGGGTCAGCTGAGAACAGGTTCCTAAGGCACGGGGCCTCTGGGGCACACAGGCACACCATATACACAGACGCACTACCCACACACTATAAATACACACAAAGCTGCGTGCAACAAACACTCACCAACACACATGCACAACATGCAATAGACGTCAGTGTCGTTTAATAGCATTGTTTCCTCCCTCACAAGTTCACTACTGAGATTGATCTAGTCGCCCTCAGTTTCGCAATGCCTTAGCCAGCTTTATCACCCAAAAGCTAGCAATTCGATGGCGTTGGTGGAGGCAATTCAAGCTGAAAAGTGAGCTTACCTATTAATTTGTGTTACACACACAGAAGCCTGTACGGTAGAGCAATTTAGCTCACCTAGCGGTGAGGAATGATCAGTGGTTCTATGAGCGGGAAGCTATAGCATAGCTAGTGTGTAGCGTAGCACTAGCCACCACGTACCATGAGAACAGTAGCGTTACCATAGCACTACTCCCCACCTTGTCAGTGTCGCTGGGTTGGAAGAGGATGGCTGGGGCGCTGTGGAACACTGGGTTGTGCTGTACAAACTGCTGCTGTTGGAAGTCCTGCGTCACCTGGAGAGAACACAGACACGTACACACTTGTTTAGGTAACCTCATAAGGCCACAATAGAGGCATCTAATAATCTGACAGAGGCATGAATGGATTTGAATAGATAAAATATCATTATCATGACAGAAGAGGATTTACTCAATCCTTTGAGTGTTTATTATGTCATTGAAGGGCAACCACACTGATCTTACTTAAGTCATGGCCATGGAAGGACGGTCAGAGCAAAGCACAGTATAACCCAAAGTCATGGGGGAGCATTCATGGTCACCTCAAGGTTCACAGGAAGATGACCTGAGAGAGGTTCCAAACTATGCACACACACACAGGCTGCTGTGTGGTGTCACAGTGAAAAAGAACCATATGGGTCAACGGGTCAAAATATGTTAAACAGAGCACCCGGGGGTCGCTGTTTCACCACAAATATACGGTCACGCTGGGCTGACAGGAAATGAACTGCAAACCAAGGTCAGGTTCCAGAAACGCAAGAAGACCAAGAGATCAGGACTAAGAGAGGCCAATGGCTGAGGGGTAACTGAATAGCTAGTAAGACAATAGAGTATTGAGATAGGTAAATGGTAATCTCTAAATCTTTGATGGAAAAATGAGGACCTAAACCATGGTATCAATGTGAATATGACCGACTAGGTTTCAAACTCGGGTCTTCTACACCCCACAAGACTGTTAGCCATCTGAGCTAAAGCCTAGGCATAAGCTCTGGGGAATGTGAGTTTTCAGGTCTTAAGCAAGGCCACTGACTGAACCAGCGCTGTTACTCCTATTTCTGCTCATTTTCCTCATTAGGACATTAGGAGTCTGCAAGATGGCACAAACAGATCTGGAAGCAGGCTAGTTCAATTAAAGCTAATTTGTGGGCTAGTTTCCATGCACTCACCCCGTTGGAGCTCTCCAGGACGACATTGAAGGTGTCGTGTACAGCCTGGTAGGCCTCCAACTCCGTCTGGCTCAGAGAGACCAGGTAGTCCTTCACCTGCTCATAGATGCCCCCATCCAGAACCTGAGGAGCACAGGGCAACAAGGTAATACGTTAGGAACGTAACTTGTAATTGACCAGTAATGCAGTAATGCAGTAACCAACTGGTCCTTCTGTGGCTCAGTTGGTAGAGCATGGCGCTTGTAACGCCAGGGTAGTGGGTTCGATTCCCGGGACCACCCATACGTAGAATGTATGCACACATGAAAAGCGGATAAAAGCGTCAGCTAAATGGCATATATTATTATTATTATTATATCAATAAGCCAGCATCTCTCTCTCGCACATTAGTGGTGGTGTTCCAAGTTGTCTGTTTCTGCAGTCATGCAAACTATGACAAAGCAATCGTCTGAGATATGCAGCATGACTGCAAACAAAAAGATAACCTGGAATGCCCGTACATGTGTGTGCTGACGTCTCACCTTGATGCAGTCGATCAGGTCCGTGTCATAGTAACGCTGCTGGTGGGCATTAGCCGCTGCTAGCGTGAGCAGATAGTCGTTCCTGGCGTGGTTGGCTTTGGAGTTACACTCACTCCTTTTGGCTTTTAGCTGGTGAAAAAAAAACACTCATGGGGGCATTCTAGGTAATCTTTAGTTTGATATGTTGATGCTACAACATAATTTATTTTGGGCCCCTATGCAGCTGAGTTTGTGGGCATGGCCAATTGGCCATACATACAATGTATTAATGTAATGCTCTCACCTTTACACTGGCCCGCTGCAGACTGGACCTGGACTGGAACAGACTCAGTTTGGACCTGGACAGAACAGAAGGAGAGAAGGATCATGTATGTGAACCGATTCACACAAGACCAGTGGTTCCAACCATAAGTCTTAAATTTTCACTCCTGTACATCGGAGTATTGGATAGGTAGCATTACGGTAATAGCTCCCCCTTTCCCTCCGATAGGCTTGGTGGAATTGTACCCAGATTTCTTACCCATCTGATCCTCTCAGATCTCCATAAGGCCGTAGGGGGGGATTTGGGATTGGACAGACATTGTGTATGTCTGCATGTACTGTACATACTTGGCATCCTGCTCAGCCTTGTCTCTGACTGCCTGGGCCATGGTCTCAGTCTCCTGGTACTTCTTCCTGGTCTTGGCCAGCTCCTTCACAGAGTCCTGCAGCTCTGCCTGCACCAGCGTCAGCTGGTCAATACACTAAACAAACAACAACCAGAGGTTATCAGTATGTGTATATACACTAAACAAACAGTTATCAATATATGGTACAGAACATCTCATGTGGTGAAATTGACTATATATACACACACACACTAAAGTATGTGGGGCGGCAGGTAGCCTAGTGGTTAGAGCGTTGGACTTGTAACCGAAAGGTTGCAAGATCAAATCCCTGTGCTGTTCTGCCCCTGAACAAGGCAGTTAACCCACTGTTCCTAGGCCGTCATTGAAAATAAGACTTTGTTCTTAACTGACTTGCCCAGTTAAATAAAGGTTAAAAAAAAGTGGACACCCCTTCCAATTAGTGGATTCGTCTATTTCAGCCACACCCATTGCTGACAGGTGTATAAAATCCAGCACACAGCCAAGACAAACATTGGCAGTAGAATGGCCTTACTGAAGAACTCAGTGACTTTCAACGTGGCACCATCATAGGATGACACATTATTAAAATAAACTATATATATTTTCCTTTATTATTTTTTCCCTGTAAGTGCTGTTACTGTGAAGTGGAAACGTATAAGAGCAACAACGGCTCAGTCGCAAAGTGGTAGGCACACTAAGCTCACAGAACGAGACCGCTAAGGGCTGAAGCGCGTAAAAATCTTCCGTCCTCGGTTGCAACACTCACTACCGAGTTCCAAACTGCCTCTGGGACAGCACAATAACTGTTCATTGTGAGCTTAATGAAATGGGTTTCCTTGGCCGAGAAGCCACACACAAGCCTAAGATCACCATGCGCAATGCCAAGCGTCAGCTGGAGTGGTGTAAAGCGCACAGCCATTGGACTCCGTGGAAATGCGTTCTCTGTAGTGATGAATCCCGGCTTCACCATCTGGCAATTCGATGGACGAATCTGGGTTTGGCGGATGCCAGGAGAACGCTACCTGCCCGAATGCATAGTGCCAACTGTAAAGTTTGGTGGAGGAGGAATAATAGTCTGGGGCTGTTTTTCATGGCTCGAGCTAGGCCCCTTAGTTCCAGTGAAGGGAAATCTTAACACTACATTCTAGACGATTCTGTGCTTCCAACTCCGAGGAAACAGTTTGGGGAATCCCCCTGTGCACAAACCAAGTCCATAGAGAAATTGTTTGTCGATACTGGTGAGGAAAAACTTGACTGGCCTGCACAGAGCCCTGACCTCAACCCCATCGAACACCTTTGGGATGAATTGGAACGCTGACTGTGAGACAGGCCTAATTGCCTAACATCAGTGCTCAACCTCACTAATGCTCTTGTGGCTGAATGGAAGCAAATCCCTGCAGCAATGTTACAACAAAGGGGGGGGGGACCAACTCCATATTAATGCCCATGATTTTGGATTGAGATGTTCAATGGGCATGTGTCCACATACTTTTGGTCATGTAGAGTATATATGTGAGCTGATCAATATACTGGACAAACAAGTGGTGACGTACAGTTATTAATTGTGAGATATACTTGGTAGGGATGTAATGATTCATGGAAGGTATGCAGCATCTTCATTATTCAAATGCTAAAATATCTTGAGCAATATTAGGCCTTATTATTTGAGTGACAACCTCTGTAATTTGCTAGGTTATTGTTATCTATGCATTGTTGAAAATGATGCTTTACCAGAATAAAAGTAAGCAAATGCAGTTTAAGAGTTCTCATCAGAACTGAAAATGTGATCCCGGTCCGACCCAAGCCCGGTGAGCTGAAGCCCGAGCCCAGGTCTGACATCACAGAAATGAGCCAGCAGTAAAACAGTAGACTATATTGAACTGGTTTTGAGAACAACGCGGCGGAAGCGAAGTGAGGAGACGGACATTAGAGAGGAAAACGCACTTTAGATATGATCAATTGAATGATGAAAAAAGTAATATCCAACAGTTTTAATAATTCAAAGTGATAGACGTGTGTGTGTGTGTGTGTGTGTGTGTGTGTGGTCACCAAGATGATTATTTCAGCATTGTTTTGATGGGGACAGCGCAGTGGTGCTACTTTGATACAAGAGTGGGGCACTCGTCTTGATTAATCAATTCATGTCAGATTGTTTTCACTGAATCTCTGTTTGATATTTGGTAATTAGGCTAGTGAAATGTTAGCTAAATTAAGGTGCGTACTAATTATCATCTTTATTCTAGTTTGCTGATATATTATGTGATTAGGAAACATTTATAGCATGTTATACAAGTTGATTTTGCTCTTCAGCCTGGCCTACTCCCGACAAAAAGCCTGTGACTTGTCTGATAATCAACGTGATTTTGTTTCACGAAATCTTTCTATATATTTGGTTAATTGATGTCTGGCTTCATTTGCTCATCTATCACTGATCAGAAACATTTACCATGCAGTAGCCTTAATCAAGTGTATTATTTCTCTATGGACTCACATATATAGAACCTATAGGCTATGTTCACTGAAACCAAAAATCCTGACTCGCATGAAAATTACCAACTTTATTCTGTAATCCATAGGTTGCATTATCAAAGCACGTCTCGCCTATCGATGCCTGTCAAAATACAGCTCTATTTAATTTAAACAATTTCCTGTCTTCATCTCCCCATTATTCATTAGCTGATCTGCTATCTGTAAAATCAATTCGATTTAGCCAAATTGGAGAAATTCGTCATTCGTTGGAAGTTAGCTAGCAAGCTTAGCAACTTTGGTCATTTGACTTCTATTTGATTACAGTTACAGTTGGTATGATTACACAATGCTATATTTCAGGGTTACACTCTCTGCCTCAGCGCATTCTGTGGAAAGATAGTCTAGGCCTACTGCTGAAACGCGCTGAATGAATTAAGCAACATGATAAAGCTCAGAATTCAAGAACTGCCCGTTTCACAATTCACAACGTCATTGGCCATCAAAGTTACTCTATCATTACTAAATATCAGTTTCACTTGCTGCAAAGTCTTTACATAGTGGAGCAGCCAAGCTGGCAATGTGGAACACCCCTCCTATTTTGGGAGAACCCTGGCATTGTGACCTTATCTTGGTTTTAAACGCTTTAAAATGGGCATTTTTACGGTATTTCCTGGGACTCAGGATAAATATTAATTATTTTCAGTACTGAAACTTGGTAGATGCCCTGTAAAATATGAATCCCTAAAACACACACACGTATCATTTACACACACAGAAGTAATCGCAGACAGATCCATCTCAGATGTCCAGCTCCTGAGCTCCATCAGCAGCAGATTTTCATTTAGAATGGAAAATGTATGTATTTATGCAACAAATGTTAATGCACCAAATCAATTCGTTCTCTAATCAAACCAAATTGCACTGAATCGTTACAAACTAAAATGTATCGTTCCTGTATCATATCAAAGCCCATGTATTGAATCATCTTGAAAGGGAATGATACACATCCCTAATACGTGGCTATATTCAGATGCATTGCCAATACAGTTATCATGCCTGGAAATGCATGCCTGTCTATTGGTAACCCATTCTATGATGTCCTAAGAGCTAACATAATATTCTTATTAGGTTAGTCAGGGTGAACAAAGGGTGCTTGTTGATGGTAGCCAGTGGAATGTGGAGACTGGACAGAGGTAACTAGAGATCAATTGTTGGTCAAAGCCTGACCAACTTGGTAGGGCAGCAGTGTGGCCAACTAGCTGATAGGGAAACAGGGGCGTATTCAGTAAGGCGAAAATGTCTCTGAATGGAGTAAAATGGGGGAGGATACTACCTGAACCTGTCCAATGAGAACACGCTATAGGGCGCTATGCAAATTGAACTGGGTCTATGGTTTTGATGTGAGCCATGACCAGCCTTTCAAAGCACTTCATGGCTACAGATATGAGTGCTACGGGTCGGTAGTCATTTAGGCAGGTTAACTTAGTGTTTTGGGCACAGGGACTATGGTGGTCTGCTTGTAACATGCTGGTATTACAGATTCGGACAGAGGTTGAAAATGTCAGTGAAGACACTTGCCAGTTGATCAGCGTACACGTCCTGGTAATCCGTCTGGCCCTACGGCCTTGTGAATGTTGACCTATTTAAAAGTCTTACTCACATTGGCTGCAGAGAGCGTGATCACACAATCACCCGGAACAGCGGATGCTCTCGTGCATGTTCAGTGTTACTTGTCTCAAAGCAAGCATAGACGTTATTTAGCTCATCTGGTAGGCTCGTGTCACTGGGCAGCTCTCGGCAGTGCTTCACTTTGTAGGCTGCAATAGACTACAAATACAGTTGTGACAAGCTTGTAACGTCATACCCAAGAGGACTAGAGGCTACAATCGCTGCCAAAGGTGCTTCAACAAATTACTGAGTAAAGGAAAATTTTGTAAATATGATATTTCCATTTTTTATTATGGGTTATTGTGGGTAAATTGATGTGGGATTTTTTTTAAATAAGGCTGTAACACAACAAAATGTAGAAAAAGTCAAGGGGTCTGAACATTTTCCGAATACACTTTAACCCAGCCAATCAGGAACATTAACAGTCTTCTTGGTAAGCAACTCGTGTAGATTTGGCCTTGTGTATTAGCTTATTGTCCTGCTGATAGGTGAAATAATCTATCAGTGTCTGGTGGAAAGCAGTCTAAAGCAAGGTTTCCTCCAGGATTTTGCATGTCCTTAGCTCCATTGAGTTTATTTTTTATCCTGAAAAACTCCCCCTTCCATAACATGATGCAGCCACCACTATGCTTGAAAATATGGAGCGTGGTGCTCAGTAGTGTGTTGTATTGTATTTGCCCCAACATAACTTTTTGTCCTAAATACAAAGTGTTAATTGCATTGCCACATTTCTTGCAGTATTACTTTAGTGCTGTGTTGCAAACAGGATGCATATATTTCTGTAGACTTGCTTATTTTCACTCTCAATTTGGTTAGTATTGTGGAGTAACGACAATGTTGTTGATCCATCTTCAGTTCTCTCCTATCACAGCCATCTAACTGTTATGAAATGGTTTCGTTCCTCTCTGGCAACTGCGTTACCTTTGTAGTTACTGGGTGTATTGATACACCATCCAAAGTGTGATTAATAACTTCACAATGCTCAAAGGGGTATATAAACATGTATATTTTTTTATATATTTTCTACCAATAGCTGCCCTTCTTGGCGAGGCATTGGAAAACCTTGTCGCTGATCTTTGTGGTTGAATCTGTGTTTGAAATTCTGTGTTTGAAATTATTATTGCACACAGTGAGTCCATGCAACTTATTATGTGAATTGTTAAACACATTTCTACTCCTGCATTTATTTAGGCTTGCCATAACAAAGGGGTTGAATACTTATTGACTCAAAAAAAATATTTCAGCTTTTAATTTTTAATGAATATGTGAACATAATTCCACTGACATTATGAAGTACTGTGTGTAGGCCAGTGACCAAAAACTCTAAATTGAATAAATGTTTAATTCAGGCTGTAACATAACAAAATGTGGCAAAAGTCCAGGGGTGTGAATACTTTCTGAAGGCGCTGTAAATACACTGGTTGGTATCAAGAACAGCGTACTTCCCCTTAAGGCAGAAAAAAACACATCCTGAATTGTTTCAGTGGTTTCAACTCACCAGCTGTATAAATGGAGACATACATCCAATGTAAGACATGAGAGAGCAGGAGAGAGTCTGCAAACTATGCAAAGCTAAGCCATGTTGTGGTGGTGGTTTGGCCTCCATACCTTCCTGAGCTGATGCTCCTTCTGCAGCCTGGCAGTCTTGGCTGGGTCCGACACCTGGTTCCTGTAGTTCTCACAGGCCGTGATCCTGGACTGGGTCACATGCACCGTGCCCTCCAAGTAGGCCTTCCAAACTGTATACATGTTCCTATGACGACATGCACACACACAAACATTGTACTTATGGAGACAAATACATTTTATATGTTCTACTGTGTTGTTAATATGGTTACAATTGGGCATAATTGTATACACACTAGTAAGCATTATTATGGAAAAATAACACCAACATCTGTCCATTTCACTTGAGGGAGAGTGGGAGACAATACGATTTCTGACGATGCCACGGTGACGAGAGGTCTTACCTGTGTTCTGTGGGCTCCTCTGGTAGGCTGGCTGGCCATTCCCTTTTCAGGTACTGATTGGACAGCTTCTGTAGAGCCTACGGGGGAGGAAGAAGAGAGAGACCTTTAACCCTTGAACTGCTGACCCACTTTCTATCCTTCCGATACCGCTGCTTCCAAGGATTTCCATGATTAACCTTGGCCTGGGTCGTGTTCAATAGGCACGAAACGGATGGGGTATTGTGTGTTGATGAGGAAAACATGATTTAAGAAATTTTAGAATAAGGCTGTAACGTAACAAAATGTGTAAAAGGGTCAAGTGGTCAGAATACTTTCCGAAGGCACCATATATATAGGAATGTTTGATAAACTGGTGGTGCTGAATACAGACCGTAACCCCTTTCTCTCCATTATTCTCCCAATTCTGAGATATTTGGATGAATCTATACAGGGACCCAGGAAGAACTCTTGGAATTCCATGCCTAATCTAAACTAGGCAAGTCAGTTAACACATTCTTATTTTCAATGACAGCCTAGGAACGGTGGGTTAACTGCCTTGTACAAGGGCAGAACGACAAATCACATTGTCAGCTCGGGGGACCCAATCTTGCAACCTTACAGTTAACTAGTCCAATGCTAACCACCTGCCCTCTCGTTGCACTCCACAAGGAGCCTGCCTGTTACGCGAATGCAGTCGAAGCCAAGGTAAGTTTCTAGCTAGCATTAAACTTATCTTATAAAAACAGTCAATCAATCATAATCACTAGTTATAACTACACATGGTTGATGATATCACTAGTTTATCTAGCGTGTCCTGCGTTGCATATAAATCGATGCAATGCTGGAGGATGATTTAACAAAAGCGCATTTGTGAAAAAAAGCACAATCGTTTGGACAACTGTACCTAACCATAAACACCAATGCCTTTCTTAAAATCAATACACAAGTATATATTTTCAAAACCTGCATAATTAGCTAAAAGAAATCCAGGTTAGCAGGCAATCTTAACCAGGTGAAACCGTGTCACTTCTCTTGCGTTCATTGCACGCTGAGACAGGGTATATGCAACAGTTTGGGCAGCCTGGCTCATTGCGAACTAATTTGCAAGAATTGTATATAATTATGACATAACATTGAATGTTGTGCAATGTAACAAGAATATTTAGACTTAGGGATGCCACCAGTTAGAAAAAAATACAGAACGGTTCCATATTTCACTGAAATAAACGTTTTGTTTTCGAGATGATAGTTTCAGGATTCGTTCATATTAATGACCAAAGACTCATATTTCTGTGTGTTATGTTATAATTAAGTCTATTATTTGATAGAGCAGTCTGACTGAGCGATGGTAGGCAGCAGCAGGCTCATAAGCATTCATTCAAACAGCACTTTTGCGTTTTGCAAGCACAGCGCTGTTTATGACTTCAAGCCTATCAGCCTAATGGCTGGTGTAACCGATGTGAAATGGCTAGCTAGTTAGCGGGGAGCGCGCTAAAAGCGTTTCAAATGTCACTCTGAGACTTGGAGTAATTATTCCCCTTGCTCTGCAAGGGCCGCGGCTTTTGTGGAGCGATGGGTAACGATGCTTCGAGGGTGGCTGTTGTCGATGTGTTCCTGGTTCGAGCCCAGCTAGGGGCGAGGAGAGGGACGGAAGCTATGCTGTTACACTGGCAATACTAAAGTGCCTATAAGAACATCCAATAGTCAAAGGTACAGTGGAGAGAACAAGTATTTGATAACCTGCAAAATCGGCAGTGTTTCCTACTTACAAAGCATGTAGAGGTCTGCAATATTTATTATAGGTACACTTCAACTGTGAGACAGAATATTTTTTGAATCCAGAAAATCACATTGTATTGATTTTTAAGTAATTAATTTGCATTTTATTGCATGACATAAGTATTTGATACATCAGAAAAGCAGAACTTAATATTTGGTACAGAAACCTTTGTTTGCAATTACAGAGATCATATGTTTCCTGTAGTTATTGACCAGATTTGCACACACTGCAGCAGGGATTTTGGCCCAATCCTCCATACAGACCTTCTCCAGATCCTTCAGGTCCCGGGGCTGTTGCTGGGCAATACGGACTTTCAGCTCCCTCCAAAGATTTTCTATTGGGTTCAGGTCTGGAGACTGGCTAGGCCACTCCAGGACCTTGAGATGCTTCTTACGGAGCCACTCCTTAGTTGCCCTGGCTGTGTGTTTTGGGTCGTTGTCATGCTGGAAGACCCAGCCACGACCCATCTTCAATGCTCTTACTGAGGGAAGGAGGTTGTTGGCCAAGATCTCACAATACATGGCCCCATCCATCCTCCCCTCAATATAGTGCAGTCGTCCTGTCCCCTTTGCAGAAAAGCATCCCCAAAGAATGATGTTTCCACCTCCATGCTTCACGGTTGGGATGGTGTTCTTGGGGTTGTACTCATCCTTCTTCCTCCAATCACGGCGAGTGGAGTTTTGACCAAAAAGCTATATTTTTGTCTCAGACCACATGACCTTCTCCCATTCCTCCTCTGGATCATCCAGATGGTCATTGGCAAACTTCAGATGGGCCTGGACATGTGCTGGCTTGAGCAGGGGGTCCTTGCGTGCCCTGCAGGATTTTAATCCATGACGGCATAGTGTGTTACTAATGGTTTTCTTTGGGACTGTGGTCCCAGCTCTCTTCAGGTCATTGACAAGGTCCTGCCGTGTAGTTCTGGGCTGATCCCTAACCTTCCTCATGATCATTGATGCCCACGAGGTGAGATCTTGCATGGAGCCCCAGACCGAGGGTGATTGAACGTCATCTTGAACTTCTTCCCTTTTCTAATAATTGTGCCAACAGTTGTTGCCTTCTCACCAAGCTGCTTCCCTATTGTCCTGTAGCCCATCCCAGCCTTGTGCAGGTCTACAATTTTATCCCTGATGTCCTTCGACAGCTCTCTGGTCTTGGCCATTGTGGAGAGGTTGGAGTCTATTTGAATGAGTGTGTGGACAGGTGTCTTTTATACGGGTAATGAGTTGATACAGGTGCAGTTAATACAGGTAATGAGTGGAGAACAGGAGGGCTTCTTAAAGAAAAACGAACAGGTCTGTGAGAGCCGTAATTCTAACTGGTTGGTCAAATGTGTATGTCTTGCAATAAAATGCAAATTAATACATACAATGTGATTTTCTGGATTTTTGTTTTAGATTCCATCTCTCACAGTTGAAGTGTACCTATGATAAAAAATGACAGACATCATTACATCTACATGCTTTGTAAGTAGGAAAACCTGCAAAATCGGCAGTGTATCAAACTTGTTCTCCCCACTGTATATGAAATACAAATGGTAGAGAGAGAAATAGTCCTATAAGTACTATATTAACTACAACCTAAAACCTCTTACCTTGGAATATTGAAGTCTCGTGTTAAAAGGAACCAACAACTTTCATATGTTCTCATGTTGAGCAAGGTACTGAAACGTTAGCTTTTTTTACATGACACATATTGCACTTTTACTTCTCCAACACATTGTTTTTTCAGTATTTAAACCAAATTGAACATGTTTCATTATTTATTTGAGGCTAAATGGATTTTTATTGATGTATTATATTAAAATAAGTGTTCATTCAGTATTGTTGTAATTGTCATTATAACAAATAAGTTTTAAAAAATTTAAAATAAGTCGGCCGATTAATCGGTATCGGCTTTTTTTTGGCCCTCAAATAAATCGGTATTGAAAAATCATAAAAATCGGTCGACCTCTATTGGAAAGCATTCAAACCAAAAGTTAAGAAAATTCTGAACGTTCCCTGATGCTTCACCCAATATTCACCATTGGGGAAGGCATTCAAGGACATTAATCACGAAGCATTGGTACATTATTGATACTGACCCACAATTGAAACCCATCTTTAAATATCCCCCACGTATGGTCTTTAAAAGACCCCCAAATGTGAGAGCCATTGTGGTGAAATCTGATTATCCAGAGAAAAAGGAAACTTTCTTGGACAAGGTTCCAAAGGCTAATTACAAATGTGGCCAATGGGCTCAATGCAGCTTCACATAAAAATGTAACCAATTTACCCACCCCCACACAGGACAAAGATTTAACGTCAAAGGCCTGATTTCCTGCATGTCCACCAATGTTATTTACATGTTGAAATGTCCTTGTGGTCTGTCTTACATAGGGAAAGCCAGTAGAAGCCTTAAGACCCGGAACAGAGAGCACCGCTGCAATATACGGACAGGAGAGACAAAAAAAATCTGGTTGCTGTTTGTTTTGTACAAGCTAGACATTCTATTAGTTCTCTGAGATACATTGGAACAGAATTGGTCAAGATGTCATGCAGGGGAGGGGACATTGAGAGGAAACTTCTTCAAAGGTAATCTTTCTGGATCCACAGGCTCAACAGTGTCTCCTCTTGGCCTTAACGAGGAGTTCGACTTGAAACTGTTTTTATAGTATAAAAATTGTCCAAATTATTGTTTTTATCCTAATTGAATATAATCCACACACACACACACACACACACACACACACACACACATATGTTTGGACACAATTTTGACTGGTACTGTGCATACACATACAGTGGGGCAAGAAAGTATTTAGTCAGCCACCAATTGTGGAAGTTCACCCACTTAAAAAGGTGAGAGAGAGGCCTGTAATTTTCACCATAGGTACACTTCAACTATGACAGACAAAAACAATACAGAAAATCACATTGTAGGATTTATGAATTTATTTGCAAATTATGGTGGAAAATAAGTATTTGGTCAATAACAAAAGTGTATCTTAATACTTTGTTATATACCCTTTGTTGGCAATGACAGAGGTCAAATGTTTTCTGTAAGTCTTCATAATGTTTTCACACACTGTTGCTGGTATTTTGGCCCATTCCTCCATGCAGATCTCCTCTAGAGCAGTGATGTTTTGGAGCTGTTGCTGGGCAACACAGACTTTCAACTCCCTCCAAAGATTTTCTATGAGGTTGAGATCTGGAGACTGGCTAGGCCACTCCAGGACCTTGAAATGCTTCTTGCGTAGCCACTCCTTCGTTGCCCGGGCGGTGTGTTTGGGATCATTGTCATGCTGAAAGACCCAGCCACGTTTCATCTTCAATGCCCTTGCTGACGGAAAGACGTTTTCACTCAAAATCTCACGATACATGTCCCCATTCATTCTTTCCTTTACACGAATCAGTCATCCTGGTCCCTTTGCAGAAAAACAGCCCCAAAGCATGATGTTTCCACCCCCATGCTTCACAGTAGGTATGGTGTTCTTTGGATGCAACTCAGCATTATTTGTCCTCCAAACACGACAAGTTGAGTTTTTACCAAAAAGTTATATTTTGGTTTCATCTGACCATATGACATTCTCCCAATCTTCTTCTGGATCATCCAAATGCTCTCGAGCAAACTTCAGACGGGCCTGGACATGTACTGGCTTAAGCAGGGGGACACATCTGGCACTGCAGGATTTGAGTCCTTGGCGGCGTAGTGTGTTATTGATGGTAGGCTTTGTTACTTTGGTCCCAGCTCTCTGCAGGTCATTCACTACGTCCCCCCGTGTGGTTCTGGGATTTTTGCTCACCATTCTTGTGATCATATTGACCCCACGGGGTGAGATCTTGCGTGGAGCCCCAGATCGAGGGAGATTATCAATGGTCTTGTATGTCTTCCATTTCCTAATAATTGCTCCCACAGTTGATTTCTTCAAACCAAGCTGCTTACCTATTGCAGATTCAGTCTTCTCAGCCTGGTGCAGGTCTACAGTTTTGCTTCTGGTGTCCTTTGACAGCTCTTTGGTCTTGGCCATAGTGGAGTTTGGAGTGTGACTGTTTGAGGTTGTGGACAGGTGTCTTTTATACTGATAACAAGTCCAAACAGGTGCCATTAATACAGGTAATGAGTGGAGGACAGAGGAGCCTCTTAAAGAAGTTACAGGTCTGTGAGAGCCAGAAATCTTGCTTGTTTGTAGGTGACCAAATACTTATTTTCCACCATAATTTGCAAATACATTTTAAAAATACAATGTGATTTTCTGGATTTCTTTCCTCATTTTGTCTGTCATAGTTGAAGTGTAGCTATGATGAAAATTACAGGCCTCTCATATTTTTAAGTGGGAGAACTGGCACAATTGGTGGCTGACTAAATACTTTTTTGCCCCACTGTATGCTTGGGGCCATTGTCCATTTCGAATACCCATTTGTGACCAAGCTTTTAACTTCCTGACTGATGTCTTGAGATGTTGCTTCCATATATCCACATAATTTTACTTCCTCATGATGCCATCTATTTGCGAAGTGCACCAGTTCCTCCTGCAGAAAAGCACCCCCACAACATGCTGCTGCCACCCCCGTGCTTCACGGTTGGAATGGTGTTCTTCGGCTTGCAAGCCTCCCCCTTTTTCCTCCAAACATAACGATGGTCATTATGGTCAAACAGTTCTATTTTTGTTTCATCAGACAAGAGGACATTTCTCCAAAAAGTACAATCTTCTTCCCCATGTGCAGTCGCAAACCGTAGTCTGGCTTTTTTAATGGTGGTTTTGGAGCAGTGGCTTCTTCCTTGCTAAGCGGCCTTTTAGGTTATGTCGACTCGTTGTACTGTGGATATAGATACTTTTCGACCTGTTTTCTCTAGCATCTTCACAATGTCCTTTGCTGTTGTTCTGGGATTCATTTGCACTTTTCACAACAAAGTGCATTCATCTCTAGGAGAGTTTCAATGACTCCAACCTAAATGTAAACTTCCGACATCAACTGTATATATATATATCACATTCTTTGTGTGTGATCATATATTCTGATACATTGAATGTTTAATATTGTGAACTTATGTTATAAATGTTTTGCTGAGGACTGACTATATATAGGACCTTCCACGCCCTCCTGGGATATGGATGCCTGACGAAGACCAAAGGGTCGAAACATTATAAATAAAAATCACCTGTGAACATGAGCAGCAGTGTGCAGCATTTTCCTTTCTGTTTTCCATGAGTTTGACTATAACTCCAGCACCTGTGAAAAGTACCTTGATGTGTGTATGTTCTTCAGCTGAAAGTTTCCAATAAGAAACTCAATTTCGCTTTCTGTTGCAAAACGTTTTGTTATGGTGTGCCATAATGAACACAACCCTAGAAAACCACAGGTCAAAGTTCCAGTATGTCTACATTTTAGAACGTTGGATGTGAAAGAACAAGGGGTCTGGGGACTTCCTTCTTTGAAGTAATCACTGATTAGAAATGATTGGACAGGTTAACTTAAGGGCTCCACCTCATTACCCTACGGGCCCTGGTCAAAAGAAAAGGATGACATTTGAGATACAGCCATGGACTCACTCACCTAGAGCATGGGTATAGTTAAGTGGTGGCTGCTGCAGGCCTACATCACATTTATGCTGAGTTGGGCTCATTTATATTTTGTAATGTAATTCACTTATTTTAAACCACAGTAGCATCCCATGGAAATACCGCTTGCCGGCAGTGAGGTTTAGCTTTGAGGAACTGGAATAGCATTGCAGAGTAAACAAAGACCAACTGAAATATTTCAGGCTTTTCCCCCGCAGTGGGGCCTTTGGTATGCGAGGGTGCAAAGTCATGCAGACGCACACACACTGCTTTATGGACCACATTCTTAGGTGAACAGAGAGACAGGTGAGCGAAATGGCAACTTGGGCAAATGTCTGACCTAAACATAGAATGCAGGCTAGCTAGCACCTACTAACATCCTAAAGGCCTACCAACCGACCAAGTGTGTTTGAGATCAACTACTATCTGGCATTCGAATAGGTCTATTCATTATGATTTATAGATTAGTCAGTCTGCAGTTGCTAACTGTCCATCTCAAACACTGACTGACTGCTATAGAGTTCAAGTCAATCTGGCCTGGTCCCAAATTGGTTTGTGCCGTCTTGCCAACTTCGATGGTCATTGGCATGCCAAATAACTATAGGAATTGGCTATAAAGCACAATCCAATCTGGGACCAGGCTAAATTCAATCCACAAGGGACACACTCCCATCCTGACACACTTTAGGCCCAGTCTCTGAACGCTTTGGTGTCACTGGGTTCTGGTGCCAAAGTTCCAAATGGCTGAACCCACCGCCACAAACGCAGCCATTGTGGGAGTCACAGAGAGTGTAGCCAGCAGAGCGGACGTGTCTGAATTGTGTGGCGGGGGGCGAGGGAGGGATGGACGGAGGGAGGAGGGAATGGTAGGACGGGTTAAGGACGAGGGACAGAGGGGGTCATTTTATCACTTACTGTGATTTGAATATCAATCAGGTCATGGCAGCATGCAGGTGTTAAGACAGAGAGGAAAAAGAGAGGGATAGAGAAGAGGCAAAAGGGAAGAGGGTAAGTTAGAGAAAAACAAGCATTTCAGAGTCCACTGTGACCTGCTTTGATTCAACAGTCTAATGCTCATCTCTAATTTGGCGCCCAAAAAAGCCATCTGCTGCTTCTACCAGTTCATTAGGGCAAACGTTTAGAAATGTTTTGCAATGGAAAATGACTACAAGTGCTTCTTATTGGACAAGTCCAGGTAGTCCCTCCCAGTTTCAGACTGTTTTCTTACATTTGGTGCCTAATGAACACAACCCAATAGACAGTTCAGAGACATCATTACATTACATTTAAGAGACAAAAGCTGCAAGCTGAGTGAGAAAAAGTATCCTGTTGCATCATCACAAGCAAACAACTATGTTATTGAAACACATGTTGGGAAAGTCATATTGATTGCATGTACTGACAATCCTCATGCTTGGCATCTACAGTGCGCGCTTGGTGCGCACCTTACGCGCTCTACAGTGCGCGTAAGGTGAAGGTAAACCCAAGACGCTGATCTTGGGCCAGTTTATCATTTTCATAGCTAATGGATAAGGTGAGAATTGAGGAATAGAATGAGGAAGCTGATCCTAGATCTGTACCTAGGGGAAATATCACCCCGGAGTGTGTGTTCTTCAGGGAAATCAAAATAGCCATAATCAAATGACCTAGTATGAGTCACTGGAATAAATAGGCACAAACACGAGACAGGTAGCCAGGTAGCCAGGTGGTGTATTCACTAAGCCCCAAACAAAAGAAAATAGGAGGGGACAACCTAAACTTGTCCTATAAGACATGCTCAGCTAAGGTGTGCCCCAATGTATACAACCCAGGGAGCATACAGTGCATTCGGAAAGTATACAGACCCCTTCTCCAAATGTTACGTTAAAGCCTTATTCTAAAATGGATTATATTACTTTTTTCCCCTCATCAATCTACACATAATACCCCATGACAAAGCAAAAACAGGGTTTTAGAAATTTTAAAAACAAATACCTTATTTACATGTGTTCAGACCCTTTGCTATGAGACATGAAATTGAGCTCTGGTGCATCCTGTTTCTACTGATCATCCTTGAGATGTTTCTACAACTAGATTGGAGTCCACCTGTGGTAAATTCAATTAATTGGACATGATTTGGAAACGCACACACCTGTCTATATAAAAGGTTCCACAGTTGACAGTGCATGTCAGAGCAAAAACAAAGCCACAAGGTTGAAGGAATTGTCCGTAGAGCTCAGGGACAGGATTGTGTCGAGGCACATATCTGGGGAAGGGTACTAAAACATTTCTGCAGCATTGAAGGTCCTCAAGAACACAGTGGCCTCCATCATTCTTCTTTGGAAGAAGATTCTTCCTAGAACAAGATTCTTCCTAGAGCTGGCCGCCCAGCCAAACTAAGCAATTGGGGGAGAAGGGTTGGGGAGGTGACCAAGAACCCAATCAATGGTCACTCTGACAGAGCTCTAGGATTCCTCTGTGGAGATCATTGTCTTTCTGGAAGATTCTCCCATCTATACAGCACTCCACCAATCAGGCCTTTATGGTAGAGTGGCCAGACGGAAGCCACTCCTCGGTAAAAGGCACATAACAGCCCCCTTGGAGTTTGCCACGAGGCACCTAAAGGACTCTCATAACATGAGAAACAAGATTCTCTGGTCTGATGAAACCAAGATTGAACTCTTTGGCTTGAATGCCAAGCGTCACATCTGGAGGAAACCTGGCACCATCCCTATGGTGAAGCATAGTGGTGGCAGCATCATGCTGTGGGATGTTTTTCAGTGGCAGGGACTGGGAAACTAGTTAGGATCCTTGATGAAAACCTGCTCAGAGCACTCAGGACCTCAGACTGGGACGAAGGTTCACCTTCCATTAGGACAACAACCCCAAGTACACAGCCAAGACAATGCAGGAGTGGCTTTGGGATAAGTCTCCGAATGTCCTTGAGTGGCCCAGCCAGAGCCCGGACTTCAACCCAATCAAACATCTCTGGAGACCTGAAAATAACTGTGCAGCGACGCTCCCCATCCAACCTGACAGAGCTTGAGAGGATCTACAAAGAATGGGAGAAACTCCCCAAACACATGTGTGTCAAGCTTGTAGCATCATACCCAAGAAGACTTGAGGCTGTAATGTCTGCCAAAGGTGCTTCAACAAAGTACTGAGTAAAGGGTCTGAATACTTACGTAAATGTGATATTTACATTTATTTTTAATACATTTGAAAAAGATTCTCAAAAGCTGTTTTTGCTTGGTCATTATGGGATATTGTGTGTAGATTGATGAGGGGAAAAAATGATTGAATACATTTTAGAAAAAAGGCTAACCTAACCAAATGTGGGAAAAGTCAAGGGGTCTGAATACTTTCCTAATGCACTCTCGCTCAGATTGACATCTCCATGAGACAGAGACAATATATTACTGAGTTTGGGTTGTTTGGAGAGTGAGAGAGCGTGTGCGTGTGTGTGTGTGTGTGTGTGTGTGTGTGTGTGTGTGTGTGTGTGTGTGTTTACATAATCTTGCCCCCAGGCTCAAAATGCTGGCGCTTAGAGGTAATAGTGTTGGACTTTGGGTGTGTGGATCACTGAGTGACATGATAATCAATTAAAATTCTGACCTAGTCACACGACTATGAGGCTGGCTCCAAATCGAGGCAGAAAAGTATTTGTTATGGTGCACCACGAAAAAATTTTAAATTTATTTTTATTTCACCTTTATTTAACCAGGTAGGCTAGTTGAGAACAAGTTCTCATTTGCAACTGCGACCTGGCCAAAATAAAGCATAGCAGTGTGAACAGACAACAGAGTTACACATGGAGTAAACAATTAACAAGTCAAATAACACAGTAGAAAAAAGGGGGAGTCTATATACAATGTGTGCAAAAGGCATGAGGAGGTAGGCGAATAATTACAATTTTGCAGATTAACACTGGAGCGATAAATGATCAGATGGTCATGTACAGGTAGAGATATTGGTGTGCAAAAGAGCAGAAAAGTAAATAAATAAAAACAGTATGGGGATGAGGTAGGTGAAAATGGGTGGGCTATTTACCAATAGACTATGTGCAGCTGCAGCGATCGGTTAGCTGCTCAGATAGCAGATGTTTAAAGTTGGTGAGGGAGATAAAAGTCTCCAACTTCAGCGATTTTTGCAATTCGTTCCAGTCACAGGCAGCAGAGTACTGGAACGAAAGGCGGCCGAATGAGGTGTTGGCTTTAGGGATGATCAGTGAGATACACCTGCTGGAGCGCGTGCTACGGATGGGTGTTGCCATCGTGACCAGTGAACTGAGATAAGGCGGAGCTTTACCTAGCATGGACTTGTAGATGACCTGGAGCCAGTGGGTCTGGCGACGAATATGTCGCGAGGGCCAGCCGACGAGAGCATACAAGTCGCAGTGGTGGGTGGTATAAGGTGCTTTAGTGACAAAACGGATGGCACTGTGATAAACTGCATCCAGTTTGCTGAGAAGAGTGTTGGAAGCCATTTTGTAGATGACATCGCCGAAGTCGAGGATCGGTAGGATAGTCAGTTTTACTAGGGTAAGCTTGGTGGCGTGAGTGAAGGAGGCTTTGTTGCAGAATAGAAAGCCGATTTGATTTTCGATTGGAGATGTTTGATATGAATGAGTCTGGAAGGAGAGTTTGCAGTCTAGCCAGACACCTAGGTACTTATAGATGTCCACATATTCAAGGTCGGAACCATCCAGGGTGGTGATGCTAGTCGGGCATGCGGGTGCAGGCAGCGATCGGTTGACAAGCATGCATTTGGTTTTACTAGAGTTTAACAGCAGTTGGAGGCCACGGAAGGAGTGTTGTATGGCATTGAAGCTCGTTTGGAGGTTAGATAGCACAGTGTCCAATGACGGGCCGAAAGTATATAGAATGGTGTCGTCTGCGTAGACGTGGATCAGGGAATCGCCCGCAGCAAGAGCAACATCATTGATATATACAGAGAAAAGAGTCGGCCCGAGAATTGAACCCTGTGGCACCCCCATAGAGACTGCCAGAGGACCGGACAGCATGCCCTCCGATTTGACACACTGAACTCTGTCTGCAAAGTAATTGGTGAACCAGGCAAATAATTCCCCGGAGCGCAAAGTAGTAGGAACATATCGCCATTCATGTATGGCATATTGTGTATTGTTTTTATGCAGTTGCATATCCAATTACCCTAGACAAGCATCAGTAATACATTGTTTACAGGATGGCTTCAGGGCATGACACAACGACACAGGAAGTAACACAAAGACGCTATTAGTGAATAGATCGTGTGGTGATGAGAATTATACAATGTCCTTGTTTATAGTGTGTGTGTGTGTGTGTGTGTGTGTGTGTGTGTGTGTGTGTGTGTGTGTGTGTGTGTGTGTGTGTGAACAAGTTTGTGTATTGTGCACAGAATACTTGCATGCTATTTATGTTTTTGTTGCGTTGCATCCTGAATCTTCAGCCGGATAAAAGTGTTGGTTTAGAGTGGGTGTGAGAAAGGGTCTTGGAAGCGCTCTGTCTTGAGGGTGACTTCATATATAGAATGTGGTACATACAGTGCTTTCAGCAAGTATTCACACCCCTTTAATTTTTCCAAATGTCAGTGTTACAGCCTGATTTAAACATTTATTATAATGAGATGTTTGGTAATTTGCATACACACAATATAATACCCCATAATGTTAAAGTGGAAAAGATGAAATATCTCGAGTCAATAAGTATCAACCCCTTTGTTATGGCAAGCCTAAATAAGTTCAGTTGCAAAAGTGTGCTTAACCAGTTACATAAGAGGTTGGATGGACTTACTGTGTGCAATAAGTGTTTAACGTGATTTTTTAATGACTACCTCATCTCTGTACTCCACACATAAAGATAATTGTCCCTCAGTCGAACAGTGAATTTCAAACACAGATTTAACCACAAGTACCAGGGAAGGTTTTCTTATGCACCAATTGGTAGATGGGTAAAAATAAACATTGTAGTTACTCCACAATACTAACCTAATTGACAGAGTGAAAAGAAGGAAGCCTGTACAGCAGTGGAGGAAGGCGAATTTTGTAAAATTTCTTAAGTGAAACGTTTAAAAAAATCATTTTTAGATAAAACTAATCTAAATATATTCATATATTACCAAATGATTGATTAAACACACTTTTGCAATGAAGGTCTACAGCATCCTCAACAGCACTTTCAAGGGTAGTACCATGGTGTAGCTGGAGGACAGATAGTTTCCGTCCTCCTCTGGGTGCATTTACTTCAATACAAAACCTAGGAGGCTCATGGTTCTCAGCCCCTTCCATTGACTTACACAGTAATTATGACAACTTCCGGAGGACATCCTCCAACCTGTCAGAGCTCTTGCAGCATGAACTGACATGTCCGCCCAATCAAAGGATCAGAGATTGAATCTATTACTGAAAGCATAAGCTACAACTAGCTAACACTGCAGTGCATAAAATGTGGTGAGTAGTTGACTCAAAGAGAGAAACTGTTCAGCTATTGTCTTGAACAAATGCATTTCTTAAATTAAGGAGAAGCAAGAGAGAGAGCTAGCTATATTTCATGTTATTGTTTTTTTACTTTTCACTTCCGCCTACTCAAACAAAACACCCGGAGGGATGCTATGTTAGCTAGCTGGCTGTCTAACACTAGAACTTTTCCAAGTCAAGTTAAGCTTTCGGTTTTATTAATTTATTGCCACGGGTGTAACTGCTAAACTGCCTTCTGACTGTACTGCATGATTGTAGAGGGTTTACTAATGTGTTAGTTCTATTAGCTAAGTAGACTATGACGTTAGATATGGTGACAATGATGTAGGCCGTGTGTTGCGGTTATGATATGAAGGTTTGGATTGTAAAGTTTTTGTTGGGACCTGGTCACAGACAGCCGATGTGTTGTGCACTGAAGTCCACAGGCAGAGGGAAAGGTGAGGAGGAGGAGAGCGCGTAGATGCAAAAAGGAATTACAACGAGCAAAGTGATCATTCTGTTTGTATGTGGCTGCTATGAAATTAAACTGTGTTTGCATTCCACTGATTCTGTTGAAAAACGTTCCATATTTTCAAGCATCGTGTTATGGGTATCTTTGTAATCGTTAGGGACTAGGGAGTTTTTCCAGGATCAAAAAGAAACAGAATGGACCTAAGTACAGGCAAAATCCTAAGAAAACCAGGTTCAGTCTGCTTTCTACCAGACACAGATGAATTCCCCATTCAGCAGGACAATTCCCCATTCAGCAGGACAATAAACTGGCCTAGTTAGAGTTCAGTTCAATCTACTTGAAGATCTATAGCCAAGACCTGAAAATGGCTGTCTCGCAATGATCACCAACCAATTTGACAGAGCTTGAAGAATTTTGAAAATAATAATAATGTGTGAATATTGTACAACCCAGGTGTGCAAAGCTCTAAGAGACTTACCCAGAAAGACTCACAGCTGTAATCCCTGCCAAAGGTGTTTCAACAAAGTACTGAATTAGGGGGTGGAATACCGCTGTAAATAAGATATGCATTTAATTTTCAATACATTTGGGAACATTTTTAAAACATACTTTGTCATTATGGGATGTTGTGAGTAGACGTGCGAGATTTTTTTAAATCCATTTTGAATTCAGGCTGTTACACAACAAAATTTGGAATAAGTCAAGGGGTATGAATACTTCCTGAAGGCACTGTATGAATGGTATATCAGCAGGGTGTGAATGAAATCCTCAAACAAAAACACACACCAGCAATCTCTCTCGCCCTCTCACACACTATATTACACACAATGAAGTGGCTGGGTACTGCCTGTTTGGGGGAACTCCCAAGTCAGGGCCCTCTTTTCTCACAGTAATGGTTTACATTCCACACAGGGATGCAAAGCCGGAAAAGACCAAAGCAGGTTGGGGGATTATCAGACAGTAAATTGACATCCACAGGAAGCTGTGGCATAAACAACTCGACGACAAGGAAGTGGACTACACAAAACACCACAACTGAGACAAAAACCTTTAAAGTGGTCCTCTGTGATAGATGAGAAATGCATCAGACCACAATTGAGCCCAGATCCACCCAACAACCGCAACCTTACCCGAACCTCGTATAGGGAAGCAATTGGTGCCTTTGTGGGAGGCAAGTTATTTTTTGGGTGCCCCAAAGCTGAAGACAGCAACGCCACAATGAAATGGCTTCCGCATGCAGAAATGAACACACCTCCAGAGGGATATATATATAGAGAGAAGGAAGGACGGAGAGAGAGATACTCACCTGGGCATAGTCCCTTTCTATGGCAGCTTTCTTCTGACTGAATGTCCTACAAGGAGGAAAGGTAGAACCACAGAATGATATACAACATAATTAATAAACTGGGAAAAGAGACTGAATAGACACTACAGGACTATATAAATTAGACAACGCATGAAACATTTAGTAGGGCTGACACCATTTCATCAACTGGTCGATTGTTTGGTCGATGGGCTGTTGGTCGACCGGCTGTTGGTAGACCGGGATATCTTCAGTCGAGCAGTTACAATTTTTTATGTTACCAACAAGACATTAAAAACTGTAACATCTTATGCTTCATGGAGTCGTGGCTGAATGATGACATTATCAACATACAGCTGGCAGGATAGAACAGCGGCATCTGGTAAGACAAGGAGTGGCGGACTCCGCAAATATGTAAACAACAACGAGCTGTTGGGGGGGGGGGGGTACTCCACACAGAGACATGTACAAAGCTCCCCCTCACCCTCCATTTGGCAAATCTTACCTTAATTCTATCCTCCTGACCACAAGCAAAAAATAAAGCTGGAAGCACCAGTGACTAGATCATTTTTAAAAAGTGGTCAGATGAAGCAGATGCTATGCTACAAGACTGTTCGGCTAGCACAGAGTGGAATATGTTCCTGATTTAACACTGAAACATGCATGAGAGCACCAACTGTTCCGGACGACTGTGAGATCAAGCTCTCCACAGCCGATGTGAGTAAGACCTTTAAACAGGTCAACATTCACAGGGCCACAGAGCCAGATGGATTACCAGGACGTGTACTGCAAGCATGCGCTGACCAACTGGAAAGTGTCTTCACTGACATTTTCAACTTCTCCCTGTCGGAGTCTGTAATACCAACATGTTTCAAGCAGACCACCATAGTCCCTGTGCCCAAGAACACTAGGGTAACCTGTCTAAATTAACACCGACCCATTGCACTCACATTTGTAGCCAGTGCTTTGAAAGGTTGGTCATGGCTCACAACACCATTATCCCAGAAACCCTAGACCTACTCCAATTTGCATACTGCCCTAAAAGATCCACAGATGATGCAATCTCTACTGCACTCCACACTGCCCTTTCCCACCTGGACAAAAGGAACACCTAAGTGAGAAAGGTATTCATTGACTACACCTCAGCATTCAACATCACAGTGTCCTCAAAGCTCATCAATAAGCTAAGGATCCTGGGACTAAACGCCTCCCTCTGCAACTGGATCCTGGACATCCCGACAGGCCGACCCCAGGTGGTAAAGGTAGGTAACAACACATTCGCCACGCTGATCCTCAACACAGGGGCCCCTCAGGGGTGCGTGCTCAGTCCCCTCCTGTACTCCCTGTTCACTCATGACTGCAAGGCCAGGCACGACTCAAACATCATCATTAAGTTTGCTGATGACAACAGCGGTAGGCCTGATCACCAACAATGACGAGACAGCCTATAGGGAGGCGGTCAGAGAACTGGCCGTGTGGGGTCAGGACAACAACCTCTCCCTCAACACGATCAACACAAATGAGTTGATTGTGGACTACAGGAAAAGGTGGACCGAGCACGCCCCCATTCTCATTGATGGGGCTGTAGTGGAGCAGGTTGAGAGCTTCAAGTTCCTTGGTGTCCACATCACCAACAAACTAACATGGTCCAAGCACACCAATACAGTTGTGAAGAGGGCACAACAAAACTTATTCCCCCTCAGGAGACAGAAAAGATTTGGCATGGGTCCTCAGATCCTCAAAAGGTTCTACAGCTGCACCATTGAGTGGTTGCATCACTGCCTGGTATGGGAACATCTTGGCCTCCGACCTCAAGGCACTACAGAGGGTAGTGCGTACGGCCCAGTACATCACTGGGCCAAGCTTCCTCCCATCCAGGTCCTCTATACCAGGCGCTGTCAGAAGAAGATTCCAGCCACCCTAGTTATATACTGTTCTCTCTGCTACAGCACGGCAAGCAGTACCAGAGTGCCATGTCTAGGTCCAAGAGGCTTCTAAAAAACAGCTTCTACCCCAAGTCATAAGACTCCTGAAAAGCTAATCAAATGGCAACCCAGATTATTTGCACTGCCCCCCCCCCTTTTACACCGCTGCTACTCTTATTATCTCTGTCACTTTAACTCTACCTACATGTACATATTACCTCAACTAACCGGTGCCCCGCACATTGACGCTGTACCGGTACCCCCTATATATGGTCTCTCTATTGTTATTTTACTGCTGCTCTTTAACTACTTGTTACTTTTATTTCTTATTCGTATTTTTGAATAAACTGCATTGTTGGTTATGGGCTTGTAAGTAAGCATTTCAATGTAAGGTCTACAACAGTTGTATTCAGCGCATGTGATTAAAACTATTATTTTTATTATTTTCATGGGGCACAAGACACCAGTCTGATTCACGCCTGTCTCAGTGGACTAATCCATTGCGGACGCCACAGGGATGGCACAACCCATCACTCCTAAGGCATTTGATAATGAAATTGTATATGGTTATATTATGTAAAAATAATGATGCAACACTAATCAATCTCATTATTTTATAACAAATGCTCAATCTTAGTGCGCCGTAGAATTGGCACCTATCCCTATGTTGCTATGTGCATAATAGCAAAGTTAATCAGTATATAGTGGGATTGAGAACAATGCAGTGGAGGCAGCAGAGACAAAAAAAAATGCCTTTGCCTGAGCCTTGTTGTCTAAGACAACTGCCTTTGCCTGAGCCTTGTTGTCTAAGACAACTGCCTTTGCCTGAGCCTTGTTGTCTAAGACAACTGCCTTTGCCTGAGACTTGTTGTCTAAGACAACTGCCTTTGCCTGAGCCTTGTTGTCTAAGACAACTGCCTTTGCCTGAGCCTTGTTGTCTAAAGAAATTGAGACAGGAGAGAGTATTGTTTACACTGTTGCAAATTGCCAGAAAAAAATATATTAATATAACGACTGTTTGACACAGACGATACTCACGCAACACTTGCTCCTATACCCTCCTTTTTCTAGATCCCCAGTAGTTTCCACAACTAAGTCAAATGACCTCCACAGATCTGACTTCCTCTTTCCTTCCCGAGTAGCCAGTAAACATACACCCATTTCGAGTTTATTTTTCATGCCTTCCACATTCATTTTGCTGTTATAACCAATGATGTGATTATGATAGGCTATAGGTGAGGTCCTATTGTTCATATGCATGTGATGCTCACGCATTTCATGTAAAGAGAGCTAGGGTTGAAGGAATAGGGAATGTTTGTCAAACAAATTAGGGATTTCGGTAACAGAACAAAACGTTACTGTCAGAAACTAAATGGCTGTAATGTTACAGCTTCAGCATGGACAGTGCAATAAACACTGCTATGTGTTTAAACAGAACGAGACAATGTGCCCCAGTCACACACTGTCCTTTTTATAACAGTTTGACCATCGGGTTCTTTCTTGAGTCATTTCTGTGTCTTAATTATGTAATCAAACAGTATGCTTAAAGCATCAGACAAAGCTCAGCGCATATGAAGTTGATTTTATTCTTTCTATATAAGGAAAAATAAGGTTAAAACAGGACTCAGTCAAACAATATTTTTTTGTTGGGGACAGCCCTAAGATTCAACAGCCAATGATATGCTAGGCATCATAAATTATGTATCAGACTGATATCTAGAGAGTTGTTGAATAGCATGTCAGATTATAAATGCTAGAGTGGCCAGACGGAAGCCACTCCTCGGTAAAAGGCACATAACAGCCCCATTGGAGTTTGCCACAAGGCACCTAAAGGACTCTCATAACATGAGAAACAAGATTCTCTGGTCTGATGAAACCAAGTTTTAACTATTTGGCCTGAATGCCAAGTGTCACGTCTGGAGGAAACCTGGCACCATCCCTACAGTGAAGCATGGAGGTGGCAGCATCATGATGCTGTGGGAATGTTTTACAGCGGCAGGTACTGGAAGACTAATCAGGATCGAGGGAAATATGAACGGAGCAAAGTACAGAGAGCTCCTTGACGAAAACATGCTCCAGAGGTTCACCTTCCAACAGGACAATGACCCTAAAGCACACAGCCAAGATAACGCAGGAGTTGCTTTGGGACAAGTTTCTGAATGTCATTGTGTGGCCCAGCCAGAGCCCGGACATGAAACCCAATTGAACATCTCTGGAGAGACCTGAAAATAGCTGTGCAGCGGCGTTCCCCATCCAACCTGACAGAGCTTGAGAGGATCTACAGAGAGGAATGGGATAAACTCCCCATATACAGGTGTGCCAAGCTTGTAGCGTCATACCCAAGAAGACTCAAGGCTGTAATTGCTGCCCAAGGTGATTCAACAAAGTACTGAGTAAAGGGTCTGAATACTTATGTAATAGTTTTTTATTTTGAATAAATTTGAAAAAATTCCTGTTTTTGCTTTGTCATTATAAGGTATTGTGTGTAGATTGATGAGGAAACATTTAATCCATTTTAGAATAAGGCTGTAACATAAAATGTGGAAGAAGTCAAGGGTCTGAATACTTTCCGAATGCACCGTACAGGTCCTGGATGACAGGGAGCTCGGCCCCAGTGATATACTGGGCTGCGATCAAGGGCGGTTAATTTGCTATACCAAGTGGCAATGCAGCCAGTCAAGATGCCCTTGATGGTGCAGCTGTATAACTGAGGATCCGAGGGCCCATGCCAAATCTTTTCAGCCTCCTGAGGGAAAAGAGTCGCTGCCATGCCCTCTTCACGGTTGTACGGGTGTGTCGACCATGTCCTTAGTGATGTGGATGCCACACTGAAACTGGGAAGGACTACCTGGACCTGTCCAATAAGAAAAATGGATATTTGTTTTCCATTACAATACGTTTTAAGTGGCAATTGAACACAACCCAGCCTCCTTGATGCGTCAGACACACAGTCAGACACCCCAGGGCCACAGTCAGTTCCTTTTGATTGATGGGTGAAGTAGGCAAATTGGCTTTGACTAGACTGGTCATGTACACTGGGCATTTCATTGGAAATTAAAGCTAGAATCCTTAGTTGCTACATCCATTGTTGTACTTATGAATAGCCAAAATTCCACATGGGTCACTTCAGGTTAAAACAAGACATTACTGGTCTGAGTGCTCCAGTATTCAGCAAATCCAAACTGACAACAGATCTGGCTTCCCTTCAGGTGATTTGCATCTCCTCTTGGCCTCTTCTTCCTTTCCCTCAGCATGGGTCATGTTCATTCGAGCCTAAGTTTTAGTTTTTCCATTGCAAACTGAGTGTTTCTTATTGGAGTCCAAGAAAGGCAAGCGTTTCCCAAACTCGATCCTCGGGACCCCAAGGGGTGCACGTTTTGTTTTTTTCCCCTAACACTACACAGCTGATTCAAAGCTTGATGATTAGTTGATTATTTGAATCAGCTGTGTAGCACTAGGGCAAAACACTAAATGTGCACCCAGGCGGGGCCCCAGGACCGAGTTTGGGAAACCTCGAAGTAGTCCATCCAATTTTTGTTTGTTTGGTGCCTAATGAAGGGAAAGGGGATACCTATTCAGTTGCACAACTGAATGCATTAAACCGAAATGTGTCTTCCGCATTTAACCTAGCCCCTCTGAATCAGAGGTACAGGGGGCTGCCTTAAATCGACATCCACTTCATTGGCACAGATTTTTCCATCTTATCTGCTTAGGGATTCGAACCAGCGACCTTTCGGTTTACTGGCCCAACAGTCTTAAACGCTAGGCTACCACCGTCCCTAGGGAACACAACCCTGGGTCGCATTCAATAGGACCAACGTTTTGGAACATTCAGATAGCATACTTCTATGTAGAACAAACATGCCAGTCATGTAGAGCAGTGTTTTCCAACTCCAGTACTCCCAACAGCACACGTTTGTTGTAGCCCCAGAAAAAAACACGATTCAACTTTAAGGGCTTGATGATTAGTTGACAAGTAAAATCAGGTGTGCTTGTCTGGGGCCACAACAAAAATATGTACTGTTGGGGGATACTGGAGGACCGGAGTTGGGAAACACTCCAATAGCGTTTGCCGGCAGAGCATACTTAACACAGCTTTGCCCAAACTCAGTCCTCAGGATCTCACAGGGTGCACATGTAGTTTGCCCTACACTACACAGCTGATTCAAAATGTTAAAGCTTGATGATTAGCTGATTATTTGAATCAGCTGTGTAGTGCTATGGCAAAAAACTAAATGTGCATCCCTTGGGGTCCCAAAAAACAATTTTGGGAAACCCTGACTTAGCACCTCTGAACAGAGTGCCAACTGTAATTTGCAAACCGATTCTACATGTAGAATCGCTCGAAAATGTTGTCAGTCTGACACCCACCAGCGAGAATGTGGACCCTAAAAAAACACACCACGCTGAATGAACGGCAGATTGACATTTGGTGCTGTGTGTCTGCTCCCTTAGGAATCACATCGGCTCTATTATTGGAATTTCTATCTGCAACGTTTGACAACTGAACTTGGACCTGCTCTCCCTCTTCTTCCCTATACTATATCACTGCCTGACCCTATCATTCTCCCTCTCCAACTATCAATTATTTTTTTATTCTGGTAACCAAAATTCACATTTGGAGGATTCCAAGATTTCCTTACTATTCCATCCTGATTCCAGGAATCTTTCAACCAGGAAGAATCCAAAGTTCATTTATTATCCAAAACCAATTTTCCTCCAAGAGCGACTGGCTGAACAGCTCTGGTTCGTTTGATCTTTAGTGATTTTTCATCTCTTTGTCACCCAAGCCAAATGACAGGAAGCCAGACCCAAGAGTACTGTCCCCTTCCAAATAAACCCCTACCCCACAACGGCACTTCATATCATAGACATTTACAAAGGTTGGGTAGGTTTTACCAATATGGTAATAGGGGCTAGGCCCTCTGACAGGCTAGGTGGAATTGTAGCCATTGATTATACATATCCAAGCCTTTCACAACTACACAAGTACCTAGGTAGTAGGGGATAGGGGTCGATTTGGAACTGGGTATAGAGAAGCAGCCTCCACTGGCATCCACCGGCTCCCTCCACTCTCCTCCCCTTACCTCAGGTCCTCCAGTAGGTCACACTCTGTCTGATGTTTGATGTGTAGTCTGCTTATCTGCTCAGCGTGAGTGTGTTTCAGCTCCTGGGTAACCTTGACCTGAGAGAGTCAAAACAGTTATATCAGAAGAAGTGGGCAAAACATCCAAATCCAGCTCTTGTATATGGAGCAGAATACAGTCAACTCCTGATAAGAGCACCGCATGTCATATACAGATGAAGTCAGAAGTTGACATACACCTTAGCCAAATACACTTACTCAGTTTCACAATTCCTGACATTTAATCCTGGTAAAAATTCCTTGTCTTAGGTCAGTTAGAATCACCACTTTATTTGAAGAATTTGAAATGTCAAAATAATAGTAGAGAGAATTATTTATTTCAGCTTTTATTTATTTCATCACATTCCCAGTGGGTCAGAAGTTTACATATACTAATTGAGTGTTTGGTAGCATTGCCTTTAAATTGTTTAACTTGGGTCAAATGCTTCAGGTAGCCTTCCACAAGCTTCCCACAATAAATTGGGTGAATTTTGGCCCATTCCTCCTGACAGCACTGGTGTAACTGAGTCAGGTTTGTAGGCCTCCTTGCTCACACATGCTTTTTCAGTTCTGCCCACACATTTTCTATTGGATTGAGATCAGGGCTTTGTGATGGCCACTCCAATACCTTGACTTTGTTGTCCTTAAGCCATTTTGCCACAACTTTGGAAGTATGCTTGGGGTCATTATTAATTTGGAAGACCCATTTGCTACCACGCTTTAACTTCCTGACTGATGTCTTGAGATGTTGCTTCCATATATCCACATAATTTTCCTACCTCATGATTCCATCTATTTTGTGAGGTGCACCAGTTCCTCTTGCAGCAAAGCACCCCCACAACATGATGCTGCCACCCCTGGGCTTTACGGTTGGGATGGTGTTCTTTGGCTTGCAAGCCTCTCCCTATTTCCTCCAAACATAACGATGGTCATTATAGCCAAACAGTTCTATTTTTGTTTCATCAGACCAGAGGACATTTCTCCAAAAAGTATGATCTTTGTCCCCATGTGCAGTTGCAAACCGTATTCTGTCTTTTGTATGGCGGTTTTGGAGCAATGGCTTCTTCCTGGCTGAGCGGCCTTTCAGGTTATGCAGATATAGGACTAGTTTTACTGTGGATATAGATCCTTTTGTACCCGTTTCCTCCAGCATCTTCACAAGGTCCTTTTCTGTTGTTCTGGGATTGATTTGCACTTTTCGTACCAAAGTACATTAATCTCTAGGAGACAGAACGCTTCTCCTTCCTGAGTGGTATGACGGCTGCGTGGTCCCATGGTGTTTATACTTGCGTACTATTGTTTGTACAGAAGAACGTGGTACCTTCAGGCATATGGAAATTGCTCCCAAGTGCAAACATTATTTTTAACAGTCTTTGGATAGCTGCGTGTTCCCGGTTGACAGATTCACAACAATACCAAGCCATTAAATTGATCTAGCTCGTGTTCATTAGGGCACCGCAAAACAAAATTGAGCATATCTTACTGGAAAATGACAATTCCCCTCCCTGTTTCAGAGCATTTTATTTTCTAGTGAACAAGGCCCAGAAGTCAACTATGTACTAATCCAGAGGCAGGTGAAGCTGGGTAAAATGCTTCTCTCTGGGGCTGGGTGGAGGAAAGCAGAGTTGCCTCTGTAGACTTCTAATTGGCCCCTGGGTTAGGTAACCCAGTCTCGGGGCTAGTAATTGGGTATGTGTGTTCAACTGGGAAACCATTAGGGCTCAAACTACACTCACTGACCTTATAGGCTACCCTGAGAAGATCATTCTGTCATCATGCATGGTGTTGATCCTCACTTGTCATTCAATCTCAAGTTGATCTGGACCATGCATTAGTTGCTGTGTTGCACTGTAAATTATAATACAGTATTTTGTAGTGGTGATTTGACTCCTATTTCTGAAGAGAAATGGTTAACCACAGCCTACTGTAGTGTATTATACTATTATCATAACACAGCTGATCATTAGGGGAAATATACTACGGTTAAAATTAGAAGGCTATATTCAGGCAACTACAGCAAGTCAAGTGGTTGATTTAATAGGCCAAAATGTTTCTATTTCAGGAATTGACTCATCTGTAGTGCTACCACTGACATTTGAATATTCCTCAGCAATTAGTAGGCTAAACGAACCCGGTTTGAGAGAGACATTAATCCATCAACTAGCTAATCATGACTATAACAAAAACGGCATACGTATCATAGTGATAATTGTTTTTTCCCCATTAACCCATTAAGAACATCATTGTTAAAAATAACAAATCTGGATTTGACAGAATTTGATATCCAGTCCAAGTTCAACTTCAACTGATGGAATTTTATCACAGTATAATTTCTTATCCAACCCGCAACAGACTTCGGCGACTTGTCCGATGGTGTGTAATGTTTCTGCAACATGATACCGTAACGGGATTCCCATTACAATAATTGTTTTTGCTGTTCAAGCTACAGTTGTGTTGCTATTTTATTTACACGGGTCCAAATTCAGTCATCCATCACCACTATAGTTTACTACAAATTATCTCCACCAAAAGCAAGACTGTTACAATGTATCTTTGTCAGTTTGTGAGCCAGGCAAAGGCTACAACCTATATGGAACAGTAAGAAAATGTGTTTTCCTTGAATTGAATACTAGGACATTTCTTGGGCTACTTTGGAACATTGAAAAAAATATAACCGTTTCAAGAAGTAGTCTTCGATAACAAAAAAGGTCGTATTTGCGTTTGATAAAAACTATACAACTTTGTTCCGACGTAGTGGGCACATATCTTAAAGTTGGACTGCAACAAAGCGTGCATCTTCCAACATTCGTCAAAACATTTGCAGAGGAAAGTAAAAACTAGACAACTCACCTTTCTCGGCGGAGGCTGCATGTTTGAAATTTAACCCCCAAGAAAAATCCTAACAAATATTTGCGTTAATCCGGAAATCCCGTGCAAAACTTTCTGTAATTTAGATATAATCGAAAGACAACCATGCACTGTGAGAATTTAGCTAGTCTGATTCAGGCGGCCATAACGACCAAACTCAACACACCGACGAAGTCCTGTTAAAAATTCACTGCCTCCGCGAACATAAAAGTGAAGTTTGCGATTCAGTGGGGTTTCCGGTGGAGGAGAGAAGAATGGCGACATGCTGAGGAAATGCACGGGATTTTTCATTGGGATTGAATTGCTCTGGGTTGGGATGAAGACTCGCCGTGGGCTATATCTCTCTAGTGGCAATGTCCTCTTCATAAACATTGGGATTAGTTGGGGATTAGGTGATACAGTACATCTCTCTAACCCCTGCACATCTGTGCGTTTAGGCCTATGCCGTGGCCCTCAGAAATACACCTATTTTATTATTCATTCTCTCTCAATTGTCTCAGATGAATATAGATGTATCCCTACCACAGATAAATGACACGTAAAGGCGAAATTATACATATTTCTAGTAGCCTATCATTCAACATGGTTGACTAAAACAATGTCCAGGTTGTCTTGTGTTGTAGGCCTACTTTTGTGATTAAATTAGGCTATTGGTCGTTTAACGTGTTTGACGTGTTTATAATATAAGAGATTCATGGAAGAATGCAATTACATTTGTTAACTGGGCATTTAACAGGGACAGGCTCTTGAACAGCTTATATCCCCATGCAATAAGGCTGATAAATAGCTAACAAAATATCTACCCGACTATCTGAGTTAACCTTTATTTTTGAACACTCACAGGGCCCTACACATTCACAGGGCCCTACACACTCACAGGGCCCTACACACTCACAGGGCCCTACACACTCACAGGGCCCTACACACTCACACACTCACAGGGCCCTACACACACACACACACACACACACACACACACTCACAGGGTCCTACACATTCACACACATTCACTCCATTATCTGCTCACTCACACATAGCATGCACGCACACTACACACACACACACTCACAGGGCCCTACACATTCACTCCATCATCTGCTCACTCACACATAGCATGCACGCACACTACACACACACACACTCACAGGGCCCTACACATTCACTCCATCATCTGCTCACTCACACATAGCATGCACGCACACTACACACACACACCACTCACAGGGCCCTACACATTCACACACATTCACTCCATCATCTGTGGTCCTTCTGTAGCTCAGTTGGTAGAGCATGGCGCTTGTAACGCCAGGGTAGTGGGTTCGATTCCCGGGACCACCCATACGTAGAATGTATGCACACATGACTGTAAGTCGCTTTGGATAAAAGCGTCTGCTAAATGGCATATATTATTATTATATCTGCTCACTCACACATAGCATGCACGCACACTACACACACACACTCACAGGGCCCTACACACACACACACACACACTCACAGGGCCTTACACATTCACACACATTCACTCCATCATCTGCTCACTCACACATAGCATGCACGCACACTACACACACACACCACTCACAAACAAGCTGCTGCTACTCTTATCACATATCCTGTTGCCTAGTCACCTTACCCCATACAGTACATATATACCTCAATCACTCCAGTATCCTTGCACATTATAAATATGGTGTTGGAATTGACCCTGTATATAGCATGCTTACTTACTTACATATTGTAATCTTCATATTTCTCATGTTTTTTTCTAGTATTACATTGTTATTGGTTATTGGGGTTAGCAAGAAAGAGTTAACAAGAAAGACATTTCACTGTTCTTGTGCATATGACATTAAAATTAAAACTTGAAACTGAAACTAGACTGGGACCAGAACTTCCGCACAGGCATTTCACGCTGACGAAAAACACACCAGACAATTTTTTCCTCAAGGCCCCCACACCAGCCCATTCTTAGCAAAATAATGATATTTCGGCGCTAAAACCCTAATTTAGACAGGCCCACTGGGCTAAAGATAAACCAGCTCATTTCCCCAAATTGTCCTATGGCCAGAAGACCTGGGCCCGTATCCATAAAGCATCTCAGCGTAGGAGTGCTGAACGAGGATCAGCTCCCCATCTGTCCATATAATCGTAATCATTATGATCTAAAATACTAAATTGATCCTAGATCTGCATTCCTACTCTGAGACACTTGTGGATATGGTCCCTTTAAATACTATTTAAGGTATTTGAATTACTTTCAAAGTCATTTGGAATTAAGTGTTTGAATATGTATTAAGTGTTTGAATATGTTAAGTATTGAAAAGTATTGGCATGTATTTGAAATACTCAAACACACAGTAATTATACAAATACATAAATACTCCCATGCATTTGAACCATGTTTGTTTGGTATTTGAAATAATGTATTTGAAATATAAATAAGTATTTTCAAATACTTTCAAATAGTAGGCAATTTATAGGAAATTATTTGAAAATACTTTCACATACACTGTACATCAAATAGGAGTAGTTGATTCGGGCCACATCATTTGAAAATACTCAGATACACAGAAAATAATGATTTAAATAACAAATAGTCAAATGCACATATTTGAACCCAGGTCTGATGGCCGTCTCTGGCCTTAATTGATACAATCTCTGTGGAAGAGGTGGCTGTCACCCTTACACAAAAGGTGTTATGACTTAAAGGTTGAGAAATTACTTAAGACAGCTGATTTGGGCAATTTAAAACATACTGGCATACTGGTTGTCTTTAGAAAGGGTCACCCAATTTCAATGACATTTCTCCACTGATGCATAGCTGATGTTGGAAATCTGAAGTGTAGTCTACGTCTTATCCTTTGACTGATTGCTTTGTTGCAATTTATAGAGGCCACAATGTTCCTTTAAGATGAATTGGCGGAGGACACAACTGTAACACAAGTAAAAGCTGGGCTTTTTGGGAAAGATTTTAATAGTTATTGAATGTTCTACATCGTACAGTAAGTATTATACAATTACAAACTTGCCTTACTTCTGTCACCAGAATCACTGACTGATCCTCATTAGAATGACATGAAAACAAAAACAGATTTACATAAGTCTGATGTGGGACTCTGCTTTACAAACGTCCCAATCTTATGTTACAAAAACATTCCGCCAGTGTTGCTGCAACCATGTGACAGAACGTTGCAAGAGCCCCGGGGGCCATTAGTTGGGAAATCATTTTAATCTCAAGGTGCTGACTCTTTTAAGCAATTTCTTTGATTATTTTGGGGGGAAGACACAAGGGTATACTTCACTCTCTCTAAATTAGTGTTCAAATCAAAGGTTTGACAAGGCCAAAGTTCATTGTGACCAAAGAAAACAGACAAACCAAAGAGATTGTGTGTTCAACCTTGGTGGAGCTGCTTGCTTCTCAAACCCCAGGCATTGAGACACTCAGGAGCAGTTCCCATAGCCTAGAATTCAAACCGAGTTTGCAACATTGCATGGTGGTTACATAACATGAAGTGAAACAATGGTGAAACGTAACAATATAAGTTTCAATCCCAGGCTACAGCTCTCATGCTTCAGTCCACAAACTGTGGACCCATACACTTTAGCATGTTTCAATAAACATCAATTGTAGTGTAAGGACTTGACTCTGGGGTAACTTTCATATAATGCCCAGTTAGCACATTAGGTTCCCTGGATGTTCTGGGAACGTCTGTTTATGGTGTCAGTTCGGAACATTCCTCTCGTGTTTCAATTCCTTGGGTCTTTGAGGGGAAAAGGCCAGCGAGTAGGAGGGACCTGTATGCCAGTCGCTTCTGACCGGTTTGCCAGATTGTGTCCCTCCGCACATCTGCTCCACTCATCCTACAGACTTGTGTTCTGAAATGCCCTCTGAAGCACCAAAAGGCAACCCACTTGAGATAGATCTTTTATTGTCAATCTTAAGAATAATAAACATCAATCAATAAACAAAACCTTAAATAACACTTATGGTAAAAAGCGCTTAAATTACATACAAGAAATTAAAAGTTTATCATTTTTTTTAGCCTTTTTTTTAAAACACTGCAGTTATACTCATAGTACACATGGTTGAATTATTATTGAGGTTTTGAACCGCCAAAGATTTAGCACTCAACATAGCATTCACAGACTTGGGCCTGTGCAACTAGTCATATGCATTGTTCAGCTCTTGCATCACATTACATGTTCTAGTGAATAGCACTACAAAACTATATTTTTTTGATGGTCTTCCCTCTAATATTCCCAAAAAATGTGGCACAATACATTTACTTTTGAGACTTGTTTTCAATGTTCTTGTTCTGTTTTGGCTCTGTGATAGGCTACTGACAGGGGAGAGTAGCGGTTGGATAACGTTAGCTCTACACAGTCTGACCAGTGCCATGTTGGGAAAAAACTCTCACACAGGACTGTATAAATGCCTCACTCATCTACACATCTATACCTCGTTCACTAGCGAATGCTACTGTATCAATTGTCATATGTTGGGTGTAGGATGCCTCTCCTTTAAATAAATGTTTTATTTCCATTGGCGATGTAACACTGTGGCAAAAAAATGGCATTTAGCATTTTACATAGTAGTTAACTGATTGTAACAGATTGAAAAAAGCAGTAGCAATTATTCACAACAGATATTCTCTTAAATTTACAGTTGTTTATTGAGACCAAAGAGTCAAATGCACGGAACTAAATTAACTCTTAAGAAATCTCTTAAAATATGAGCTAAGTACCTGGTATTTAGTATAGATTATTACTTTTAGATGTTTGTGCAATACAATTTTGACACACTCACATGATAACTCTGATATGTGGTCATGATACGGTAACCTAGTACTGAACCATAATAACCTAGTATGGAACTCCTCCTCACAACCTTTAAACTCTACCCAAGCTGAACCCTGCTTCCTTGCCAACTATATTCTGAATTCCAAATGGATCCCTAGCCCCTACACCCTAGTCACTCCTGTGGATGTAGGCAGACTGGATCAATACACTGTAAGCATTATGGTAAAATCTTGCATTCTGATTGGCTGGGTGGAAATGTCAGCCATATTGATTCCACCTATCCCAATCCTCTCAGAAGACCTGAGAGGAGTAGAGGCTAGGGCTAGGTTAGGGGTTGATTTGGAGTCAACACATGCCGCACACGGACCTCTCCCAACTCAGTGCCCCTGTCATAGGGTTTTTGGCCCCGACTAAAGGGACATGATTGAAACCTTTTTTTAAATGTTCCCAGTTTCCTGTTAGAACACAAATTCTTCCTCTCATACAAATGATTCCCTTCACGATCCTAACTCCCTTCCATTGTGTCTGCTATTGGATGCCCTGGAAACAATGTCTTGAACCTGTTCTATTGGCTACTCTGAAGGGAGGGAGGGCCTAGGAGGGAGGCCCTAACAGGTTGGCCAACCTGACGACTAAATGTTTCCTTTCGCTAATCTAAGTGCAAAATAATGTGTTTTAGAGCATTTTTACACCTGCCATTGTTTAGAAGATTTCACAAGACAGGTGAACTAGTATCAATTGCATGGACTACGGAGTAATATACACATTGAGACCAGATGACACAATTCTCTGAACTGAAACACATCTCTGTTGAGGTCAGTCTGGCTTCTAAAACCTTGTTTCTGTTCCAAATAGCACTCAATTCCCTATATAGTGCCCTACTTTTGACCAGAGCCCTAAATAGGAAGGGAATAGGGGGCCCGTCTAAAACCCTGAGCCAACCAAGCAGTTTGGAACAGTATGTGTATATATTATGACTACATTTGGTGGAGTTTTTATTGGTTTTGGTCTTCGGCAAGGTTTTTTTCGACTGTTCGTTGCACACAATTTTTTTTATTGCGAGGCAAACCGAAGTTAACACCCTTTCATCGGCGATTGGTCAACAGTAGGAATTCCTCAATGAAGTGTTTGCTGTCATTCAATGATAGACGACTCATTTTCATGCAAATGTTTTCAATTGAGAAATACTCCACCAAACATCATAGTTAGATGTAAAATTGCACAACTAAGATCTCCTTTGCAAAAACATCAAAATGAATCACAGATTTCTAGATTAATTTGGACTATTTTGGCTACGTAGTCCCAAAACGGACAAACAGTACTATTGCGTATTTTTTCTCTTTTTTCAAGCGAAGGTAAGGTATGCGAGCCCACTCGTTCAGTTCGGCTACCCAAACTGAAGCGTGCGGAAGAAGCCTTAACTCTGCTGTCTGCCCTGCACCCCTCACTACTGCCCTCTACTGGTCACCTGAAAAACAAGTGACACTGATCAGGGCCATGTTAAATTCCCGAGAAAACGTTTTAAAAAGGACTAAAACAGGGCGGTACTACCTGAATCTGTCCAATAAGAACACCAATTTTTCGTTTTCCAATGCAAAACGTTTTGCTCTGGCGTGCCTTGCTGAACACGACCCAGGTAAATGGTGCAGTTTAGGGCCTAGATTAGATCTATTAAACATGTAAACATGACATCACATGGAGTCTTTATTGTGAATAACACTTATCTCCAGCCTGTGAGATCAATGGGAGGCATGCAGCACAAGGCTATGGGCATATATGCTTGACCACAACACAATTTAGATGCTTTTCTTCCTTTTTCCACTCACTACTCCCCTTGTATTCCTTTCTCCCCTCTCTTCTATTGACCGTAAATCCCTTGAATCCTTCAACTTAGTTATCCCTGGTCCAACTG
Source organism: Oncorhynchus keta (assembly GCF_023373465.1). Taxonomy (NCBI): domain Eukaryota; kingdom Metazoa; phylum Chordata; class Actinopteri; order Salmoniformes; family Salmonidae; genus Oncorhynchus; species Oncorhynchus keta. The sequence goes on from NC_068431.1 coordinate 22,413,480, forward strand.
ACAATTTGCCTCACCCTTCAAACTCCATGCACTTCAGTTGACACTAGATTAGAGTTGGATTCAATTCACAACATAGCCTGCAATAGGGAGACCCTATCCAGCAATCTATCCATCGCGTCCTATGATGTCTACACTTTTGCGTCTGTGTGTGTGATGTCCTATAAATCTGTATATGTATTGTGTACATGTGCCACTACTCACACCAACTGAAAAACCTAAATGTGAGTGTGTTTTTAAGTTTGCCGAGCTTTTACTTGTCCAAAAGAACCACAAACGTGTACAGGCGCTCGCTCACACGTCAGTATTCCTATATATAATATATATTCATGTATAGATATTTCAATTGCTTACAATACTCTAGTAGACGTAAAAGCTAATTATGTCCACTGAACTTACTGAAAATGTACTCTACATGGTGTGTAACTATTACGGTACTTCTGGTATTAGTCTTTCTTCTACCACATGACTGATATACAGTGGGAATAATCTTACGAAGCCAAGTTAATGCACTGTTGCTACAAGCTGGAAGACGACCCTTGTTATCTTGTGCTGGAAGATGGTTGTGTTTGAACGTAAACCCAAATGGGAATGCAAAACAAGAAAAGTGGAAAATAATCGAGGCGCAACACAAAAGAAACAAGGCGCAACACTCGTACGGCGCTTTCCCCCCAATGTTTTTTGAAACATGAGAGTATTTGGCAGCATACAAAGAGGTGTACATTCTCACGGCTGAAGGGACTGGCTTTGCGTCGTAACCAGTGTTCAGAACAGAAAAACACACACACACACACACACACACACACACACACACACACACACACACACACACACACACACACACACACACACACACACACACACACACACAATTGTTTAGCACAAATGTACTATAAATGTACTATACTGCTGGTCAGTGTGTGTCTGGATTATAAGAGAGTCAAAATAAAAATTAAAAAAATCTGAGGCTGGTAAAAAATAATAAAAACATGAAAAAGCAGCTTTTCCAAATCACAAAATAATGCATAGTGACCCTTGCACTTTAGTTTTTTTTCTTGATGACAGACTTGGCGCTTGTATGCCAGACCTCCTGCACCAATGTAAGACTTGAGTTGTGAGCAATGTTTGACTCCTGAGAAAGAGAGAGAGAGAGGGGGAGTAGAGAGATGGAGAGGGGAGGGAGAAGAAATATGTATTATATATGTAATTTACAAAGAAAAATCACATTTGTACTATCAATTCATTGTCTAAGTGACAATAACTCAGAATTACAGTTAGTCACATATATTGTTTTATAATAATAACAAATCTAAGCACTTATGTATCAAAGCACTGTCAATAGATCAGACCTTAACTCTCCTAACCATAGACTGGAATAACATTGTGTTAGGTTAAAACTGATCTAGGACCAGTAACTTACATGAGTGGGGCCCAGTGAGGAGGGTCTACCAGTGAGGAGGCACATAGCTGTACCCAGGTGTCCCCTGGGGCCGGTAGGTTGGCACGGTGACCGGATGTCCACCAATGTGCTGAGTGGCGTGCTGAGGCGTGGTCAGCAAAGTACCTGGGCAAAGAGGGTCAATCAGACAGAGTTGTCATCACCATGGAAACATGTCAGTGGCCAAACTTCTTGAGAAATAATCGATCGATTACTGTTATAAACGTGTTATAAATAAAGCCTTTACTCCAAACAGAAACATTGCTGTAAGTAATAGTTGTGTGAACTATTTGTTTGAGTTGTTGATAGGGTCACAAAATTCCCTTATCTGAGCATTTTGGTAAAGTTTTTCCAGAAATCTTGGTTGTAGGATTCCCAGATTTCCTGGTAATTCTCTCCTGATTCCACAAATCTTCTAACCAGTATTCTCTCTTTTCTTCTCTTTCTCTCAGGGTGCGTACTACACACAGCCGATGTGTGGGGCGGCAGGGTAGCCTCGTGGTTAGAGAGTTGGACTAGTTACCGAAAGGTTGCAAGTTCAAATCCCGAGCTGACAAGGTACAAATCTGACGTTCTGCCCCTGAACAGGCAGTTAACCCACTGTTCCTAGGCCGTCATTGAAAATAAGAATTTGTTCTTAACTGACTTTCCTAGTTAAATAAATGTAAAATAAAAAATAATTACATTTCTGGAAAACCTGGGAATTTTGCAACCCTAGTAGTTGAGTGTTGACTTCTTACCAGCAGACATGGCCATGGTTGTGCCGGCCACCATGCCCATGGCCATATGGCCGTTGGAGCGGGGCTGTTGGACAGGGGCAGGGTAGAGGGCGTTGGGGAGGCTGTTGGGCTGCACCACCGTGGTGTGGTGGATGACGTGAGGCTGAGCCGCATACATCGGCTGTGTGTAGTACGCACCCTGAGAGAAAGAGAACAAAAGAGAGGAATGTTTTTTGGAATGCTTTGGCAATATTAAATATTGAAAAATGTAGAATTTGGCTTCTCTTACTTTTGTAGCACAGCTAATTTTACACAGCAAGCTAGCTGTCTAATAATCCCCCAAAAAGTAGAGAATGGTCATCAATCATCTTATAAGCAGGTACAGTAGGTGATATTGTCAAACAGACAGCCAACCCCAGTGAGTAGAAAGCAGGTCCTTACCTGAGCGTAGAGGTTCTGTTGGGGATAGGCACTTCTGATGGGGTACATGGCCGTCTGGTAGGGGTTAGGGGACGGGGAATAGGGAGGGGGCGCCCCATTGGACTGACCAGGGGGGACCTTGTAGGGCGTCCCAGCAGTGTATCCTGGATAAGATAAGAGAGATAGGGAAAGGGAAGGATGGAAAGAGAGAAAGCAAGAGAGAGGGAGAGAAAGAGAGAAAGCAAGAGAGGGAAAGTCATGGAGAAAAAAGCAAGAGAGAGTAAGAGAGGGATCAAGCCGGCAGAGGGAAAGATAGAGAAAGAGAAAGCAAAAGAGAGGGAGACAGAAAGAGAGAGAACATGTGGTGAGCGAGACCTAGTTTCAGTTTCCAGATCATTTTCAGTTGTCTTGACATTCAGAGTGTCTCATTGGCGGAGGAGAACAGTTAGGACTGACAGTGCTCCTTTACAAAATACATGTAGCCTCCAAGATAGTGGGGCAAAAAAGTATTTAGTCAGCCACCACTTGTGCAAGTTCTCCCACTTAAAAAGATGATAGAGGCCTGTAATTTTCATCATAGGTACACTTCAACTATGACAGACAAAATGAGAGAAAAAAATCCAGAAAATCACATTGTAGGATCTTTAATGAATTTATTTGCAAATTATGGTGGAAAATAAGTATTTGGTCACCTACTAACAAGCAAGATATCTGGCTCTCACAGACCTGTAACTTCTTCTATAAGAGGCTCCTCTGTCCTCCACTCATTACCTGTATTAACTTCTTCGATATAGGGGGCGCTCTTTTAATTTTTGGATAAAAAAACATTCCCGTTTTAAACAAGATATTTTGTCACGAAAAGATGCTCGACTATGCATATAATTGACAGCTTTGGAAAGAAAACACTGACGTTTCCAAAACGTGAGTGCCACAGAACTGATGCTACAGGCGAAATCAAGATGAAATTTCAAACAGGAAATGCCCCAGATTTTGAAGGCGCTGTGTTCCAATGTCTGTGAATGCGCAAGGAATGAGCCTACACTTTCCGTCGTTTCCCCAAGGTGTCTGCAGCATTGTGACATATTTGTAGGCATATCATTGGAAGATTGACCATTTTACACTACATCTACCAGGTGCTCGCTTGGTGTCCTCCGTTGCAATTATTGCGTAATCTCCAGCTGCGTGCATTTTTCCATTTGCTTCAAAGGAGAAACTCAACTGCCACGAATGACTTATCATCGAATAGATATGTGAAAAACACCTTGAGGATTGATTCTAAACAACGTTTGCCATGTTTCTGTCAATATTATGGAGTTAATTTGGAAAAAAGTTTGGCGTTGTAATGACTGAATTTTCGGGTTTTTTTCTTAGCCAAACGTGATGAACAAAACGCAGCGATTTCTCCTACACAAATAATATTTTTGGAAAAACGGAACATTTGCTGCTATCTAACTGAGAGTCTCCTCATTGAAAACATCCGAAGTTCTTCAAAGGTAAATTATTTTATTTGAATGCTTTTCTTGTTTTTGTGAAAATGTTGCCTGCTGAATGCTAGGCTTAATGCTATGCTAGCTATCAATACTCTTACACAAATGCTTGTGTAGCTATGGTTGAAAAGCATATTTTGAAAATCGGAGATGACAGTGTTGTTAACAAAAGGCTAAGCTTGTGAGCCAATATATTTATTTCATTTCATTTGCGATTTTCATGAATAGTTAACGTTGCGTTATGCTAATGAGCTTGAGGCTATGATTACGCTCCCGGATACGGGATTGCTCGACGCAAGAAGTTAATGGCACCTGTTTGAACTTGTTATCAGTATAAAAGACACCTGTCCACAACCTCAAACAGTCACACTCCAAACTCCACTATGGCCAAGACCAAAGAGCTGTCAAAGGACACCAGAAACAAAATTGTAGACCTGCACCAGGCTGGAAAGACTGAATCTGCAACAGGTAAGCAGCTTGGTTTGAAGATATCAACTGTGGGAGCAATTATTAGGAAATGGAAGACATACAAGACCACTGATAATCTCCCTCGATCTGGGGCTCCACGCAAGATCTCACCTCGTGGGGTCAAAATGATCACAAGAACAGTGAGCAAAAATCCCAGAACCACACGGGGGGACCTAGTGAATGACCTGCAGAGAGCTGGGACGAAAGTAACAACGCCTACCATCAGTAACACATTACGCCGCCAGGGACTCAAATCCTGCAGTGCCAGACGTGTCCCCCTGCTTAAGCCAGTACATGTCCAGGCCCGTCTGAAGTTTGCTGGAGAGCATTTGGATGATCCAGAAGAAGATTGGGAGAATGTCATATGGTCAGATGAAACCAAAATATAAATTTTTGGTAAAAACTCAACTCATTGTGTTTGGAGAACAAATAATGCTGAGTTGCATCCAAAGAACACCATACCTACTGTGAAGCATTGGGGTGGAAACATCATGCTTTGGGGCTGTTTTTCTGCAAAGGGACCAGGACGACTGATCAGTGTAAAGGAAAGAATGAATGGGGCCATGTATAGTGAGATTTTGAGTGAAAACCTCCTTCCATCAGCAAGGGCATTGAAGATGAAACGTGGCTGGGTCTTTCAGCATGACAATGATCCCAAACACACCGCACGGGCAACAAAGGAGTGGCTTCGTAAGAAGCATTTCAAGGTCCTGGAGTGGCTTAGCCAGTCTCCAGATCTCAACCCCATAGAAAATCTTTGGAGGGAGTTGAAAGTCCGTGTTGCCCAGCAACAGCCCCAAAACATCACTGCTCTAGAGGAGATCTGCATGGAGGAATGGGCCAAAATACCAGCAACAGTGTGTGAAAAACTTGTGAAGACTTACAGAAAACGTTTGACCTCTGTCATTGCCAACAAAGGGTATATAACAAAGTATTGAGATAAACTTTTGTTAATGACCAAATACTTATTTTCCACCATAATTTGCAAATAAATTCATTAAAAATCCTACAATGTGATTTTCGGGATTTCTTTCCCTCTTTTTGTCCGTCATAGTTGAAGTGTACCTATGATGAAAATTACGGGCCTCTCTCATCTTTTTAAGTGGGAGAACTAGCACAATTGGTGGCTGACTAAATACTTTTTTGCGCCACTGTATATACAGTTGAAGTCTGAAGTTTACATACACTTAGGTTGGAGTCATTAAAACTCATTTTACAACCACTCCACAAATTTCTTGTTAACAAACTATAGTTTTGGCAAGTTGCTTAGGACATCTACTTTGTGCATGACATTTCATTTTTCCAACAATTGTTTACAGACAGATTATTTCACTTATAATTCAGTGTATCACAATTCCAGTGGGTCAGAAGATTACATACACTAAGTTGACTGTGCCATGAAACAGCTTGGAAAATTACAGAAAATGATGTCATGGTTTCAGAAGCTTCTGATTGGATAATTGACATTATTTGAGTCAAATGGAGGTGTGCCTGTGGATATATTTCAAGTCCTACCTTCAAACGCAGTGCCTCTTTGCTTGACATCATGGGAAAATCAAAAGAAATCAGCCAAGACCTCAGAAAAATAATTGCAGACCTCCACAAGTATGGTTCATCCTTGGGAGCAATTTCCAAACGCATGAAAATACCACGTTCATCTGTACAAACAATAGTACGCAAGTATAAACACCATGGGACCAGGAAACCGTCATACCGCTCAGGAAGGAGACGCGTTCTGTCTCCTAGAGATTAACGTATTTTGGTGCAAAAAGTGGAAATCAGTCCCAGAACAACAGCAAAGGACATTGGGAAGATGCTGGAGGAAACAGGTACAAAAGTATCTATATCCACAGTAAAACGAGTCCTATATCGACATAACCTTAAAGGCCGCTCAGCAAGGAAGAAGCCACTGCTCCAAAACTGCCATAAAAAAGCCAGACTACGGTTTGCAACTGCACATGGGGACGAAGATCGTACTTGTTGGAGAAATGTCCTCTGGTCTGATGAAACAAAAATAGAACTGTTTGACCATAATGACCATCGTTATGTTTGGAGGAAAAAGGGGGAGGCTTGCAAGCCGAAGAACACCATCCCAACTGTGAAGCACGGGGGTGGTAAAGCTTGGTCGCAAATGAGTCTTCCAAATTGACAATGACCTCAACCATAAGTGAAATAATCTGTCTGTAAAAAATGACTTGTGTCATGCACAAAGTAGATGTCCTAACCGACATGCCAAAACTATAGTTTGTTTACAAGACATTTGTGGAGTGGTTGAAAAAAATAGTTTTAATGACTCCAACCTAAGTGTATGTAAACTTCCAAACTTCAACTGTATATAGTTTCCACAGAGCTTTGGACATATATGAAGCAGAACCAGCTGTATTATGAATGCCAAAAGAGAGGCCATGGGCTTGTTTCACATTGCAGCCGACGTGATGCACTTTGGGTCAATTGTGACTGATCTACAAATATATATATATATATATTTTTATTTCACCTTTATTTAACCAGGTAGGCAAGTTGAGAACAAGTTCGAGTATGAAGCGAGGGCCAGCCAATGAGAGCGTACAGGTCGCAATGGTGGGTAGTATATGGGGCTTTGGTGACAAAACGGATTGCACTGTGATAAACTGCATCCAATTTGTTGAGTAGGGTGTTGGAGGCTATTTTGTAAATGACGTCGCCAAAGTCGAGGATTGGTAGGATGGTCAGTTTTACAAGGGTATGTTTGGCAGCATGAGTGAAGGATGCTTTGTTGCGAAATAGGAAGCCAATTCTAGATTTAACTTTGGATTGGAGATGTTTGATATGGGTCTGGAAGGAGAGTTTACAGTCTAACCAGACACCTAAGTATTTGTAGTTGTCCACGTATTCTAAGTCAGAGCCGTCCAGAGTAGTGATGTTGGACAGGCGGGTAGGTGCAGGTAGCGATCGGTTGAAGAGCATGCATTTAGTTTTACTTGTATTTAAGAGCAATTGGAGGCCACGGAAGGAGAGTTGTATGGCATTGAAGCTTGCCTGGAGGGTTGTTAACGCAGTGTCCAAGGAAGGGCCAGAAGTATACAGAATGGTGTCGTCTGCGTAGAGGTGGATCAGAGACTCACCAGCAGCAAGAGCGACCTCATTGATGTATACAGAGAAGAGATTCGGTCCAAGAATTGAACCCTGTGGCACCCCCATAGAGACTGCCAGAGGTCCGGACAGCAGATCCTCCGATTTAACACACAGAACTCTATCAGAGAAGTCGTTGGTGAACCAGGCGAGGCAATCATTTGAGAAACCAAGGCTGTCGAGTCTGCCGTTGAGGATGTGGTGATTGACAGTGTCGAAAGCCTTGGCCAGATCAATGAATACGGCTGCACAGTAATGTTTCTTATCGATGGCGGTTAAGATATCGTTTAGGACCTTGAGCGTGGCTGAGGTGCACCCATGACCAGCTCTGAAACCAGATTGCATAGCAGAGAAGGTATGGTGAGAGTCGAAATGGTCGGTAATCTGTTTGTTGACTTGGCTTTCGAAGACCTTAGAAAGGCATGGTAGGATAGATATAGGTCTGTAGCAGTTTGGGTCAAGAGTGTCCCCCCCCCTTTGAAGAGGGGGATGACCGCAGCTGCTTTCCAATCTTTGGGAATCTCAGACGACACGAAAGAGAGGTTGAACAGGCTAGTAATAGGAGTGGCAACAATTTCGGCAGATAATTTTAGAAAGAAAGGGTCCAGATTGTCTAGCCCGGCTGATTTGTAGGGGTCCAGATTTTGCAGCTCTTTCAGAACATCAGCTGAACGGATTTGGGAGAAGGAGAAGGCTTGGGCGAGTTGCTGTTGGGGGTGCAGTGCTGTTGACCGGGGTAGGAGTAGCCAGGTGGAAAGCATGGCCAGCCATAAAAAAATGCTTATTGAAATTCTCAATTATGGTGGATTTATCAGTGGTGACAGTGTTTCCTATCTTCAGTGCAGTGGGCAGCTGGGAGGAGGTGTTCTTATTCTCCATGGACTTTACAGTGTCCCAGAACTTTTTTTAGTTAGTGTTGCAGGAAGCAAATTTCTGCTTGAAAAAGCTAGCCTTGGCTTTTCTAACTACCTGTGTATAATGGTTTCCAGCTTCCCTGAACAGCTGCATATCACGGGGGCTGTTCGATGCTAATGCAGAACGCCATAGGATGTTTTTGTGTTGGTTAAGGGCAGTCAGGTCTGGGGAGAAATAATAAGTCGATATTTATGATGCAAGGACATTTGTTGATCAGTCAGTCGACAGTCGGCTGTAATCGTGAACAAGCCCTGTGTCAGACAACTTAGCCCTGACTAACAACACACAGAATGTGAACATTATTATTATTTATTTTTTACTCAAACACTCAAGCACACACACGCAGGCACACACACAGAGAAGTGTACGTTCAAAGGACCTCGCGTCTTTTGTGTGACTAAAAATACCCTACACTAATTTCCAAGCAGCTTAATGGTTTTATTAGCATATGAAGTATATTTGCCTTTGAAATTGGAGAACATCGACTGGTATTTCCTTCAATTAATAAAATGCATAATTTTGCAATGGATTTTTTATTTCCTGGACAATTTGGTCGGCAACAATTTTATTTATCAGTGTGGCATTTTTTGTGCATACTGTGTATGTATGTGTGAGAGTGCATGAGTGCAAACGTGTGCAAACGTGTGTGTGAGTATGTCTGTGTAAATACATATCTGTGTGTAGAGTACATAGGGTCATATTTACTGAAAGCTGCGGCTGAGGCCTGGTACTGGCGGCCCTCTGAGCCTGCGTCCATGGCCAGGTCATAGGAGCCCTCTGGGCCCACTGCAGCACCGGAGGCCTGGGGCCAGCCCTGCTTCACCAGCAGCACTGTCCCAGACACAAACACAGAGAGATTACACACACACACACCCTCACACACATAGAACACAGAGACAGATATAGAAGATAGACATGGATAGATAGTAATAAAACACACACAGCATGCAAATGAACTCACGCAAGCACGCACATAGAGAATACACACAGAGTAGACAGAGTTTACAGTACACACCTGGTTGCTAGTGAAAGTCTACACACCTCTTGCACAGTCTTTATATTTTGTTGCCTTAAAATTAAATCTAAAAGGGGAATAACTTAAGAGTTTTTTTCTACCGATCTACTTAACCTCCTCCACATGTTCAATGTGAAAGAAAACTATATAAAATGTTCTCTCATTGTTGTGGTAGCATCATGTTATGGGTATACTTATCACCGGCAGAGACTGGGAGTTGGTCACGATTAAAAGAAATATGAAGGGAGCAAAGACCAGATTTAAATGGGAGGAAACCCTGCCTCAGTCTTCTGAAAACTTTTTATTTTTCAGCAGAACAATTAAAAATGTTAATGCCAAAGACACACCAGAATTTCTTTCCAATTGGTGTTCCTAAGTGGTCAATTCTAAGTCCTGTCTTAAATGTGCTTGAAAATCAGAGACAAGGTATGAATATTGCTGTCCATCAATGATTCCCAACCAAATGTACTTAACTTGAGCAATTTTGACAAAGACACTGGATATATGTTGCACTAAGAGTTGTACAAAGTTGGTAGAATCTTGTTCCAAATGATTCACATCTGTAATGGCTGCCAAAAGGTCCACCAATTATTAACTCTGGGGGGTGAAGACATACGCAATCAAGAAATTTTAATTTTTGTTATTCATTTGGAAATAATTTACTTTGAAAATGGTGTTGGTGGTGTACATGTTATACATTTTTTGTATTTAATTTAAAGGCAGCAAAATGTGAATGCTGGGCAAGGGGTTTGTAGACTTTCACCAGACACTGTATACACACGCACAAACAGAGTACACATACACACAGAGAACAGAAATAGAGTACATACAGTATCAGTCAAAAGTTTGGGCACACCTGCTCATTCAAGTTTGATTGTTTTGTTGTTGTTTTTTTAAACTATTTTCTGCATTGTAGAAAAATAGTTTAGACATCTGAACTATGAAATAACACATATGAAATCATGTATTAACTAAAAAAGTATTAAACAAATAAAAACATATTTGAGATTTTTGATTCTTCAAAGTATCCACCCTTTGCCTTGATGACATTCTCTCAACCAGCTTCATGAGGTAGTCACCTGGAATGCTTTTCCAACAGTCTTGAAGGAATTTCCACATATACTGAGCACTTGATGGCTGCTTTTCCTTCACTCTGCGGTCTAACTCATTCCAAACAATCTTAATTGGGTCGAGGAATGTGAATGTGGAGGCCAGGTCATCTGATGCAATACTCCATCACTCTCCTTGTTCAAATAGCCCTTACACAGCCTGGAGGTTTGTTTTGGGTCATTGTCCTGTTGAAAAACAAATGATAGTCCCACTAAGCACAAACCAGATGGGATGGCGTATCGCTGCAGAATGCTGTGGTAGCCATGCTGGTTAAGTGTGCCTTGAATTCTAAATAAATCACAGACATTGTCACCAGCAAAGGACCCCCACACCATCCCACTTCCTCTTCCATGCTTCATGGTGAGAACCACACATGCAGAGATCATCCGTTCACCTACTCTGTGTCTCACAAAGACACGGCGGTTGGAACCAAAAATCTCAAATTTGGACTCAGATTTCCACCGGTCTAATGTCCATTACTGGTTGGCCCAAGCAAGTCACTTCTTCTTATCGGTGTCTTTTAGTAGTGGTTTCTTTGCAGCAATTTGACCATGAAGGCCTGATTCATGCAGTCTCCTCATCAGAGGCTGGTAACTCCAATGAACTTATCCTCTACAGCAGAGATAACTCTGGGTCTTCCCTTCATGAGAGCCAGTTTCATCATAGTGCTTGATGGTCCTTCTGTAGCTCAGTTGGTAGAGCATGGCGCTTGTAACGCCAGGGTAGTGGGTTCGATTCCCGGGATCACCCATACATAGAATGTATGCACACATGACTGTAAGTCGCTTTGGATAAAAGCGTCTGCTAAATGGCATATTATTTTTTATATTTATTATTTTTTGCGACTACACTTGAAGAAACTTTCAAAGTTCTTGAAATGTTCCGGATTGACTGACCTTCATGTCTTAAAGTAATGATAGACTGTCATTTGTATTTGCTTATTGGAGCTGTTCTTGCCATAATATGGACTTGGTCTTTTACCAAATAGGGCTGTCTTCTGTATACCACCATTACCTTGTCACAACACAACTGATGGGCTCAAACACATTAAGGAAAGAAATTCCACAAATTAACTTTTAACAAGACACACCTGTTAATTGAACTGCATTCCAGGTGACTACCTCATGACGCTGGTTGAGAGAATGCCAAGAGTGTACAAAGCTGTCATCAAGACAAAGGGTTGCTACGCTGAAGAATCTCAAATATATTGTGATTTGTTTAATACCTTTTTGGTTACTACATGATCTACAATATAGAAAATAGGCCAAATAAAGAAAAACCCTGGAATGAGTAGGTGTGTCCAAACTTTTGACTGGTACTGTACACAAAAACAGAGTGCACACACACACACACACACACACACACACACACACACACACACACACACACACACACACACACACACACACACACACACACACACACACACACACAATACATAACATTTCACACATTCAACACACTGACATACAAGCATGGTCCTTCTGTAGCTCAGTTGGTAGAGCATGGCGCTTGTAACGCCAGGGTAGTGGGTTCGATTCCCGGGACCACCCATACGTAGAATGTATGCACACATGACTGTAAGTCGCTTTGGATAAAAGCGTCTGCTAAATGGCATATATTATTATTATATATTATAAACACACACACACCTTCCATTCATTCCATTGTCGAACTTGGGCTTAATTTCGGACGCATTATCTTATGTTTCATGCCTAGTGAACATGACCCAGCCCAGTAAAGGCAGTGCTGCAGGGCACTGTAGAGCGACATGACCCAGCCCAGTAAAGGCAGGGCGGCAGGGCACTGTAGAGCGACAACATGACCCAGCCCAGTAACGGCAGTGCTGCAGGGCACTGTAGAGCGACATGACCCAGCCCAGTAAAGGCAGGGCGGCAGGGCACTGTAGAGCGACAACATGACCCAGCCCAGTAACGGCAGTGCTGCAGGGCACTGTAGGGCAACAACATGACCCAGCCCAGTAACGGCAGGGCTACAAGGCACTGCAGAGCGACATTACCCAGCCTAGTAACGGCAGTGCTGCAGAGCACTGTAGGGCGACAACATGACCCAGCCCAGTAATGGAAGGGCTACAGGGCACTGTAGAGCGACAACATGACCCAGCCCAGTAACGGCAGTGCTGCAGGGCACTGTAGAGCGACATGACCCAGCCCAGTAAAGGCAGGGCGGCAGGGCACTGTAGAGCAACAACATGACCCAGCCCAGTAACGGCAGTGCTGCAGGGCACTGTAGAGCGACAACATGACCCAGCCCAGTAACGGCAGTGCTGCAGGGCACTGTAGAGCGACAACATGACCCAGCCTAGTAACGGCAGTGCTACAGGTCACTGTAGAGCGACAACATGACCCAGCCCAGTAACGGCAGTGCTGCAGGGCACTGTAGGGCGACAACATGACCCAGCCCAGTAAAGGCAGTGCTGCAGGGCACTGTAGAGCGACAACATGACCCAGCCCAGTAACGGCAGTGCTGCAAGGCACTGTGGAGCGACAACATGACCTAGCCCAGTAACGGCAGTGCTGCAGGGCACTGTAGAGCGACAACATGACCCAGCCTAGTAACGGCAGTGCTGCAGGACACTGTAGAGCGACAACATGACCCAGCTCAGTAACGGCAGTGCTGCAGGGCACTGTAGAGCGACAACATGACCCAGCCCAGTAAAGGCAGGGCACTGTAGAGCGACATGACCCAGCCCAGTAAAGGCAGGGCGGCAGGGCACTGTAGAGCGACAACATGACCCAGCCCAGTAACGGCAGTGCTGCAGGGCACTGCAGAGCGACATTACCCAGCCTAGTAACGGCAGTGCTGCAGGGCACTGTAGGGCGACAACATGACCCAGCCCAGTAACGGAAGGGCTACAGAGCACTGTAGAGCGACAACATGACTCAGCCCAGTAACGGCAGTGCTGCAGGGCACTGTAGAGCGACATGACCCAGCCCAGTAAAGGCAGTGCTGCAGGTCACTGTAGAGCGACAACATGACCCAGCCCAGTAACGGCAGTGCTGCAGGGCACTGTAGGGCGACAACATGACCCAGCCCAGTAACGGCAGTGCTGCAGGGCACTGTGGAGCGACGACATGACCCAGCCTAGTAACGGCAGTGCTGCAGGGCACTGTAGGGCGACAACATGACCCAGCCCAGTAACGGCAGTGCTGCAGGGCACTGTAGAGCGACGACATGACCCAGCCCAGTAACGGCAGTGCTGCAGGTCACTGTAGAGCGACGACATGACCCAGCCCAGTAACGGCAGTGCTGCAGGGCACTGTAGGGCGACAACATGACCCAGCCCAGTAACGGCAGTGCTGCAGGGCACTGTGGAGCGACGACATGACCCAGCCCAGTAACGGCAGTGCTGCAGCGCACTGTAGAGCGACGACATGACCCAGCCCAGTAAAAGCAGTGCTGCAGGTCACTGTAGAGCGACAACATGACCCAGCCCAGTAACGGCAGTGCTGCAGGTCACTGTAGAGCGACGACATGACCCAGCCCAGTAACGGCAGTGCTGCAGGGCACTGTAGGGCGACAACATGACCCAGCCCAGTAACGGCAGTGCTGCAGGGCACTGTGGAGCGACGACATGACCCAGCCCAGTAACGGCAGTGCTGCAGCGCACTGTAGAGCGACGACATGACCCAGCCCAGTAAAAGCAGTGCTGCAGGTCACTGTAGAGCGACAACATGACCCAGCCCAGTAACGGCAGTGCTGCAGGGCACTGTAGGGCGACAACATGACCCAGCCCAGTAACGGCAGTGCTGCAGGGCACTGTAGGGCAACAACATGACCCAGCCCAGTAACGGCAGGGCTACAAGGCACTGCAGAGCGACATTACCCAGCCTAGTAACGGCAGTGCTGCAGAGCACTGTAGGGCGACAACATGACCCAGCCCAGTAATGGAAGGGCTACAGGGCACTGTAGAGCGACAACATGACCCAGCCCAGTAACGGCAGTGCTGCAGGGCACTGTAGAGCGACATGACCCAGCCCAGTAAAGGCAGGGCGGCAGGGCACTGTAGAGCAACAACATGACCCAGCCCAGTAACGGCAGTGCTGCAGGGCACTGTAGAGCGACAACATGACCCAGCCTAGTAACGGCAGTGCTGCAGGTCACTGTAGAGCGACAACATGACCCAGCCCAGTAACGGCAGTGCTGCAGGGCACTGTAGGGCGACAACATGACCCAGCCCAGTAAAGGCAGTGCTGCAGGGCACTGTAGAGCGACAACATGACCCAGCCCAGTAACGGCAGTGCTGCAAGGCACTGTGGAGCGACAACATGACCCAGCCCAGTAACGGCAGTGCTGCAGGGCACTGTAGAGCGACAACATGACCCAGCCTAGTAACGGCAGTGCTGCAGGACACTGTAGAGCGACAACATGACCCAGCTCAGTAACGGCAGTGCTGCAGGGCACTGTAGAGCGACAACATGACCCAGCCCAGTAATGGAAGGGCTACAGGGCACTGTAGAGCGACAACATGACCCAGCCCAGTAACGGCAGTGCTGCAGGGCACTGTAGAGCGACATGACCCAGCCCAGTAAAGGCAGGGCGGCAGGGCACTGTAGAGCAACAACATGACCCAGCCCAGTAACGGCAGTGCTGCAGGGCACTGTAGAGCGACAACATGACCCAGCCTAGTAACGGCAGTGCTGCAGGTCACTGTAGAGCGACAACATGACCCAGCCCAGTAATGGCAGTGCTGCAGGGCACTGTAGGGCGACAACATGACCCAGCCCAGTAAAGGCAGTGCTGCAGGGCACTGTAGAGCGACAACATGACCCAGCCCAGTAACGGCAGTGCTGCAAGGCACTGTGGAGCGTAACAACATGACCTAGCCCAGTAACGGCAGTGCTGCAGGGCACTGTAGAGCGACAACATGACCCAGCCTAGTAACGGCAGTGCTGCAGGACACTGTAGAGCGACAACATGACCCAGCTCAGTAACGGCAGTGCTGCAGGGCACTGTAGAGCGACAACATGACCCAGCCCAGTAAAGGCAGGGCACTGTAGAGCGACATGACCCAGCCCAGTAAAGGCAGGGCGGCAGGGCACTGTAGAGCGACAACATGACCCAGCCCAGTAAGTGCTGCGGCAGTGCTGCAGGGCACTGCAGAGCGACATTACCCAGCCTAGTAACGGCAGTGCTGCAGGGCACTGTAGGGCGACAACATGACCCAGCCCAGTAACGGAAGGGCTACAGAGCACTGTAGAGCGACAACATGACTCAGCCCAGTAACGGCAGTGCTGCAGGGCACTGTAGGCGACATGACCCAGCCCAGTAAAGGCAGTGCTGCAGGTCACTGTAGAGCGACAACATGACCCAGCCCAGTAACGGCAGTGCTGCAGGGCACTGTAGGGCGACAACATGACCCAGCCCAGTAACGGCAGTGCTGCAGGGCACTGTGGAGCGACGACATGACCCAGCCTAGTAACGGCAGTGCTGCAGGGCACTGTAGGGCGACAACATGACCCAGCCCAGTAACGGCAGTGCTGCAGGGCACTGTAGAGCGACAACATGACCCAGCCCAGTAACGGCAGTGCTGCAGGTCACTGTAGAGCGACGACATGACCCAGCCCAGTAACGGCAGTGCTGCAGGGCACTGTAGGGCGACAACATGACCCAGCCCAGTAACGGCAGTGCTGCAGGGCACTGTGGAGCGACGACATGACCCAGCCCAGTAACGGCAGTGCTGCAGCGCACTGTAGAGCGACGACATGACCCAGCCCAGTAAAAGCAGTGCTGCAGGTCACTGTAGAGCGACAACATGACCCAGCCCAGTAACGGCAGTGCTGCAGGGCACTGTAGGGCGACAACATGACCCAGCCCAGTAAAGGCAGTGCTGCAGGGCACTGTAGAGTGACAACATGACCCAGCCCAGTAACGGCAGTGCTGCAGGGCACTGTGGAGCGACAACATGACCTAGCCCAGTAACGGCAGTGCTGCAGGGCACTGTAGAGCGACAACATGACCCAGCCCAGTAAAGGCAGGGCACTGTAGAGCGACATGACCCAGCCCAGTAAAGGCAGGGCGGCAGGGCACTGTAGAGCGACAACATGACCCAGCCCAGTAACGGCAGTGCTGCAGGGCACTGCAGAGCGACATGACCCAGCCTAGTAACGGCAGTGCTGCAGGGCACTGTAGAGCGACATGACCCAGCCCAGTAAAGGCAGGGCGGCAGGGCACTGTAGAGCAACAACATGACCCAGCCCAGTAAAGGCAGTGCTGCAGGGCACTGTAGAGCGACAACATGACCCAGCCCAGTAAAGGCAGTGCTGCAGGGCACTGTAGAGCGACAACATGACCCAGCCCAGTAAAGGCAGTGCTGCAGGGCACTGTAGAGCGACAACATGACCCAGCCCAGTAACGGCAGTGCTGCAGGGCACTGTAGAGCGACAACATGACCCAGCCCAGTAAAGGCAGTGCTGCAGGGCACTGTAGAGCGACAACATGACCCAGCTCAGTAACGGCAGCAGTGCAGGGCACTGTAGAGCGACAACATGACCCAGCCCAGTAAAGGCAGTGCTGCAGGGCACTGTAGAGCGACAACATGACCCAGCCCAGTAACGGCAGTGCTGCAGGGCACTGTAGAGCGACAACATGACCCAGCCCAGTAAAGGCAGTGCTGCAGGGCACTGTAGAGCGACAACATGACCCAGCCCAGTAACGGCAGTGCTGCAGGGCACTGTAGAGCGACACATGATCCAGCCCAGTAACGGCATTGCTGTAGGGCACTGTAGAGCGACGACATGACCCAGCCCAGTAACGGCAGTGCTGCTGGGCACTGTAGAGCGACGACATGACCCAGCCCAGTAACGGCAGTGCTGCAGGTCACTGTAGAGCGACGACATGACCCAGCCCAGTAACGGCAGTGCTGCAGGGCACTGTGGAGCGACAACATGACCCAGCCCAGTAACGGCAGTGCTGCAGGGCACTGTGGAGCGACGACATGACCCAGCCCAGTAACGGCAGTGCTGCAGGGCACTGTAGAGCGACGACATGACCCAGCCCAGTAACAGCAGTGCTGCAGGTCACTGTAGAGCGACAACATGACCCAGCCCAGTAATGGCAGTGCTGCAGGGCACTGTAGGGCGACAACATGACCCAGCCCAGTAAAGGCAGTGCTGCAGGGCACTGTAGAGCGACAACATGACCCAGCCCAGTAACGGCAGTGCTGCAGGGCACTGTAGAGCGACACATGATCCAGCCCAGTAACGGCATTGCTGTAGGGCACTGTAGAGCGACGACATGACCCAGCCCAGTAACGGCAGTGCTGCTGGGCACTGTAGAGCGACGACATGACCCAGCCCAGTAACGGCAGTGCTGCAGGTCACTGTAGAGCGACGACATGACCCAGCCCAGTAACGGCAGTGCTGCAGGGCACTGTGGAGCGACGACATGACCCAGCCCAGTAACGGCAGTGCTGCAGGGCACTGTGGAGCGACGACATGACCCAGCCCAGTAACGGCAGTGCTGCAGGGCACTGTAGAGCGACGACATGACCCAGCCCAGTAACAGCAGTGCTGCAGGTCACTGTAGAGCGACAACATGACCCAGCCCAGTAACGGCAGTGCTGCAGGGCACTGTAGGGCGACAACATGACCCAGCCCAGTAAAGGCAGTGCTGCAGGGCACTGTAGAGCGACAACATGACCCAGTCCAGTAACGGCAGTGCTGCAGGGCACTGTGGAGCGACAACATGACCTAGCCCAGTAACGGCAGTGCTGCAGGGCACTGTAGAGCGACAACATGACCCAGCCCAGTAACGGCAGTGCTGCAGGGCACTGTAGAGTGACAACATGACCCAGCCCAGTAACGGCAGTGCTGCAGGGCACTGTAGAGCGACAACATGACCCAGCCTAGTAACGGCAGTGCTGCAGGACACTGTGGAGCGACAACATGACCCAGCTCAGTAACGGCAGCGCTGCAGGGCACTGTAGAGCGACAACATGACCCAGCCCAGTAAAGGCAGTGCTGCAGGGCACTGTAGAGCGACAACATGACCCAGCCCAGTAACGGCAGTGCTGCAGGGCACTGTAGAGCGACATGACCCAGCCCAGTAAAGGCAGGGCGGCAGGGCACTGTAGAGCGACAACATGACCCAGCCCAGTAACGGCAGTGCTGCAGGGCACTGTAGGGCAACAACATGACCCAGCCCAGTAACGGCAGGGCTACAAGGCACTGCAGAGCGACATGACCCAGCCCAGTAAAGGCAGGGCGGCAGGGCACTGTAGAGCAACAACATGACCCAGCCCAGTAACGGCAGTGCTGCAGGGCACTGTAGAGCGACAACATGACCCAGCCCAGTAACGGCAGTGCTGCAGGGCACTGTAGAGCGACAACATGACCCAGCCTAGTAACGGCAGTGCTGCAGGTCACTGTAGAGCGACAACATGACCCAGCCCAGTAACGGCAGTGCTGCAGGGCACTGTAGGGCGACAACATGACCCAGCCCAGTAAAGGCAGTGCTGCAGGGCACTGTAGAGCGACAACATGACCCAGCCCAGTAACGGCAGTGCTGCAAGGCACTGTGGAGCGACAACATGACCTAGCCCAGTAACGGCAGTGCTG
The DNA here is from genome assembly GCF_023373465.1 of Oncorhynchus keta. NCBI lineage: Eukaryota > Metazoa > Chordata > Actinopteri > Salmoniformes > Salmonidae > Oncorhynchus > Oncorhynchus keta. The sequence goes on from NC_068431.1 coordinate 22,432,739, forward strand.
CAGGGCACTGTAGAGCGACAACATGACCCAGCCTAGTAACGGCAGTGCTGCAGGGCACTGTAGAGCGACAACATGACCCAGCCCAGTAACGGCAGTGCTGCAAGGCACTGTGGAGCGACAACATGACCTAGCCCAGTAACGGCAGTGCTGCAGGGCACTGTAGAGCGACAACATGACCCAGCCCAGTAACGGCAGTGCTGCAAGGCACTGTGGAGCGACAACATGACCTAGCCCAGTAACGGCAGTGCTGCAGGGCACTGTAGAGCGACAACATGACCCAGCCCAGTAACGGCAGTGCTGCAGGGCACTGCAGAGCGACATGACCCAGCCTAGTAACGGCAGTGCTGCAGGGCACTGTAGGGCGACAACATGACCCAGCCCAGTAACGGAAAGGCTACAGGGCACTGTAGAGCGACAACATGACTCAGCCCAGTAACGGCAGTGCTGCAGGGCACTGTAGAGCGACATGACCCAGCCCAGTAAAGGCAGTGCTGCAGGTCACTGTAGAGCGACAACATGACCCAGCCCAGTAACGGCAGTGCTGCAGGGCACTGTAGGGCGACAACATGACCCAGCCCAGTAACGGCAGTGCTGCAGGGCACTGTGGAGCGACGACATGACCCAGCCTAGTAACGGCAGTGCTGCAGCGCACTGTAGAGCGACGACATGACCCAGCCCAGCTCCATCTTTTCTCACAGAGAAGCATTGAGGAACATTTGAATTGAATACTTACTGAATTGAAAAGGAATCGACCCAACCTTTGCCTCTCTGTGCACAGAGGTGGAGAGATGCATTCTATTGAAACTACATTATTTAATTCTAGCTAGCACAAGGAGATGCTAGAGAGACCAACACTTCTTCTAGCCATCTCAACGACAAACAGTATTACCGGATTTACGGTAATAAAATGCCAAACAACCCCAGGTTATATCACTTTCACTAACTGACAGACATCTCAAGCCATCCTCTAACAACAAAGGGCAATGTAACCACAGCCATACGAAGAATTGTTTATCACAATAAATCAGAAAATAAATTAGGAATCATCTTATTAACAGTAATTCTAAAGTCATTCTCAAGTTCACACCAAAACACAACATTACACACAGACACATTTCTGTACAGAACGTTCTAGAGCACTGTGTGGATACAATATGAACAAAGCCTCTCTTGCAGCTCTACATAAGAGTTCTCAAGGCACTGTGAAGGCTCTGGGGTGAAGTTTCCTGTAGGTACAGATCTTGGATCAGCTTTCCCTCCCCCAATCTTAACCTTGACTGGTGAAAATGTTAAACTGACCCAGAGTCTAGGGGAAACTTCTCATGACATACATGTGGATAAGACACAGAGAGAGAATATGTTTGAGTGTGTGTGTGTGTGTGTGCGCATGTGGGTATTTTTTACCTTTGAGTAGATTGCACCGCCAATCTGATTCATATAGTGTGTGTTGTATCACGTGTATATATTCTTACCTTGGGGGATAGAGTGGACTGCTGGTTTGATCAAAATGCGTGTGCGCTTGTGTGCATGTCTGTGTGATTGCGTGGCATATTTGTGTGTGCATGCGTGCAAGTTTGTGTGTGCTTGTTTGTGCGTGCATGCATTTTTGCTTGTGTGTGTTCTTACCTGGGGGATAGCCTGGACTGCCAGTCTGGTAGAGGTTGGGTGTATAGGTAGGAGTCTGAGCATAACCTGCAGGATAGCCTGAGGACAGAGAACAGAGGCCTTTCAGAACATCATTGCCTGGGGGTGTGTGTGTGTGTGTGCAGCATGGCTGTGTGTGTGTGTATATGTAAGTACATGCAAGTTAACATATGAGTGGATGTGTATGTGTTGTAAGATGAAAGGTCAAAGGTAGGACAGCACAGAGACAGTGTTGGTCCAGAGTGCCTGTGTGGATGGGATAATCACATGTTATTACTCTATGGAGCCTCCATCTCTCCACATCCCCGTCACAGTGATTTACAGCGAAGCCCACCCTCCTGCACCTGGTTCATAAAACAATTGGCCAGGACACTGCAGTGGATGCAGCCCATCCATATAGGTTGGATGTCAGTGATTGCGTGGAGTTGCTGACAGTTCAGATAATATAAGGTTGAAGTCTCCTGGGTTGTATTCATTAGGGTACCGACTGAAAGAAAACAGACTGAAACAGGGAGCGACTACCTGAACTTGTTCAATATAAGAAATGCTTGCTTTCGTTTTACGTTGCAAAACATTTAGTTTTGTCTTAATGAATATGACACTGGTTCAGTTTCAATGGGACGTATTGAGATACTTGGTGACTCATAGGTGATCTTATATCAAAGGAAATAGGAAGGAAGTGCTTTAGAAGAGGAAACGTGCCATCCAGGAACGGTAACTATAATCTTTTAAGCTATTATCTCTGAATAATACAGGTGTTATGAAGAGATTGAGATAAAACTGTCCACTTTGAGTGTTTGCTGCAGCTCGTTCCAATTGCTAGCTGCAGCGAACTGAAAAGACGAGCGACCCAGTGATGTGTGCACTTTGGAACCTTTAACAGAATGTGACTGCAGAACGGGTGTTGTATGTGGAGGATGAGGGCTGCAGTAGATATCTCAGATAGGGGGGAGTGAGGCCTAAGAGGGTTTTATAAATAAGCATCAACCATTGGGTCTTGCGACTGGTATACAGAGATGGCCAGTTTACAGATAAGTATAGAGTACAGTGATGTGTCCTATAAGGAGCATTGGTGGCAAATCTGATGGCCGAATGGTAAATAACATCTAGCCACTTGAGAGCACCCTTACCTGCCGATCTATAAATTATGTCTCCGTAATTTGCATGGGTATGATGGTCATCTGAATCAGGGTTAGTTTGGCAGCTGGGGTAAAAGAGGAGTGATTACAATAGAGGAAACCAAGTCTAGATTTAACTTTAGCCTGCAGTTTTGATATGTGCTGAGAAGGACAGTGTACCGTCTAACCATACTCCCAAATACTTGCATGAGGTGACTACCTCAAACTCTAAACCCTCAGAGGTAGTAATCACACCTGCGGGGAGAGGGGCATTATTCTTACCAAACCACATGACCTTTGTTTTGGAGGTGTTCAGAACAAGGTTAAAGGGTAGAGAAATCTTATTGGACACTAAGAAAGCTTTGTGTTTAACACAAAATCTGAGGGGCCAGCTGAGTATAAAGCTATCATCTGCATATAAATGGATGAGAGAACTTCCTACTGCCTGAGCTATGTTGTTGATATAAATTGAAAAGAGTGTGGGGCCTAGGATCAAGCCTTGGGGTACTCCCTTGGTGACAGGCAGTGGCTGAGACAGCAGATGTTCTGACTTTAAACACTGCACTCTTTGAGAGAGGTAGTTAGCAAACCAGGCCAAAGACCCCTTAGAGACACCAATACTCCTTAGCCGGCCCACAAGAATGGAATGGTCTACCATATCAAAAGCTTTGGCCAAGTCAATAAAAATAGATGCACAACATTACTTAGAATCAAGGGCAATGGGGACATCATTGAGGACCTTTAAGGTCGCAGTGACACATCCATAACCTGAGCAGAAACCAGATTCCATACCAGAGAGAATACTGTAGACATCAAGAAAGCCAGTCAGTTGATTATTTACATTATTTTCCAACACTTTTGATAAACAGGGCAAAATAGAAGTAGGCCTATAACGGGATCAGCTTGATCTCCCCTTTAATTAAAGGATGAACCGTGGCTGCCTTCCAAGCAATGGGAACCTCCCCAGAAAGGAGAGACAGGTTAAAAAAGGTCAGAGATAGGCTTGGCGACGATAGGGGAAACAACCTTGAAGAAGAAAGGGTCTAAACCATATGACCCAGATGTTTTTTTGGGGTCAAGTTTCAGGAGCTCCTTTAGCACCTCGGATTCAGTGTGGCAGAGGAAAAAAAGGGAGGAGCATCGGGGATAGTCGCATTAGAAGCGGTAGGAGATGAGGAAATATTGGACGGGCAAGGAGGCATGGCTGAGTCAAATAGGAATCCTGACTTCATGAAGTGGTGACTAAAGAGCTTAGCCATGTGCTTCTTGTCAGTAACAACCACATCATCAGCATTAAGGGACATAGGCAGCTGTGAGGAGGGTTTATTCTCCAGATCTTTTAACCGTTTTCCAGAACTTCTTGGGGTTTGACCCACAGAGAGAGAACTGCTCCTTAAAGAAACTAACTTTGGCCTTCCGGATAGCCTTAGCACACTTATTTCTCATTTGCCTGAACGAGACCCAGTCAGCCTGAGTATGAGTGTGCTGAGCCTTTCGCCAAATTAAATTCTTGAGGTGTAGTAACTCTGCATGATCACGGTCGAACCAGGGGCTGAACATGTTTTTAATTCAACATTTCTTTATGGGGGTGTGTTTGTTAACAATACCACTGAAAATATAAAAAAGAAGGTCCAAGCTTCAACAGAGGGGCTCAAACTGATTCTATACCATTTTACAGAGGCCAGTTCATGAAGGAAGTCTTGATCATTGAAGTTTTTTGCAAGCGTCTATGACAAATCAGGACAGGTCGTTTCACTGATCAGCCATTACGAACACAGGCTGTGAAACAGTGATCACAAAGGTCATTACAGAAAACACCAGACTGATACCCATCAGGATTATTTCTGAGGATAACAGAGGAGAGTAGCCATTTCTGGATGTTTGGAGTCATACCTTGTGGGATTGGTAATAATCTGAGAAAGATTTAGGGAGTCCCATTGCTTTTGGACTTGGTCAGGTGGTTTAAGTAAGTCCCCGTTTAGGCCAACTAGCAGGACAAATTCAGACTAAGTGTAAGGGGCCAGGAGAAAGCTTAGGGCAGGTAGGGTACAGGCCGGTGCTGATGGAGGACGATAGCACACAGCAACAGTCAACAAAGAGCTATTTGAAAGTTTAGTGCATAAAACCAGCAAATCAAATTGTTTAGGGACAAACTTGCTGGAGACAACCGCGCACTGAAGGTGATCCTTGGTAAAGATTGCCACTCCCGCACCTTTGAAAGACCTGTCTTGCCGGGAAAAAAAACACTCTTCCTTAACTACGTCTCAGTAATGACCAACACATCTGGATTGGAGCTGTGAATCTACACTTTGAATTGATCCATTTTAGGTAATAAACTTCTAGATATTAATGTGCAGAAAACCCAGGCTTTTACGAGAGTAGAAACCAGTGAAGCACATATCAGAGCACAAGTCAGAATTGGGGCTAGCAACAGTAGCCATCAGGGTGTACATGCACATTTCCAGATATCATCAGCAGTAATACAATCAGGGCATGGCAGAGGACAGGGAGAGCTCTGCAGTGCTGATTTAGGACATTTGAATGTGCATTAGATGGCAACAAGATCCTACTGTAGAGCAATTTCATCAGGTAACATGAATACAAAGCCGGTGAGAGGTGGTTAGAATAGGATGGTAGGCCAACAGTCTGTGTAACCAATAGAGAGTCACTTTCTGAAGGCACTGTATGTCTCAGTTAGGTCACACAGAGTGATCAGATCCACCTAAAGGGAATGTTTTCAATCATACTTAATGGGCATAGAACAAGTATTCATGACCACTTGTCACCCTAGAGAAAGACTGAGTCCCAAATGGTACCCTATCCCCATAAACAGTAGTGAACTTATATTGACCAGGGCCCATAGGGTGGAAATCAGATGGAAACGTAAAAGCACACAGCATTTTCCTGGAAATTGAAAATAAGCGGTTGGGGAAGATACAGAGAATAGAGTACAAAGCTTAAAGCTAGTCTAAGAAGCAGTATATCTGTTCTATGTGCACTATTTCTATGCTTCCCTTTGTTAGGTTGAGTTTTTGAAACATGTACTTTCAATGTGTTTACAGCAGCTACAAAATATTGAAAAGACAATATTTTTGCTTATGGAAAATATATTTCACAGGGGTTTAGATGGACAATGATTCTCTACACAATGACTGCTTATTTTATCACAAACTGAAATTAGGTCAACTAAACTCCTTTTCAGGACACTTTCTTTCAAATATACAGTGGGGCAAAAAAAGTATTTTGTCAGCCAACAATTGTGCAAGTTCTCCCACTTAAAAAGATGAGAGGCCTGTACTCTTAATCATAGGTACACTTCAACTATGACAGACAAAATGAGGAAAAAAATCCACAAAAATCACATTGTAGGATTTTTAATGAATTTATTTGCAAATTATGGTGGAAAATAAGTATTTGGTCACCTACAAACAAGCAAGATTTCTGGCACAGACCTGTAACTTCTTCTTTAAGAGGCTCCTCTGTCCTCCACTCGTTACCTGTATTAATGGCACCTGTTTGAACTTGTTATCAGTATAAAAGACACCTGTCCACAACCTCAAACAGTCACACTCCAAACTCCACTATGGCCAAGACCAAAGAGCTGTCAAAGGACACCAGAAACAAAATTGTAGACCTGCACCAGGCTGGTAAGACTGCATCTGCAATAGGTAAGCAGCTTGGTTTGAAGAAATCAACTGTGGGAGCAATTATTAGGAAATGGAAGACATACAAGACCACTGATAATCTCCCTCGATCTTGGGCTCCATGCAAGATCTCACCCCGTGGGGTCAAATTGATCACAAGAACTGTGAGCAAAAATCCCAGAACCACACGGGGGGACCTAGTGAATGACCTGCAGAAAGCTGTGACCAAAGTAACAAAGCCTACCATCAGCAACACACTACGCCGCCAGGGACTCAAATCCTGCAGTGCCAGACATGTCCCCCTGCTTAAGCCAGTACATGTCTAGGCCCGTCTGAAGTTTGCTAGAGAGCATTTGGATGATCCAGAAGATGATTGGGAGAATATCATATGGTCAGATGAAACCAAAATAGAACTTTTTGGTAAAACCTCAACTCGTCGTGTTTGGAGGACAAAGAATGCTGAGTTGCATCCAAAGAACACCATACCTACTGTGAAGCATGGGGGTGGAAACATCATGCTTTGGGGCTGTTTTTCTGCAAAGGGACCAGGACGACTGATCCGTGTAAAGGAAAGAATGAATGGGGCCATGTATCGTGAGACTTTGAGTGAAAACCTCCTTCCATCAGCAAGGGCATTGAAGATGAAACGTGGCTGGGTCTTTCAGCATGACAATGATCCCAAACACACCGCCCGGGCAACGAAGGAGTAGCTTCGTAAGAAGCATTTCAAGATCCTGGAGTGGACTAGCCAGTCTCCAGATCTCAACCCCATAGAAAATCTTTGGAGGGAGTTGAAAGTCTGTGTTGCCCAGCAACAGCCCCAAAACATCACTGCTCTAGAGGAGATCTGCATGGAGGAATGGGCCAAAATACCAGCAACAGTGTGTGAAAACCTTGTAAAAACTTATAGAAAACGTTTGACCTCTGTCATTACCAACAAAGGGTATTTAAACACTGGTTCCCATGCTTGTTCAATGAACCATAAAACAATTCATGAACATGCACCTGTGGAACGGTCTGTTAAGACACTAACAGGTTACAGACGGTATGCAATTAAGGTCACAGTTATGAAAACTTAGGACACTGAAGAGGCCTTTCTACTGACTCTGAAAAACACCAAAAGAAAGATGCCCAGGGTCCCTGCACATCTGTGTGAACATGCCTTAGGCATGCTGCAAGGAGGCATGAGGACTGCAAATGTGGCCAGGACAATAAATTACAATGTCCGTACTGTAAGACAGCGATACAGGGAGACAGGACGGACAACTGATCACCCTCGCAGTGGCAGACCACGTGTAGCAACACCTGCACAGGATCGGTACATCCGAACATCACACCTGCGGGACAGGTACAGGATGGCAACAACTACCCAAGTTACACCAGGGACGCACTGTACTCTGGAGCAGGATTGATTTGGAGGTGGAGGGTCCATCATGGTCTTGGGTGTGTCACAGCATCATTGGACTGTAGCTTGTCGTCATTGCAGGCAATCTCAACGCTGTGCTTTACAAGAAAGACATCATCCTCCCTCATGTGGTACCCTTCCTGCAGGCTCATCCTGACATGACCCTCCAGCATCACAATGCCACAAGCCATACTGCTCGTTCTGTGCATGATTTCTTGCAAGACAGGAATGTTAGTGTTCTGCCATGGCCAAGCGAAGCCCGGATCTCAATCCCATTGAGCATGTCTGGGACCTGTTGGATTGGAGGGGGTGAGGGCTAGGGCCATTCCCCCCAGTAATGTCCGGCAACTTGCAGGTGCCTTGGTGGAAGTGTGGCATAACATCTCACTGCAAGAACTGGCCAATCTGGTTCAGTCCATGAGGAGGAGATGCACTGCAGTACTTAATGCAGGTGGTGGCCACACCAGACTGACTGTTACTTTTGATTTTGACCCCCCCTTTGTTCAGGGACACATTCTTCCATTTCTGTTAGTCACATGTCTGTGGAACTTGTTCAGTTTGTGTCTCAGTTGTTGAATCTTGTTATGTTCATACAAATATTTACACATGTTAAGTTTGCTGAAAATACAGTGGGGCAAAAAAGTATTTATTCAGCCACCAATTGTGCAAGTTCTCCCACTTAAAAAGATGAGAGGCCTGTAATTTTCATCATAGGTACACTTCAACTATGACAGACAAAATGAGGGGAAAAAAATCCCGAAAATCACATTGTAGGATTTTTTATGAACCTATTTGCAAATTATGGTGGGAAATAAGTATTTGGTCAATAACAAAAGTTTATATCAATACTTTGTTATATACCCTTTGTTGGAAATGACAGAGGTCAAACGTTTTCTGTAAGTCTTCACAAGGTTTTCACACACTGTTGCTGGTATTTTGGCTCATTCCTCCATGCAGATCCATTTCCTAATAATTGCTCCCACAGTTGATTTCTTCAAACCAAGCTGCTTACCTATTGCAGATTCAGTCTTCCCAGTCTGGTGCAGGTCTACAATTTTGTTTCTGGTGTCCTTTGACAGCTCTTTGGTCTTGGCCATATTGGAGTTTGGAGTGTGATTGTTTGAGGTTGTGGACAGGTGTATTTTATACTGATAAGAAGTTCAAACAGGTGCCATTAATACAGGTAACGAGTGGAGGACAGAGGAGCCTCTTATAGAAGAAGTTACAGGTCTGTGAGAGACAGAAATCTTGCTTGTTTGTTGGTGACCAAAAACGTATTTTCCACCATAATTTGCAGATAAATTCATTATAAATCCTACAATGTGATTTTCTGGATTTTTTTTCTCATTTTATCTGTCATTGTTGAAGTGTACATATGATGCAAATTACAGGCCTCTCATCTTTTTAAGTGGGAGAACTTGCCCAATTGGGGGCTGACTAAATACTTTTTTTGCCCCACTGTGAAAGCAGTTGACATTGAGGACTTTTTTTTTTTTGCACCCAGGAAATGGCTAAGCGATTTCTTTATATTGCACCTTAAAATAATATAGAAGAGAAGCATTTACTTTATGTTAGCCAGCCTAAATGGAAAATAAGGGGTTGGGAAGATGTAGCGAATGAGAAAATATTTACTGAAGGTTAGTGTAACGGGTTTCGTAGGTGGAAGGAGAGGAGGACCAAAGCGCAGTGTCGTATGTGTTCATGATATATTTTAATGAAATATCACTGGACACAGAAAACAAAAGGAACACGAGAAATAAATGAAAACTGACAGTCCCGTGTGGAACAAACACTGACACAGAAAAATAATCACCCACAAAACACAGGTGGGAAAAGGCTACCTATGTATGATTCTCAATCAGAGACAATGAACAACACCTACCTCTGATTGAGAACCATACCAGGCCAAACACAAACACAACATAGACTACCCACCCCAACTCACGCCCTGACCAAACTAAAGACATAACAAAGGAACTAAGGTCAGAACGTGACAGTTAGGATAGGCCTACTGTATATATTATAAATGTATGCGTTATCTATGCTCTAATGTCAGGTGGTATTGGTATTCCATTTAAAGGAGAAAAAAAATATTAATTACATAATTGGTATGACCATGAATTGTACTGATCACACTAAAACAAAGTAGCCTATTATTGGAAATAACAAAGCACGCAGGAGCAGCCATTGTGTGTGTGTGTCTCCTTCCTGAGGCTACACACATCCTGGGGACAGCTGACCAAGGGAGTGCGGTTGGGGCCCCCTCCATGTCATCTCAGATACTGATAATTAAAAGAGGACTATCGCGCTCTCCCAAAATGTTGTTTGTGGCGTAAAACCTATAAATTCAAATAAGCAAAAAAGTGGGATGGGTCCGCACTCCACAAGATGTTGCATAAAGCTTTATTTAATTAAAAAATATTTTTTCACTGCATCAGGGATGGCTTACACATGTTTCGGCTTTGCAGCTTTCTTCAGTGTGTTGGTACAAATATTTTTAATTCTAAACAGCATTTCTAGGGAACACAGGTGAGCTACCGGTGAGCAGCAGGTGCATCTCAGATACTGCTGACAGTAGGAATCTCTCCACTCCCTCTCTCTGTTCCTCCTTCCCTCCTGCGTGTGTATCCCCCGGCCTCCCGCCACACAGACTCCATCACAAAAGGCTACTGCAACCACTGCAGGTGTCTGTCCTTTCTCTTAACTCGCTGATCAGCTGCAGCCTAAGGTTGAACAGCAATGCATTATGGGTACAAAGAAGCGACAAGAGAGAAAGAAAGAGACCATTGAGAGCTGAGAGCACCTTTAAAATAAACTCCCTGTTATCAAAGCCAGCGCTGTTGTAACAGCTTGGTCAATGAATCACTAGCCGAGTGGCAGTAACGGGCCCTGCCCCCTCGAGCCAGTGGAGGAAAGCGCCACCAGTGTAATCACATTTCTATTTCCACACTCTCTTCCCTTTTCTTGTCTTCCTACATTCCTTTTTTTCCGCCTGTCTTTGTACACGCCATGTGAATACTCCATTTTCACAGACAGATCATTCAATGTATAGACTCATCCAGCGATGACTGCACTCATAGCTGCGGGAAGAAGGTTGGGGGTGGGGGTGTATCATCTCTATTGGTCCCCTAATACAGGACGAGTAAAGGCCCAGCGCACTACTTTTGGGGAAAAAATGTAAACAAAATGTATGTGAGTGTTAACCAGCATTTGAGTCTGATAATTATCTGTACAACAGTTAATATGATAATACTTGTGGAATATAAAAATACTTGCTTGGTATACAATATGTTTTCCAGTTTCTTGAAATACTTGGCAAATGCAACTTATTTCTATGTGAAAGCTGAAATCATCTATTCATTCCTTTTCCATTTTATCCAGAGCATCTTACCGTAGTGAGTGTATACATTTTCATACTTGTCCCCTGTGGGAATCAAACCCACAACCCTAGCATTACAAGTGCCATGCTCCACCAACTGAACCACATCATCACACCACATCAGCACAAACCACTCGACATCTCAATTAGAGGTCGACCGATTATGATTTTTCAACGCCGATACCGATTATTGGATGGCCAAAAAGCCGATACCGATTAAATCGGACAATATATAGAGATTTTTTGTAATAATGACAATTACAACAATACTGAATGAACACTTATTTTAACTTAATATAATACAGCGATAAAAATCCATTTAGCCTCAAAAAATAATGAAACATGTTCAATTTGGTTTAAATAATGCAAAAACAAAGTGTTGGAGAAGAAAGTAAAAGTGCAATATGTGCCATGTAAAAAAGCTAACATTTAAGTTCCTTGCTCAGAACATGAGAACATATGAAAGCTGGTGGTTCCTTTTAACATGAGACTTCAATATTCCAAGGTAAGAGGTTTTAGGTTGTAGTATTTATAGGACTATTTCTCTCTATACGAATTTGTATTTCATATACCTTTGACAATTGGATGTTCTTATAGGCACTTTAGTATTGCCAGTGTAACAGTATAGCTTCTGTCCCTCTCCTCGCCCCTATCTGGGCTCGAACCAGGAACACATCGACAACAGCCACCCTCGAAGCATCGTTACCCATCGCTCCACAAAATCCGCAGCCCTTGCTGAGTAAGGGGAACAACTACTCCATGTCTCAGAGCGAGTGACGTTTGAAACGCTATTAGCACGCACCCCGCTTACTAGCTAGCCATTTCACATCGGTTACACCAGCCTAATCTCGGGAGTTGATAAGTCATAAACAGCTCAATGCTTGAAGCACAGCGAAGAGCTGCTGGCAAAACGTATGAAAGTGCTGTTTGAATGAATGCTTATGAGCCTGCTGGTGCCTACCACAGCTTCATTCAGACTGCTCTATCAAATATCAAATCATAGACTTCATTATAACATAATAACATACAGAAATACGAGCCTTTGGTCATTAATATGGTCGAATCCGGAAACTATCATTTCGAAAACAAAACGTTTATTATTTCAGTGAAATACGGAACCCTTACGTATTTTATCTAACGGGTGGCATCCCTAAGTCTAAATATTGCTGTTACATTGTACAACCTTCAATGTCATGTCATAATTACATAAAATGCTGGCAAATTAGTTCGCAACGAGCCAGGTGACCCAAAAAAATGTTGCATATACCCTGACTCTGCATGCATGCAATGAACGCAAGAGAAGTGACTCGGTTTCACCTGGTTAATATTGCCTGCTAACCTGGATTTCTTTTAGCTAAATATGCAGGTTTAAAAATATATACTTCTGTGTATTGATTTTAAGAAAGGCATTGGTGTTTATGTTTAGGTACAGTCGTGCAACAATTGTGCTTTTTTCGCTAATGCGCTTTTGTTAAATCATCCCCCGTTTGGCGAAGTTGGCTGTCTTTGTTAGGAAGAAAGAGTCTTCACACAGTTCGCAACGAGCCAGGCGGCCCAAACTGCTGCATATACCCTGACTCTGTTGCAAGAGAAGTGACATAACTTACCTAGTTAAAAGAAATTCATGTTAGCAGGCAATATTAACTAAGTATGCAGGTTTAAAAATATATACTTGTGTATTGAGTTTAAGAAAGACATTGATGTTTACGTTTAGGTTCACGTTGGAGCAACGACAGTCCTTTTTTGCAAATGCGCACCACATCGATTATGCAACGCAGGACACGCTAGATAACTTCTTATGGCTGGGGGGCAGTATTGAGTAGCTTGGATGAATAAGTTGCCCAAAGTATACGGCCTGCTCCTCCGTCTCAGTTACTAATATATGCATATTATTATTAGTATTGGATAGAAAACACTAACGTTTCTAAAACTGTTTGAATGAAGTCTGTGTATAACATAACTCATATGGCAGGCAAAATCCTGAGTTGAAATCAAAACAGGAAGTGATAAGCTTTGTATGTATTCACCAGAGTCCCCAATGAAATCCCCTTGAGATATTAATGATGTTGCACTGCCTAGGGGTTCCACTAGATGTCAACCAATAATAGACATTTTAATGAGACTATGGTGTTGTGGGAGTGAATGAGAGCAGAATGTATCAGGTGTCCATCAAGCAGCCAATTTCTGATCACGCTTATTCCTCATGGTACCCACTTGCATTCCATTGCTCATGTAGACAAGGATTACTCTGGTTGGAACTTTATTGAAGCTATATGTTAAAAACATCCTAATGATTGATTCTGTACTTAGTTTGAAATGTTTCTTCGACTGGTAATATCACTTTTTGAAGTTTTTGTCCGATGTAACGCTGACCAAACATGCTAACAAAAGAAGGTATTTGGACATAAATAATGGATATTATCGAACAAAACAAACATTTATTGTGGACCTGGGATTCCTGGAGTGCTTTCTGATGAATATCAAAGGTAACGGAATATTTATCATGTAATTTCTTGTTTATGTTGACGCCATCGTTGCAGCTATTGTGATTTTTTACTTCTGAGCGCCGTCTCAGATTATTGCATGGGTTTCTTTTTCCGGACATTTTTTTTTAAATCAGACACAGCGGTTGCATTAAGGAGAGGCATATCTATAATTCCATGTGTATAACTTGTATTATCATCTACATTTATGATGAGTATTTCTGTTGAATGATGTGGCTATGCAAAATCACTGGATGTTTTTGGAACTAGTGAATGTAACGCGCCAATGTAAACTCATATTTTGATAAATATGAACTTTATCAAACAAAACATACATATATTGTGTAACATGAAGTCATATTAGTGTCATCTGATGAAGATCAAAGGTTAGTGATTAATTTTCTCTCTATTTGTGCTTTGTGCTTTTTGAAACTCCTCTCTTTGGCTGGAAAAAAATGGCTGTGTTTTTCTGTGGCTATGTGGTGACCTAACAATAATTTGTGGTGCTTTTGCTATGAAGCATATTTGAAATTGGACACTGTGGTGGGATTAACAACGAGCATAGCTTTAAAATTGTATGAGACATGTATGTTTGAGGAATTTTAATGATGAGATTTTTGATGTTTTGATATTGGCGCCCTACACTTTGACTGGCTGTGATCATATCACTCCCGTTAACGGGATTGCAGCCATAAGAAGATAAACAAATAATATCATCAACCATGTGTAGTTAACTAGTGATTATGATTCATTGATTGATTATTTTTTATAAGATAAGTTTAAAGCTAGCTAGCAACTTACCGTGGCTTCTTACCACATTCGCGTAACAGGCAGGCTTCTCGTGGAGTGCAATGAAAGGCAGGTGGTTAGAGCGTTGGACTAGTTAACTATACGGTTGCAAGATTGAATCCCCGAGCTGACAAGGTAAAAATCTGTCGTTCTGCCCCTGAACAAGGCAGTTAACCAACTGTTCCTAGGCCGTCATTGAAAATAAGAATGTGTTCTTTAACTGACTAGCCTAGTTAAATATATATATATATATATATATATATATATATATAGGCCAAATCAGTGTCCAAAAATACAGATTTCCGATTGTTATGAAAACTTGAAATCGGCCCTAATTAATCGGCCATTCCGATTAATCAATCAACCTTTAGTCTCAATGTACTCACTTACTGTATTTTGAATGGTTTTCTACAGATACAAACCTAGACGACCAGCTTTTATATTGTCCACTAATACTAATTAAAGCCCAGTGCACTACTTTTGTGAAAGAAATTGTTTATTTCAGCGGGGACACCTCAAATACTGCACTGCCCTTGTAAAACAAAACAAAATATTAATCTCCATCATAAACACAGTCAGAAATTATGACAGAAATGAAACTGCAAAGCAACTGAAATGAACTAAAGCACAAAAGAGAATCAAAGTCATTTTAGTTATTGCCAAGTAATTTCCGTTTATTGCCAAGTAATTTCAGTTTATTGCAGATGTGAGACAAGGAGAGCAGGCAAAGGATGTGGAGGAAATATGTAGGTGATCTAACGCATATAATTAAATAGAGCATCATCCCCTCTAGTAAATTACATATCTCTATGACGTAACTAATCAGTGTAAGAACATGATAGAATGCATCTAAAGCTATACATAGGCCTTGCCGAATGGGCCAAGAAATGTTAAGGGAGTACCTGACCACTGTATTGCTGGTTGCTTTTGTTGTTGCCTTGGCACTCACCTGCGTATGCCATGTTCTTGGGGTTCCCGTACGGTGTCCCGGGCTGGACAGGACTATACACAGGATTCATGTCGGAAGACAGTCTACTCTTACTGCAGTGAGAACAGACATACAGAGAGAAAGAGACAGAGAGACAAAAATAAAAATGTATTCGCAATTAAGTTTGGGAAACATCTACAATACAGTGACCCCCTCTCATATCATTACCAAGCCCTGCAATGCCAAGAACTGAGCAAAGAAAAGAGTCCCTCATCCAGATGGTCATAGGGCTGAGTTCACAGACCAGTTACGTCATGCCAATAAAGCAAATTGAATTGAAAAGAATTGAGAGAGAGAGTGAGAGTGAGTGAGAGAGAGTGAGAGAGAGCAAAAGAGAGAGAGACATGAACACAAAGTGAAATGAACAACATGGCTTTCAATAGTTATTAATTGAGGATATGCATTAGCTCAGAGGTCCCCATCTTGAATGTGTTCCAGAGCCAGCTTGAAGACATTTGACGTCTGCAAAACTAAACTGTACTCCACAAAAACTACAGTAACTCATAACATTGTAGCAGGTATGATCTTGTAATACGTTTTTTCCAATGTCAGTGAGAAGGCAGCAATTTATTTTCACTGGTTAAAAGTAATCCGTGAGAAAATGCCAAGCACACAATACAAATGTTTACTCCCAAAAATCAGAAAAGAAAAGGTTTATGGTATGATGAGCATTACGGTAGTTTTGACTGTTTGGAACATGGGTAAACAGTAAAAACACACAAAGTACAAACGTGACATACAAGGAAATTCTTCGGCCTGAGCACTTTTGTTCTCCATCCTTTTTTCTCCTATCCACCTCTACCTTTATATCAAACTGTTTCCACCACCAATCTCTTTCACAAAAATGCAAGTTTCATATTGGACAAGATCAGGCAGGCCCTCCCTGTTTCAGTCTATATTCCCTAATGAACCATAACATGTGCTTGGTTTCCTCATCAGCTGTGTGACCATTGATCAGTCAAACTAGATGAAAGTGGCCTCCCGAGTGGCACAGCGGTCTTAGACACTGCATCACGGTGCCACTAAAGTCTGGGGTTTGATCCAACCAGCAGTGACCGGGGGCCCCATAGGGAGTTGCAGCGATGAGACAAGATCGTAACTACCATGGATATCACAAAATTGGGGGGAAAAAGGGGTTATAATAATAAACTAAACTAGATGAAAGCATTATGATAAAAGGAAAAATACACAGGGGTTTCCCGCCATGTTGCCCGCCTATCCAGTCCTTTCAGCTCAGTGGTCAAAATGATACATTGAAACAGAGGTTTTGAATTGAAAAAAAGAGAGGAGAAGCCAACCGGAGGACATATCAGCAGGGTGTATTACAGTTTATGACATACAAAACATATTCAAACAATGTTGTCGATTTTCAAAACAGTACACACAAGACACAGGACTGAGACCTTTTGCAAAAAAGTAAATGCATTTTTTTAACGTAGTTGCCTTTTATAGACGGTTGACATCTAGTGGAAGCAGTAGGAAGTGAATCTTCATTCATATCGAAATGGGATTTCAATAGGGAATGGTTTGAAAATATACCAACCTCAGATTTCTCACTTGCTGTTTGGATTTCTTCTCAGGTTCTTGCCTGCCATATTAGTTATGTTATACTCACAGACATCATTCAAACAGTTTCAGAAACTTCAGAGTGTTTTCTATTCAATACTTATACTGATATGCATATATTAGCAAATGAGACTGAGGAGCAGGCCATTTACTCTGGGCACCCTTCATCCAAGCTACTCAATAGTGCCCCTACAGCTAAAAGGCACACACCTAGCTATATAACGGTCCCACACTTGACAATGGAGAGCAAAAACCAAGCCTGAGGTTAAAAGTATTCTCTGTAGAGCTCAGAGACAGGATTGCGTCGAGGCACAGATCTGGGGAAGGGTACCAAAACATGTCTGCAGCATTGAAGGACCCCAAGAACACAGTGGCCTCCATCATTCTTAAATGAAAGAAGTTTGGAACCACCAAAACTCTTCCTCGAGCTGTCCGCCCAGCCAAACCGAGCAATAGGGGGAGAAGGGCCTTGGGCAGGGAGGTGACCAAGAACCCGATGGTCACTCTGACAGAGCTCCAGAGTTCCTATGTGGAGATGTGAGAACTTTCCAGAAGGACAACCATCTCTGCAGCACTACACCAATCAGGCCTTTATGGTAGAGTGGCAAGACAGAATAAAAAAAATAATAAATAAAAAACACTGTTTCCCATGCTTGTTCAATGAACCATAAACAATTCATGAGCATGCACCTGTCTACTGACTCTGAAAAACACCAAAAGAAAGATGCCCAGGGTCCCTGCTCATCTGCGTGAACGTGCCTGCAGATGTGGCCAGGGCAATAAATTATAATGTCCGTAATGTGAGACGCTTAAGACAGCGCTACAGGGAGACAGGACGGACAGCTGATAATCCTCGCAGTGGCAGACCATGTGTATCAACACCTGCACAGGATTGGTACATCCGAACATCACACCTGTGGGACAGATACAGGATGACAACAACTGTCCAACTTACACCAGGGACGCACAATCCCTCCATCAGTGCTCAGACCGTCCGCAAAAAAAGGCTGAGAGAGGCTGGACTGAGGGCTGTTGTAAGGCAGGTCCTCACCAGACATCACAGGCAACAACGTCGCCTATGGGCACAAACCCACAGTCGCTGGACCAGACAGGACTGGCAAAAAGTGCTCTTCACTGACAAGTCGCGGTTTTGTCTCACCAGGGGTGATGGCTGAATTTGCGTTTATCATCGAAGGAATGAGCGTTACACCGAGGTCTGTACTCTGGAGCGATTTGGAGGTGGAGGATCAGTCATAGTCTGGGGCGGTGTGTCACAGCATCATCGGACTGAGCTTGTTGTCATTGCAAGCAATCTCAACTCTATGCATTACAGGGAAGACATCCTCCTCTCTTATGTGGTAATACTCCTGTTGGCTCATTCTGACATGACCCTCCAGCATCACAATGCCATTCATTCTGTGCATGATTTCTTGCAAGACAGGAATGTCAGTGTTCTGCCATAGCCAGCGAAGGGCCCGGATCTCACGTCTGGGACCTGTTTGATCGGAGGGTGAGGGCTAGGGCCATTCCCCCTAGAAATGTCCGGGAACTTGCAGGTGCCTTGGTGGAAGAGTGGGGTAACATCTCACAGCAAGAACTGGCAAATATGGTTCAGTCCATGAGGAGGAGATGCACTGCAGTACTTAATGTAGGTGGTGGTCACACCAGATACTGACTTGATTTTGACCCCCCTTTGTTCAGGGACACATTCTTCCATTTCTGTTAGTCACATGTCTGTGGAACTTGTTCAGTTTATGTCTCAGTTGTTGAATCTTATGTTCATACAAATATTTACACATGTTAAATTTGCTGAAATTAAAAGCAGTTGACAGTGAGAGACGTTTCTTTTTTTTCTGAGTTTATTACATAGGCTGGTTTGCTGACAGGTTTGTAGATTTTCCATCACCAAACAGAAAAACAATGCACAATAGAAATACAGAAAGGTGAATACAATGGAGGAACACAACTGATTTTAATGGATAGGCCTGAATCCACACCAAAGCAAACCTCTAAAATGGAAGGTCACAATGTTGGAGATGACAACTTAGGAGTAACCTGAACATACTTAGAAGTAACCCAACTTCATTGTCTGCATCTGTGCATGCAATGCTGTCAGAAATCATAAAAATTAGACAGTCCCCATCGCCTAGACCTTTCCTTATATTGTACATGAATTTGCGGTGATGGAGTAATTTTGAATTTTGTGCACTTGTATTTACTTATTTATTTATTACTATATGCATGTATTTATTGATTGCTGGAGACAGTACACACATTTGCACACATTTCTCTTCTGATGAAAACAATGTTTTAATATTCTGGGAACAAAACAGTTCACAGTGAATTTTGAATTGACTGATGAGGCAAGAAAGTGTTATTATATTATTATATTATATTATAATATATTATTATTATTAATTATATTATATATTATATTATATTATTATTATTATTATTATTATTATTATTATTATTATTATATAAAGTGATCAGAAGTATGGCGAGTGCATTAAGGCATTTGATAATTGTTGTTCTGCGGTAGATATATTAGACTCCAGAAATGTGATTGAGGGAAAACTGGAATAGCCAAGAAACAGCTGCAGATGGAGAGATCGAGCTTAAAGAAAAGAAGAGTAAAAGGAATGGACAGATGGATGGGTTTTGTGTGTGTGTGTGTGTGTGTGTGTGTGTGTGTGTGTGAGGAGTATAAGAATGAGAAACAAAAAATAAAACGAAGAGAGCGTCAGATACAAGAAGATGACTGACAAACGACAGAATAAAAAGACATGATCACATGATGGCGGCAGGTAGCCTAGTGGTTAGAGCGTTGGACCAGTAACCGAAAGGTTGCTGGATCAATTCCCCGAGCTGACAAGGTAAAAATATGTTGTTCTGCCCATGAACATGGCAGTTAACCCACTGTTCCCTGGTAGGCCATCATTGTAAATAAGAATTTGTTCTTAACTGACTTGCCTAGTTAAATGAAGGTTACATGGACAGATGGTGTAGGAAGAGAGGCGACAATGGATAGATTAGATGGGATGCATGGAGGTGGTGAGAAGAAGGGATGAGGAACTGATGGAGCAGTATAATAAAGAGTGTTTATGAAAGCAGACATATCTACACTGGGTATACAAAACATTAAAAACACCTTCCTAATGTTGAGTTGTTTGGGTTTGGCCATCATTGTAAATAAGAATTTGTTCTTAACTGACTTGCCTAGTTAAATACAGGTTAAATAAAATAAAAGAGATGTCCATTGGGTGGTTGACCATTCTTGACACACAAGGGAAACACCAGTGCTTTTAGCACCTACCACCATACCCCGTTCAAAGGCACTTATTTTGTGGCACACATACACAATTCATGTCTCAATTATCTCAAGGCTTAAAAATATTTGTTTACCAGTCTCCTCCCCTTCATCTATACTGATTTAAGTGACATCAATAAGGGATCATAGCTTTCACCTGGTCAGTCTGTCAAATCATGTTCTTAATGTGTATATACTACATTGGCCATATACAATACTGCACATATATATTGGCCAATTACAAATATATTGGCCATATACCACACATATATTGGCTATATTGTGTACTACACATAAATTGTCCTTATACTGTACATATAGCATACAGCGCTACCCAAGTAAGTACAGGACTGCAGGGTTTCCGAGCTGCTACCCACTCACTGCAGTAAGACCAGCACCTACCTACCTACCTACCTACCTCAGCCTTCCCAAAATAAGCTGGTGGGTTGTTGGGAGAAAAACCTGCTGCTCTGCTACAAAAAAAGCATCAAGACTCTGTGGGCTCAGAGGATTCATGACAGCAGAATGCCAGCGAAGGGCTGTCTAAATATACACATAAAAAAATAGCACTGAGACACTTGAAATCACTTGTATGTTTTCATGCAAAACATGTATGCTTTCAGGGTTGGGTAGGTTACATTCTAAATGTAATCAGTTAGTTACTAGTTACCTGTCCAAAATTGTAAATCAGTAACGTAATAGTGGTCTCTGATATGTAGTCAGACTCACTCAGGTGGAACAAACTTAAACTTGTGCCCTTTTTTTAATGATGAATTGAATGTCATTGAAAAAAACAGAAAGGTGTCACTGAATTGTTTTGCAAACATCCTTTCTGAATTTAAAAGTAATCCAAAAGCAATCACCTATTTTTTCAAAAGTATCTGTAATCTGATTACAATATTGTAGTTGGTAACGTAACTGATTACAGTTAGTTTTTTTAAACTCATATTCCATGTAATCTCCTCAACCTTGTATGCTTCCTACATATATAGTATAATAATTCACTGTATAACATAAGGCCTATACTCTGTCACTGAGTAGCAGTTAGAGATAGAGGAGTGTACACTTGAAATCAATCATATGTTTTCACCCAAAACACATGTTTGATATGTCCAAGTAGGGTTTTATAATTTAGCCTTTAACACAAGGCCTATACTCTGATATGACTGTCACTGAGCAGCAGATATGGGAGGGGATTGTAAACCACGGACTGGTAGACACGGAAAATGCAGAGGAGAGAATGGAGTAGGAGGACAGTGAGTAAGCAAATCCTCCTCTCCCTTTCTGTGCTTTAGTGGATAGATTCAAGCACTCCTGTCACTGTCTGGCTAATCATGGATCCTTCAGTAGGTATTAACACGGCCAGTCTGAGGCACCAACACAAACCTCTCATTCAACCATACAAATGTTTACCACGCAAGCATTTACTATACTATTACTATATTACAGTGGAGTGGAGACAACACATAAAGCAATATATTGTCCATAAAGGTTGGGAAAGACAATAATATCATAGGGAAAAAGTACACAAATACACAAATAGAGAACAAGTCAAGACCTCCGCATTCCACCCAAACATGTGACATGGAAAGTGCAGAAATAAAACAACAATTTATCCAGTTCTCAGTACCAACTCATTTTTGTATATACTGAAGGTAAAATGTTGAAATATATCAAGCTAGTACACTATAATATATAAATACTGGTAAGGCCTTACGGTGTGGTATCCACTTTGCATAATTTTGCATTCATCACATTCAAACATATTCATTTGGTGACATATTTAGAGGTTGGCAAGACATGAACCTCAACCTCACACCTGTGTAGCATATTCAGTGAGGTGAAAAATGTCAGAATGTTGCAGATATAAATGTAATGGATACCACCGACACGATTCCCTATTCTACACAATCTATTTCTATCTCAGTGTTCTGTTAGGGAGTGGTCAAAATGTATACAATTGTTACCAGGAGGAAAATTGAGGAGGGTCATGCTTTTTTATGTAAAATAATGACAAATCACGCATTCCCGATTCTTTCATAATAATATAATATATGCCATTTAGCAGACGCTTTTATCCAAAGCGACTTACAGTCATGTGTGCATACATTCTACGTATGGGTGGTCCCGGGAATCGAACCCACTAACCTGGCGTTACAAGCGCCATGCTCTACCAACTGAGCTACAGAAGGACCATAGAATGTAATGGACGCATATGATGTCTGTAAAATACTTTTTTGAAGATTAGCTCCTCATAATCAGTACAATGCTAAGCTAATTACCAGCTATATGTGGCACCATGTTTGTTGACATCATACAATGCATTCTGGTTGTAACGTAAACGTCTGTCAGACCAAAGATGATATAACAAAATGAGGTGAAGGGATGGTTCACTCGTCTTTCCAGTACTTCCAGAAGTGAATGATGGTAGACGACACACCCCCTTCAGCATGCATACTGCAAACAGACCCAACTCATCTTATAACATCTTATCTTAGGTTGACATGATAAAACTGTGTTTGTGCAAAATGTTTGTGAAAAAACTGTGGCCAGCTCAAATGCTGACTGTTGCGTCAATCGTAACTTGACGTTCTAAATAAGTGTTCTTATCACACCGGTTTGAGTGCACGCTGCAGGGTCCGCTGTAGAATGACAACACCCGTATGTTCATAAGTGTCAAAGGGTTAAGTTGATTGGCTCTCAAAGTTGTCCGTCAAACCCAGTATTATCTCCACCACGGCACTTGCAGTGAAGCGCACTTCTTATTTTTGTTCTTGGGTTCTTAGCCAGATGCGGTAAGAGGTAATTTGCACTTTAATTACCTTCTGTCTTTGGAATATGATATATTTCTGGAGTAAGATAAGTATTTCTAAGATATACAGTACCAGTCAAACGTTTGGACCCTACTCATTCCAGGGTTTTTCTTTATTTTTGTACTATTTTCTACATTGTAGAATAATAACAAATACATCAAAACTATGAAATAACACATATGGAATCATTTATTAACCCAAAAAGTGTTAAACACATCAAAATATATTTTATTTTTTAGATTATTTTTGAGATTCATAGTAGCCACCCTATGCCTTGATGAGAGCTTTGCACACTCTTGGCATTCTCTCAACCAGATTCATGAGGTAGACACCTGGAATGCATTTCAATTAACAGGTGTGCCTTGTTAAAAGTTAATTTGTGGAATTTCTTTCATTCTTAATGTTTGAGCCAATCAGTTCTCGACAAAGCATTTCTGTATGGACCTCGCTTTGTACATGGGGGCATTGTCATGCTGAAACAGGAAAGGGCCTTCTCCTTCACTGGAACTATGGGAAATCTAGCACGACCCACGACAAGCACGACCCACGACAAGCACGACCCATGAAAAACAGACCCAGACCATATGTTTGCCCTCTGGTTGGTATTGTCATGGGAACAATTTAGTCCTTTTTGAGCAGAATAAGGTCGATTTATCTATTTGACAAGCATTCTGTACATTAGAAATAAAGTATTTCCTAATTTTCCATGGCAATCGACTGTGGCAATTTACCCAACACTTTTTATGAATGGAAATTAATGTTGGTGTACTGTTATTTTATTTGCTTACTATTTATGTTATCCAAATGTGTCTGGTATGGTAATTTCTTACCAGGAAAAAGAAGGTATGCCCCTGGACTGTTCATATTTGAAATGTCTAACTACATCAAGTCAATCAGTAGATTGCATTATTTGTATCAGAAGAGCTTGGGGCAGAATCAAACCCACACCAACACGGTAGGCCTATACATATGCTGAAGGCAGTGGCCCTAACTGCTACCCCACCCCAGGCCACGATTTAACTAAATTTTGACAGCTCATTCGTAACCTTCAGATAAACTAGATTCTTCTTATTATAAAAAAATATATATTGTTTTATCTTCACCCCTTTTTCTCCCCAATTGGTAGTTACAGTCTTGTCCCATCACTGAAACTCCTGTCCAGACTCGGTCGAGAGCCATGTGTCCTCTGAACCACAACCCTACCAAGCCGCACTGCTTCTTGACACACTGCTCATTCAACCCAGAAGCCAGCCACGCTAATGTGTCGGAGGGAACACCATCCAGCTGGCAACTGAAGACAGTATGAGTGTGATGGGACAAGGACATCCCAGCCGGCCAAATCTTCCCCTAACCCGACGACACTGGGTCAATTGTGCGCCGCCTCATGGGTCTCCCGGTCAAGGCTGGCTGTGGCACAGTCTGGGATTGAACCCAGGCCTGTAGTGACACCTCAAGCCTTAGACCGCTGCACCACTCAGGAGGCCCCACACTAGACACTTGTATGTCATAGCCTAGTGGAGACCAATAACTACCTTGTGTTATTAAGCTATATAAAACAACAATTATTGATGTGTATGTGTACATTTCAATGTTGCAGTAATAGGACCTAAGCCTATAGAGAGAACATTATTTTAAGATACTGAGTCCTGATCCCAATGACTCGACTGCCCCCGAGTGGAAAGAAAGAGAACGGCTAATTTTTAGCCAATCACAAGGTTCATTTTCCTGATGCATCAGGAAAATTCTCTGCAAGTTAAGATCTGACATCTGTAGATCTGATCCATGATATTGCCTTGATATTTAGCACAGCCAGGTTAGAAGGTCAATGTGTTGACTTGCACACCTCTGACAGGCTACCTTCAAAAGAACTTCCCAGAATCACTAATTCCTTATCCTGTCACCCAGCACCATCTATTGCCTTTAATCACCTATTTTCTATTTTCTCTTCCTTCCTATTTTATCCTTCCTTTTTCAAATGAAAAACCGGCTGATACAGAGTTAAAGAGCTATATAGTAGCACACACCACTGCAGGCTACTCTGATAGAGGGAGAGGAGAGTTGACTAGATAGTACAACGCTTTGGCTCGCCAAGCTCCAGAACTTTTCAGGAGCTTTGCAGGAGCGTTGTGGCTTAGCCACGCATCATTGGAATGCATTTCAGCCAGGACTACCCCACTCCTGATTGTGGAGGGCTGTCTGATGCCAGGCCCCATATATCGAGAACCGAGTGTCTCCAAGAAGGAGATTTTTGCATGCTCCCAGACGGCAAACAAGTGTTTACATTCTTGCCACCCATGGGCGGCATGACACGGCGGCTATTATAGTCTTCTCAGACGCAGACACTCGGATCAAGGTAAACAAAATGGCAGCACGAGAGAGAGAGTGACTTAGGATCGAGTCAAAGCAAACAACATCTTTGAAGCTTATTCCATAGATCTCCTTTTTCAAGTCCAGTGCTGAATCCTCATCCTCAACTATAAGCGATGAGAAAGGACTGGAGTGGAGATTTGTTGTATTTTTTTTTCTACATACCCAGCTGTACCTATTGAGATAAAGTGAGACAAAGCTATGACCCTACAGGTTAAGAGCCGATAGGCATCCTAAGGTTGTTACGAGTCATTGTAGACTCAAACACACCACCTTTGGCAGCCTCCTGGGGAGGGTTCAGAGGTACAACGTTCCAAAAAAACAACTCCGACATTCCATCATTCCACAGTACATAGAGGAGGCCTATGGAATGGCAGAAGATCATTTTGTACACACATTCCAGCCCTGAGCTAACCCATAGAAAAACCCTGTGTCTGTCAGCTACTCAGCTCTTCATCAAATCCCACAAATGAAGGGGAGGGAAGGGCTCAAGAGAACATATGGAGGTTAGAGGAAGAGAGGAAAGGAATGAACCTATGACGTCAGAGGTAGAGAAAGAAGGGATGAGTTTTGTGCCTCCTTTACTACAGCAAAACAGAGCAGTTACAGAAGCTGCAGGACTGGAGAATGAGACGGGATGCATCCAAAATGGCATCCTATTCCCTATTTAGTGCACTACTTTTGACTACATAGTGCACTACGTTTGACTAGAGCTTGCATAGAGCCCGCCAAGGACTTCTCTCTCTCTCTCTCCTCAATTTTGAGAACAGAAACCATTTCAAGATCGCACTCCTCTCCTCCCTGAGATAGAACATTATTTGTCAGCCAGCAGTCAGCCAAGAGATTAAATTACCACTATTTTCACTGTGAGCCTGCATGCCTCACTGGGTGTGTGTGTGTGTGTGCGCGTGTGTGTGTCAGGGTTTCTGTTAGGTAATAGCCGGCTTTTGGATGCATTTATTTTTTAAGTCGGTAAATACAATTTTCACCGGCCAATTGTCTAGGAGAAGAAAAAAATCCCATTGCAAAATAATGCTTTTTTGCCTATTCATTGATGGAAATATCAGCCAATGCAAATACATTTCACAGGTCATGCTTATTGGTCTATAGGTTAATTTGCATAATTATTCTTACAGTTACAGAGCCTAGTTTGAGTGGAGTCAAACATGCGCTTTTATAAGCTCAATCATTGTACAACAATTCTAAATGCAATCGTGTGTTAAAAACAGTTTTGATGGTCATGATTAAAGAGCTACTATTTGTATTTTTCAACTGGTAATTGAAGCGTGCTTCCCATTCAAGTGCTTAAGCAATGGTAGGCAGGCTTCAGAGTGACAAACCACTTTGCAATGTGAATTGGAGTTAGTATGCATTTTGAAAACATAAACTTAATTGTGTGGAACCTGAACATTTTACCTTGCTTCAAAGTAGCCGAGCCAAAATCAGTTTCTATAAACATGGAGGCAAATATTTTATAAAGACTTCTATATGCCATTGAAACAAGTAGCCCATTTCTCTCATGTTCAATTGGTTTTCAAATTAACTTATTTCATTGTCCAGTAGCCAAAGGCACAATCCTAGTCATATTAGCAAACCCATGCAAGTTGTTAAACATTTCTAACTGATATTTTCATCCGAATGTACAGTGCACATTTGACAAAGGTATTTTCCCACAAACATTCGCGCGTAGCCTACTATCGTGTGTGCATTGCTGCCCTTATAATGTGAAGAAACAATAGTTTATCAACATTTTAAGATAAACATTTTGATCTGTTGCTTCAACCTCAATGTCTTTTAAAGTTATTTTGATGTACTGGTTGTATGAATTTGGGATCTATCATCCCACAACTCTCCAAAAGTTAGTTTGGAATAGGCTATTTATTTTTTTGCACAGAATGACACGCTGACCAATAGTATAGGTCAACTTGACTATTATGGGGTAAAATAGATTGACAGACTAGTGATTTTTCTGTCCGTTACTCGTTTTGTTGGCTGAGGAAAAGCAAATGTGGACAGTTATTCTAACATCTTCAAAGTGTGCATCGGAATTCGGAAAGGACGCACCCCGTTGCATGTTCTGTTAAAATGAATGACCATAATCTAAATGTGATGTCTGTCATTCTGAGCACTGTGAGTGGACACACTTACTCAACCAATGCGTCCGGTAAATTTCTCAAATGTCAGGTAAATTTAAAATACTACCGGTCAAATGTCCGACGCCACAGTTTTGTAACAGAAACCCTGTTATGTGTGTGTGTAAGAGAGAAAGTGTGTCAGAGGGAATGTGGGAATGAGTTGTTACTGCAAGTGTGTTTGGGATGTGCGTGTTCACCAGTATGTGTGTAGAGATTTGTTTTAGCGTCGCCTGCCTCTGACAGAGAGAATGAGGGCGGTCCAGGGCCATCAGACATGACTGCCCCTAAGGACAGAGCAACGCGCCAATCAGCTTCCTACTTCTTGGTCCGATCCTCCCACTGACCTGACCCCTCCCCCTCACACAAGTTTCCCCTAGTTACAGATCTAGGATCAGCTTCTCCTCTCCCAATACTGACCTTAATCATTAGTGGATACAACTTCACAGCACTGCGGCTTTCACTACAAACTATAGGCGAGGAACGTTTAAACGAAATTGGGATCCTTAACGTTAAGAAAAATCCCTAACGGAAAAAGTGTTTGTTTTTCCCACAAAACTAAAATCACAGTGCAGCTGTCTCACCTGCTTTTTCTCTTAGCTAATGATGCGAGTGTGTGTTCAGTCTTCAGTATGTGAAATACAGCATTTACATTCAGCTTTTGATTGCCGATAGATGGCCTCGTGCACGGTTCTGACTCCGTCTGCCAGGTTGTTGACCTGCCTATACTGTTCCCCTCTTCGTCCCTCGTTCGCTATGACATATGCAAGTGGTTGTGTTCACGGAAGTATGGACACAAATCAGTTTCATCTGTTAAAAAATGGTGAATCGTAGAAGTCGATTCGTAGTGGAAGATGTATTTTCTTTCTACTAAATGTCCTGGTAAGTCACAGTATTTAACTTTAGTGTACTTTTTTGGAGAGTGGTCTGCGAATAGGGAGGCTGCGCACAGCAGCTCGATATTATTTGATTGACAGTTCTGGTCACCTAGTGATGGACGTTAGTCCAGCTTCAGAAGCAGCATTCTTTTACAGACAAGTCAAATATCCATTTGTTGCGCTTCGAAACTATCTCCAGACAAGGCTTTGTGTCAGCATTAAACAAACATGCCATAGCTGAGGCGCTTTCAAGGGTATATGACTGCGGTAGATAGAGTGCCTTGTATTCACCCCCCTTGGCGATTTTCCTATTTTAATGCATTTCAACCTGTCATTTAAATTCATTTTTATTTGGATTTCTTGTAATGGACATACACAAAATAGTCCAAATTGGTGAAGTGAAATTTTAAAAAATAACTTGTTTCAAAAATGTCAACAACAATAAAAAAGGAAAAGTGGTGCGTGCATATGTATTCACCCCCTTTGCTATGAATTCCCTAAATAAGATCTGGTGCAACCAACTACCTTCATAAGTCACATAATTAGTTAAATAAAGTCCACCTGTGTGCAATCTAAGTGTCGCATGATCAGTCAAGTGATCTCAGTATATATACACCTGTTCTGAAAGGCCCCAGAGTCTGCAACACCACTAATCAAGGGGCACCATGAAGACCAAGGAGCTCTCCAAACAGGTCAACGACAAAATTGTGGAGAAGTACACATCAGAGTTTGGTTATAAAAAAATATCTGAAACTTTGAACATCCCACAGAGCACCATTTAAATCCATTATTAGAAAATGGAAAGAATATGGCACCACAACAAACCTGCCAAGAGAGGGCCACCCACCAAAACTCACGGGCCAGGCAGAGGGCATTAATCAGAGGCAACAGAGACCAAAGATAACCCTGAATGAGCTTTACGCATACTGCTAAAGCAACTCGAGCGGTTTAAGGGGAAACATTTACATGTCTTGGAATGGCCTAGTCAAAGCCCAGACCTCAATCCAATTGAGAATCTGTGGTATAACTTAAAGATTGCTGTACACCAGCAGGAACTCATCCAACTTGAAGGAGCTGGAGTAGTTTTGCCTTGAAGAATGGGCAAAATTCCCAGTGGCTAGATGTGCCAAGCTTATAGAGACGTACCCCGAGAGACTTGCAGCTGTAATTGCTGCAAAAGGTGGCTCTACAAAGTATTGACTTTGGGGGGTGAATAGTTATGCATGCTCAAGTTCTGTTTTTTTGGGCTTATTTCTTGTTTGTTTCACAAACAATATTTTGCATCTTCAAAGCAGTAGGCATATTGTGTAAATGAAATGATACAACCCCCCAAAAAATATATTTTAATTCCAGGTTGTAAGGAAACAAAATAAGAAAAATGCCAAGGGGGTGAATACTTTTGCAAGCCACTGTAATTTCATTGCCAGGCCCTAGCAGTCATACATACATAACCATTATTCTGCATTGTGAATCGTTTTAACAGAAAAACAACAACTTTCAGTTTAAAAAGATTGCACAATTGTCCATCCCTACTACAAACAGCCTGGCAACTGGCAAAAAACACATTGATTACACTATACTTTGTACGTATCAGTGGAGGCACCTCAGAGAAGGAAGGGGAGGACCATCCTCCTCAGTGAATTTCATAAAAATAAAAATAGTAAAACATGTAAAAAGTTATACTTTTTAGATAAAATTATACAGAATATATTCACCTCACCAAACAATTGATTAAAACTCACTTTTTTTGCAATCAAGGTCTACAGTAGCCTCGACAGCAATCTGTAGGGCAGCACCATTGTGTCGCCGGAGGACAGCTAACTTCTTTCTTCCTCTAGGGACATTGACTTCAATACAAGATCTAGGAAACTCATGGTTCTCACCCCTTCCATAGACTTACACAGCAATCATGACAACTTCCGGAGGACATCCTCCAACATATCAGAGCTCTTGCAGCATGAACTGACATGTTGTCCGCCCAATCAAAGGATCAGAGATTGAATCTATTACTGAAAGCATAAGCTACAACTAGCAAACACTGCAGTGCATAAAATGTGGTGAGTAGTTGACTCGAGAGAGACAATAGTTGAACAGTTTAACAAATTAACAAATGAACAAATTAATTTCTTAAATGGAGTAGTAAAACAGAGAGAGCGAGAGATTTTGTAAACATTTTTCACTTTCACTTACTTAGCTAGCAAATGCAGCTAGCTAGTTTAGCCTGCTCAAACAGAGGGATGCTATATTGGCTAGCTGGCTATGACTATCCAACACTGGAACTCTTCCGAGTCAAGGTAAGCTTTTGGTTTTACTAATTTATTGCCACTGGGAACTGTCGGTGTAACTGCTAAACTGCTTACTACACTGTACTGCATGATTGTAGCAGGTGACGTTGACTTTACTTTCGCTGATATGGTGAGCTAGCTGTGGGGATGATATGAAGGTTTGGCTTGGAAAGGTTTTTCTGCCTGGTCACAGACAGCTGGTGTTGTACATTGATGTCCACAAACAAAGGGAAAGGTGAGAAGAGGGTGCGTAGATGCGAGAAGGAATACAACAAGCTGTTTGTATGTGGCTATGAAATTGAACTGTTTGCGTGTCATCAGAGGTGCATTCATTCTGCCGATTCTGTTGAAAAACGTTTCTTAAACGGAAGCAAGCTGAACGAAACGGGGATAAACATATCTGAATTTGTCGAAAAGAAAGTTGTTTGCAACTGTTGGACTAATGATTACACCCTAGGTCAGCTAGATGCAGGCAGGAGTGTGCAAGGCGATATTGAATGCGTCACTGTCTGTCGAAGTGTCACTGTCTGTGACCTAAAATTATTCTCTCGACCTGTGTGCACGTACGTTGAATTCATAGGCTAGGTTGTAGAAACCTCATGATGGGTATAGGGAACATTTTTGTATCGTGTAGTAGCCTAAACCTATTGATGTTAAACTGCACTGACCACCACTGGTGATAAAGAATAAAGAAACAACATCCGATAAAGAAACCACATTCTGAGTTTAAACACGGCCTAGCTAATCATTAAATCATTAATTTATTTAACTAAGCAAGTCAGTTAAGAACAAATTATTATTTACAATGACGACCTAGGAACAGTGGGGGCAAGAAGACATTTTTTTTACCTTGTCAGCTTGGGGATTGGATCTAGTAACCTTTCTGTTACTGGCCCAACGCTCTAACCACTAGTCTACCTGCCGCCCCATGAGAAACAATGTATCAATAACAAAGAAATGAGCCATTTAGACACATTAAAACATTAACACTGGAACAAGTGCATCTCCACAGATAATGGAGCGCCTCCACATGTCTGGGCTGTGTTTTGTCT
Source organism: Oncorhynchus keta (assembly GCF_023373465.1). Lineage (NCBI taxonomy): Eukaryota > Metazoa > Chordata > Actinopteri > Salmoniformes > Salmonidae > Oncorhynchus > Oncorhynchus keta. The sequence goes on from NC_068431.1 coordinate 22,464,592, forward strand.
CACTGCCCCCTGGAGCCCAGCAGAGCACATAGCGGCACTCACACAGATGGTGAGCAGCAGATTCGGCGCCCCGACATCACAGTCCAGTGTTTACCTGGAATCATGTCAGCTTTATATATTCATGACATTTCTATCTGGAAGGTTCCACGACGTTTTGCCTATTGAACGTCCATACTTTCTAAAGCAGCAGCAATTGTCAACTACATTTTCCAAGATGTAAAATGTTTGGACATGCAATAGGCGATTGGCTAGTGATCGGTTCCTTCAAAATGAAATGAAAAACATGTACAATATTTTCATAATGAAGCATTCTTATTATATTGTAGTGTTTACAGTATAATTTCTATTGTGCATGCTTATATTATTAAACCGCTTAGATGTGACCATATTTGTTACCTTGCGCAATTAGTCCACCTCCTATTGTAACTTCATAGCTTCTGGCTATTTTGCCATCGTATCAGCCTACTTCCCAAACGCATCATAACCACCGCCAATTGTGAGTCATAACAAAAACATTTCCCAGCAGCTATTGTACGCATACAATACTGTCAGGTCTTGTTCTATATCACACTGAAAAAAAATACTTGCGTCCAGCTGATATGAAAAAGTAAAAATTAATAGTTTTCCCTATGTGCCCTCTCTATCGTGTGGACTCCTGAAATAATTGCTGCGCTCAGAAATTCACTTGGCCTTTTAAAATGGTCACACAGTCAAACTCCCGACACCATTTTGAGCCGCACATATCTTTACCAAAATCTGATCTGCTGCTACATGAGTAGAAAAAATGTATAGCCAGTACAAGGGGTCGGCTGCGTTTCCTCTACACTCGCTCTCAGCCCATGTCACATTTTATAATGCATCCTTGAGATCCAAGGCCGTTGCTCCGGCGATTACATTGTTACACACTTATGTCAGGTTTTATTTGCCAATGGACCACAGCGACCTATGGCTTGGAACGTGTAGCCTAGTCTTACCCATTTGTAATATTTTACAACATTCATGTCCATTACATTTTTTTATGTATGCATAGCAAATATATATATATATATATTTACATTATCAGGCAGGACACGTCTGTCTCCAAGACTATGAACACGTTATGATATCAGACTCACCAAACGTCCAAGGGAATTTATTATCGTGGAGCACCTCGTCTTTAATTATATGCTGAGTCCGGAGTCACTGATTTCCCTTGTTCAATGCTGGCGGTTTTCTCCAAGGTTTGCTTCGGTGGTTTCTCATAAGCGGCGTTGGTAACATCGACATCCACACAAAGTGGGGGGATGGGAATATCGAGAGTGAACGAGGGGTAACGGAGGGGGGCAGTAAAACCTTGCAAACACAAGGGGAGGACCTTTTTCTCCTGCGTGACTGTCAAACAGGGACCAATTCAGAAGTCTCACGACCTCACACATCGATCCATCTATCATCAAGTGCACTGGAGTTGGAAATATAGGCTACATTTATTAAGAAAAATTATGACATGATCCTTCATTAAACTTTCTGATTTATGTGTTCTCACATCTCTGTATATTGGTCCTATTTAAATGTGTGTGCAGTAGTGGAAAATATACATTTTTACAGAGGACCTTGAATCCCTTATAGAATTATCATGACAGCAGGGAGGTTTTCATATAAGAAAAAATGAAAATCAAATGGGAGATTTATGGCAAATGACAGAATAGAATAGAATATTTTTGCTCTGTAAAACGTACTAGGCATCCTTGCCTTCTTATTTCTGTTGTGTTTTTGCTATTGCCATGTCAATCATGATGTATGTATATAATAGCAGCATTATCTGTCATTCAAGAAAGATGGGGCTTTTTTAGCAACGAAAAATATATATATTCTTTTTGGGGGGGGGGGGGCATGCCTGTTTTGCATGTTATTTTGGCATTAATACGTGTCACATCAGTTTGCAAACAATGTTAAAAAAGATATATACACTACCTTTCAAAAGTTCAGGGTCCTGTAGAAATGTCCATGTTTTTGAAAGAAAGAACAATTTTGGTCCATTAAAATGCTGATTTTTATGGAATAGCTACAAAGGTGTACAGAGGCCCATTATCAGCAACCATCACTCCTGTGTTCCAATGGCACGTTGTTAGCTAATCCAAGTTTATTGTTTTAAAAAGGCTAATTGATCATTAGAAAACCCTTTTGCAATTATGTTAGCACAGCTGAAAACTGTTGTACTGATTGAAGAAGAAATAAAACTGGCCTTCTTTAAACTAGTTGAGTATCTGGAGCGTCAGCATTTGTGGGTTTGATTACAGGCTCAAAATGGCCAGAAACAAATAACTTTCTTCTGAATCTCGTCAGTCTATTCTTGTTCTGAGAAATGAAGGCTATTCAATCTGAGAAATTGCCAAAAAACTGAAGATCTCATACAACGCTGTGTACTACTCAGCGAACAGAACAGCAAACTGTCTCTAACCAGAATAGAAAGAGGAGTAGGAGGCCCCGATACACAACTGAGCAAGAGGACAAGTACATTAGAGTGTCTAGTTTGAGAAACAGACGCCACACAAGTCCTCAACTGGCAGCTTCATTAAATAGTACCCTCAAAAAAATAGCTTTTCTTTCAAAAACAAGGACAATTCTAAGGCATCCCGAACTTTTGAACGGTATAGTATATAATTGAGTTGATAAAGCCGCATACAAACAATCTCTTTTTTGTTTTCTTAGGTAAGGCAGCTCCAAAATGCAGGTGTTTCAGCCTAGCTCAGTGCTTTCTGTGGTGGTGAGGCAAGCCAGCAGAAAATACAGAGTGTTGCGCCGTGATTGGCTCAGTGTTCTGTCACTCATGGGGACACTACGTCACCACCAAGTGTAAGGGTAGAGATTGAAAATTCTAGCCACTTGGTTGCTGCCATAGAGTTATATTAGAAGTTTGCATCCAAGAAGGCTCAAGGTCATTAGCCACAGATAAAATTACGTCAAATCACGTTATATGTACAGTAGCTTTGATTGGACTGATCATGTCAACATCATACTTTCAAAATCTTCACTAGCAGTCATCAATAATCAAGTCGACAATCTACTGGCAAATCCTTTTTAATCCTTATCATATGAAGAGAAATAATGAAGAGAAATTATAAAACATATCGGTGCTCATCGACCATTGGACATAAACATTACACAACAAGTTGGATATCGCAAAATCAACAATGACTGGTTTATAAGGAATCAGTCACAGTGGCTAACGTTAACTGCATGCATTGCAAAGCAATCACTAGCCTGCTGTTCAGTGGAGCAGCTGTGTGGTCCCAAATCTGGGATTAAGGGGCTCTTTTCCAAGTTGAAAATTATAAACATTCAACATTGGCCATGCTGTCAATGAAGCATGCTTTGTGTCGCGCTCAAAACAACTGTTAACTCAGAACTGCGAAAACTTGACTTGGAGATATGTATACTGTAGCTAAGAAAGTAATATGTGTATGCTGTGTAGTAAGATGTTAGTAGCCCATGTGCCTCACCCTAATAATTTGGTCTATTTACCCCTCTTAATTTTGCCTACTGTTCAGACTTGGTCATGCACATGTAGCCTATAACCTGTTTTATAGGCCACAGGGACAAGTTCTGGCCTGGTTTAGATCTTATCTGTCTGAAAGATATCAGTTTGTCTCCGTGAATGGTTTGTCCTCTGACAAATCAACTGTAAATTTCGGTGTTCCTCAAGGTTCCGTTTTAGGACCACTATTGTTTTCACTATATATTTTACCTCTTGGGGATGTCATTCGATAACATAATGTTAACTTTCACTGCTATGCGGATGACACAGCTGTACATTTCAATGAAACATGGTGAAGCCCCAAAATTTCCCTTGCTAGAAGCCTGTGTTTCAGACATAAGGAAGTGGATGGCTGCAAACGTTCTACTTTTAAACTCGGACAAAACAGAGATGCTTGTTCTAGGTCCCAAGAAAAAAAGAGATCTTCTGTTGAATCTGACAATTAATCTTAATGGTTGTACAGTCATCACAAATAAAACTGTGAAGGACCTCGGCGTTACTCTGGACCCTGATCTCTCTTTTGACGAACATATCAAGACTGTTTCAAGGACAGCTTTTTTCCATCTACGTAACATTGCAAAAATCAGAAACTTTCTGTCCAAAAATGATGCAGAAAAATTCATCCATGCTTTTGTTACTTCTAGGTTAGACTACTGCAATGCTCTACTTTCCGGCTCCCCGGATAAAGCACTAAATAAACTTCAGTTAGTGCTAAATACGGCTGCTAGAATCCTGACAAGATCCAAAAGATTTGATCATATTACTCCAGTGCTAGCTTCCCTACACTGGCTTCCTGTCAAGGCAAGGGCTGATTTCAAGGTTTTACTGCTAACCTACAAGCATTACATGGGCTTGCTCCTACCTATCTCTCTGATTTGGTCCTGTCGTACATACCTACATGTACGCTATGGTCACAAGACGCAGGCCTCCTAATTGTCCCTAGAATTTCTAAGCAAACAGCTGGAGGCAGGGCTTTCTCCTATAGAGCTCCATTTTTATGGAATGGTCTGCCTACCCATGTGAGAGACGCAAACTCGGTCTCAACCTTTAAGTCTTTATTGAAGACTCATCTCCTCAGTGGGTCATACGATTGAGTGTAGTCTGGCCCAGGAGTGTGAAGGTGAACGGAAAGGCTCTGGAGCAACGAACCGTCCTTGCTGTCTCTGCCTGGCCGGTTCCCCTCTTTCCACTGGGATTCTCTGCCTCTAACCGTATTACAGGGGCTGAGTCACTGGCTTACTGGTGCTATTTCATGCCGTCCCTAGGAGGGGTGCGTCACTTGAGTGGGTTGAGTCACTGATGTGATCTTCCTGTCTGGGTTGCCCCCCTTGGGCTGTGCCGTGGCGGAGATGTTTGTGGGCTATACTCGGTCTTGTCTCAGGATGGTAAGTTGGTGGTTAAAGATATCCCTCTAGTGGTGTGGGGGCTGTGCTTTGGCAAAGTGGGTGGGGTTATATCCTTCCTGTTTGGCCCTGTCCGGGGGTGTCATTGGATGGGGCCACAGTGTCTCCTGACCCCTCCTGTCTCAGCCTCCAGTATTTATGCTGCAGTAGTTTATGTGTCGGGGAGCTAGGGTCAGTTTGTTATATCTGGAGTACTTCTCCTGTCCTATCCGGTGTCCTGTGTGAATTTAAGTATGCTCTCTCTAATTCTCTCTTTCTCACTTTCTTTCTCTCTCTCGGAGGACCTGAGCCCTAGGACCATGCCTCAGGACTACCTGGC